>NW_024609883.1:64694715-65220462 GCF_016920785.2 Ixodes scapularis | reverse complement strand
ATAAGGAGTATTCACTGGGCGCCATATTTGTGGGTGCTGTCTAGAGCACATGCTCAGAACGAGCACACATTAATAGGCTGCTAAGACCGGCTATCTTGAGGGTGCGGAATGCTCGTTACAGAAGAACTGTGGAAGCTCACCATCAGCACGCGCTCAGCAGTCGCGCACACAGCTGTGGCCGCCAGTGAATACTTCCTATAGGTGACTGGTGCGCTACCGAATAAATTCATCTGGTCCGGATATCGAACCCGTGAGGTCCCGGGTTCGATTCCGGACCAGACGGATTTTTTAGGTAGCGCGCCAGTCACCTATAGCTGTGTTTGGAGATTTGTGTTGGTCCTTTGTCCCCTTTGTTCCCCTTTTCCAGGATTATAGCCATTCTTGCCCAGCTCGCTTGCGCCTTCGAATTAATTGCGTCGTAATCGTAACCGTTGACGCCACATGCGTTCCGGAGATGTTTTGCGGGCCGGTTTGGAGGGCCCTTTAGATGTGGTTTAAACCCGTCATGATTTCGGTTTGGGATCAGCACAAGATAGACATGTTTTATTTGTTTGGTATTTTTCGTGGGTGTAATATCACTGGTGACGTATTTCGGCTTCCGCTTGTCGGATTCGGAGTTGCATAAATTTCAACTTTCGGGGTCCCGCAACGACCGGACGGGAGCGGGAGGAGGAGTGCGCTCCTCACTTCTCGCCACCCTACAAGAGAAGAAAGGGATGCTTAAAGGAATGGTGAACCGAAATTTGGATTTCAGAAAAAACAATGCAGGAGATGTAGGCGGGACGCTACAATCCCTACAACATTACTCGAGAGGCGATATCTCGAATGGACGGCCGCATTTGGGGAAAAAGAGGTCGAGATTGAACCAGGCCGACGAGGCGCGTGACCGTGAATTCGAATGGGCCTGCACCGCACCCGTCCAGTGCAGTAAACTCTTTCCACTTTATACACGAAAGGTTGGCGGGGAGAGAAGGACGCTTCCCTCTCCCCTATAGCCTTCCGTGTACCACGAACCGCACGGCACCGGTGCGGTGCGGG
Source organism: Ixodes scapularis (assembly GCF_016920785.2). Taxonomy (NCBI): domain Eukaryota; kingdom Metazoa; phylum Arthropoda; class Arachnida; order Ixodida; family Ixodidae; genus Ixodes; species Ixodes scapularis. The sequence continues at coordinate 65,219,424 of NW_024609883.1, read as the reverse complement.
CCCAGACGAATTGCCTGTTGTGGAACACCCGCGGAGGGAGTACCCCCCCCCCCCCCCTTCCCTCTCACTCCCTTCACTCTGACTCCTGTAATTGGAAGCTCCATTTAAATTTTCGTTTCAAAACTGTGTCTTCTATCGAGTACGGTTAAACGTCATCTATACTCCTTTTTACCTTATGTTGTACCGCAGCGAAGGCTACAAGCGCGAGCTCATAGCGTTGGCAGCTGCTCTTGGTACACGAGAGCTTGTGCCGCCGAGATGTGCCCTACAGCAAGGAGCTCGCGCTTGTAGCCTTTCCTGCGGTACATCATAAATTCATAAGGTGAAACAGAGTATAGACGCTTTACACACGCGCCAAATTAGAGCCGCCATTGCTGACCTTCTCTTGTCTTACCGAAAAGCCGAGCAACTGAAACGGTAGTTGACGATCCTCTACAAAGGCCGATGCTTTAGAAAAGGACCCAGTTGAATCTAATGTGGCAATAACCTGGCCTGCTATGGTAATGATTAAGCAAAATAAACAAAATAAAAGGAAACAAAAACTGAAGGTCAGTTATGGCGGCGTTCATGCACAGCTGCTGCAAAGCGTCTATAGACGCTGTGGTTTGAAACGTGCATAGTCTCAAGAACGCACTGCAGTTACCATGTTACGGGAGGGGAGGGGAGGGGGGGGGGGGGGGGTGGGGGGGGGGGGGGGGGAAGGGGCGTGCAAGCGGCGTCTATGGGCAGTTCCCTAACTGAGCTAATCTACTAAAGTTGGAAGGGATCTTGTCCGAACAAAACCGCATACTTTCGACCGGCAACGGGTCCCGGGAGTCGTAGTTTTTCCTCGAACCGCGTTACGAAATCCTGTCTGGTTTGGGGCTCACTTGACTCCTCCGAAGAAACGCTCAAAGTAAACTTCCAGTTTACGTGACGACGCAGCTAGAGGAGACCCCCTTTCTGAACTTATGAACAAGACTGTGGATAAAACGATGCCGTGTTTTCGGTTCTACGCTACTACAGTCTTAACAATGCGCATTCATTACTCGCATTGGTAAGCCCATGACCAAGTTGATTGCGAAGAAACAAGCTAGCTACTCCAATTTTACTGCGCGCCTCCATTACTGAGACAGTAAAGACGTTATGAACTCGATGATATCAAGCGTTTGATCAAGATTTTGGGAACCTACAGCAGAATAATTTCTTCTTGGAGGCTCAGCCAAGCGTACGAAGGTCATTCAAAAAAATTCAAAAATGACCAAAAAACCGGTTGCAAAAAAAAAAAAAAAAAAAACGGTTGCCGAAGGCGCTGTGCAGACTGCCTTTTCTAAATACGAAAGCATTTGGCAATAAATGTAATAAATGTAAGGGCGTAAACAAGCTGGAGTACATTAAACCTTATTTAAAAAATCCGAGACTGCAGGTAATGACACGCACGCTCAAAAGTCTAAATAAGTTGAGACTTTTGAGACTCAAATTGTCTCATTTGAGGCTTTTGAGTGTGTGTGTCGTTACTGCGGTCTCGGCTTTTTCGAAACATGTTCAAGCATTTTGCATCGTCGTGTACTTCGTTGCTTCAGTATAGATGGAGAAACTTACCTACGTTGAGGCTCGTCTTGCACGCTGCGCGCACTACAAAGGTGTGTACCGACTTGGCGGGGCACGCCGCTGAAAGCACTCTTGCGAAGCGGCCCTTCACAGAGCTCACGTACAAATGGAACTTAAGACGGTCGCACACGCTGCACGTCACAATAAACGACTCGTTGAGGAAATGTTTTTTAAAGTGCTTATTGACCAACACGTACACATTTGTGTTCTCACCTTATGGCGCCTTTCCATTGGCGGTGCTCACCTCGCCTGCTCGGCGTTCCGCTCGCGTTATAGCCGAAATCGCTTCCCTTCGTCGCAGCCGAAGTTCCTGTTTTGGGTTCGCTTCGACGGATTTCTTGTAGCATTTTGCCTCTCCTCGCCGAGTCGCTGTTGCTTTTGCGCTTCGGCAGCAAGATTGCGACATCTCGAGAAACGCGAGCTTCTCCCGTGGGGTGGAGAGGCCGCGGAACACGTGGTCTCTCCGCAACAGCCAATGGTGGCTTTGTTGTTTATTGACAAAAGGACGGACACGAAAGCGCGGAGAACGTTTGCTCAGAAATGCTGTCGCATTTAAAATTATATCTGCGTGATGATTAGCACAGGGTGATTTATATACTGTTTTAGCCTGCGGTACGTGATGAACGCTCCAACTTTATTCCAGTGTTGGACAGAGGCAACTAGTGTGCCTGGCCAGGGCGCTGATCCGGATGCCGAAGGTGCTTCTCTTGGACGAAGCCACGTCCCAGATGGACGGGGACACAGACCGCTTGATCCAGACGACGCTGAGGGAGAGCTTTGCTGGATGCACCCTCCTGGCCATAGCACACCGCATCCACACCGTGCTGGACTACGACAAGTGCGTGCCCTCTCACTGTTTATGCACCAACACAACTTTGACGTCACGTCACTGCAGTGGCGCTGCTGTCGGCACTACGCAAGCGCAGACGCTTCACTTCATGCGAATTCGGTTTCTGCGCAATCGCAGTGCCCATAACTGATCTGGCAAACGCGGGCTTGTTTGTAAATAGTGTGTTGGTGTGTACGGCGAGAAACTTTGCTTCTTGCGCTGGGGGTGCGGTGACGCCACAGTGCCGAGCTTTGATTGGAGGGACAGTGGGGAAGACGCAAAGGTTGCCTTTCTCCCTGCACACTTTGTCCCTTCTAATCAATCGAGCAAGAGCCTCGTCTAGATGCTCCTCGCACAGGTGGAGCAGTGCATCGTAAGGGTCGAGGATTCGGGTGCCAAACAACCGGCGTCGTTTTCTCACTTGCAATGGCCGTCTTTCCTTTTTTATACCTTTAGGAAATCCACCAATTCCCTAAGAACGACTTGGCCTTCGACAAAAGGGAGAGGAACTAGTTCAGAGGGAACAGTTGTTTTTGTCGACAAACAACTGTCGGAGGAAAGCACTGCCGACGTGGAGTCTGTTCCCCAGTGGCAAAAAGCAAGCATCTGAGGCGATTCAGCGTCGTCGCACTCGTCACGCACGTCATCATTAGCGATGCCATACGCGAAAGAACGCGTTTCGTTGGGCTTGCTCGCCGGTTGGCCTACAGTCCAATGTAAATTTTTTTAGACTTTCTTGGAGCGTGAGTTTGACCATCGGTGGTCGAGTGTGGTTGTGAACCACAGTTCGGAGCACCTGGAACCAAACCTCACGCTGCATAACCTAGGTATCCTGCAGATTCAATCCCCTCCCCTACCGTTTTTACCTAAATGGGCATCATACCCGCATGTGGTCATGCCTCGCTATTCGTAACTCCAGCAAAATGGACGGCACCTAGCGGGAAAACACTGAACGGGCCGGAACAGGTCCTTTTGCGATGTCTGCTCGTCTCTTGCGGCATTAGTAATTATATGTTGCCGGTGGTGTGCGCGAAAGAACAGTTGTCGTGGGGACTCTGTCGTAACCATAGTATCAGCTTGTTCGAAGTTTCCTCTGCACGCAAGCTACGCTACCGCGTGAACCAGACATTCCCCGTTTATTAATACTCATCCGCACCGCGGAAGGAGGGTAGGCAGTTCTTTCATCGCTTCCTCACAGAAAGGCAAGCCTCTGGAAGTTCGCTTACGCCAACAACATCGCCGCAGGTTCGAAACGTAGAGGATAAAAAGCGGGGCCAGTCCAATGCTAGCTTGCTGATGGCCCAGCGCTGTGCGTTGAGCTGGCACATGGCACGGCTCCTCCCGTATTACACCCCCGTATTCGCCCTATAGTGGCGTCCCTCATAGGTCGCTGGAGTCGTGAATACTGCGCGATGCACGTCAAGGAACCCTGGCCAGCAGTTTTAGTGCACTGGCTAAATTTATACACTATAGCGGAAACCGCTGTTGCCATTCCTCAAAGGCAAAAGCGTCTAATCACAAACGTTGATCTTGTTTGTTTGTCGTCGCTTCCTAAAGTCAGTGCTTCTCTCGCCTCTTACAGGATCCTGGTGATGGGTGATGGCAAGGTGCTCGAGTATGGTCCAGTGGATCAGCTGCTAGGCGACGACCATTCGCTCTTTGGCGCGATGGCGCGAAAAGCCGGTGTCCTGACCAAACAGAACAGTTTTCGAGAGAGTGCACTCCTCACGGAACTCTGAAGGTTGTTTTGGAAGGCGCGCCACTGACGGACCCTCGACAAGGCTTCCGCTTGCACCTGACCGCCAATCTCCAAAGTTTTTGTGCTCGTGGCGCTCGTCGTCTTGACGATACAGAAAGACGACAAGCGCCATGACGATGCCCTTTCGACGCTGCCTGATTGGCTAAATCGGATCGCAGCGTTGGCTGCGGTTGGTCTGAATATGAAACGGACTGTAGTTGAATTATTCGGGACGTTTCGGTCTCAACCTTAAAAATATCGTGCAATCGGTTTTCTTTTCTTTTTCTTTTCCTTTTTTTTCGAAACTCTTAATTTTGACGCCTAAGAAAACTCGCCGGTTGCTGTACTCGCCGAGTCATCGCAGCCAATCTTACGGACTTGCTACATTGCAACCAGTGCGGTAAAGACGGGTAGCAGAACGTGGGAAATCCTGGGCGCTGACATCGGCAGTCCCGAGAGAGAGAGAGAGAGCGACAGAAGAGCAGAAAAAGAAAGAAGACGATAGGTTCGGCGTATTCGTTTTGCCGCGATGAGTTGCAGTTTCTCGTGCTTGTCAACTTGACTCGTTTTTGTACAGTGCGCGAATCCGGTGTTTTCATGCAAAATAAACTATAAAAAGTACCGAGGTACTGACTTTACGTGTGATATTTTGCGGCTACTTTGTGCATATTAATGCGTCGCCAGGTACGAAGCCATCGGGACCGCCAACTTGGACCGCCGACGTCCGTGTTTATTCACCGCCGCTCCCAAGCGGCCCCAACGCATGGGACTTTTCCCCCTCTAGATTATTATACTAACTCTATAATTGCAACCAACTGTGTCCCTGGATCGAGTAACACAGTGTCACTGATTCGGTGCAGTGATTTTCCATATCTGGAAAGGTCATCAATCAAGGCGCCCTGAGTGATATGCAGTTATTTTGGTGTCTCTGGCAGCGGGACGCCGAACCGCAGTGGTTGTGGACACTTTTGGATAGATGAGTTCGTCCGCTTCTTGCGCACGGGTTGCACCAACGTCTGAACGGCGAGCACTGATTGGTTCTCGTGAAAGGGTAAAGGGAAGACCTCCACACTAGCTGCCTCGATGTCTGCCCACTGTCCTTCTAATCGGAGCCAATCAGAGCTCGGCGTTGTTCTGACGTCACCCCAATACCTGCCCACTTGCGCTCCGCATAGTTGCACTTGCACCGCTCACGCATCACACCGAAAACGCGGCGATCGCTCCAGACGTGATGCAAGGATGATCTGCGAACACGATTCAAGAATCTTCGAACCATGTTTCTTTATTTCTGAGAAATGTCTGCTTCGATCATGTCTGCAATACAGCTTTAGTATCAGCAATATGACAGGACCTAAATATAAAAAAGACACACCCTCAGACTGCAGAATCTTTTGTATGGTGTATTAGCAGTCTCGCGTAAACCTTGACGCTACACATATACTTCGCTCTGAATTATTGGGTAGACTTACCGCACCAGTCCGCGGAGGAGCGGTAGAGATCTATACTCCGTTTTACTTTAGGATGCACCGCACGCTACGAGCCATCGAAGCTATTACAGTGCCGGGTGAATGCCACGTGACCTTGGAAATCGATGGCAGCGAGGTTCCTGATCACGTGGTCCGCTTACAATGGCTGCGGTACAAACTAAACTCTTTGACGTCGATCAGGCCACTGCGGTAGCACTGCTGTCGCCACTGCGCATGCGCGAACGATTTACGTCACGCGAATCTGGTTCTGCGCAAGCGCAATGCCCACACCTGGTGCGGGGAAACGCAGGCACGTCTGCGAACAACGTGTTGGAAGCGCACTTGCACGGTACACGTTACGAGTAATCATATTACTTGAAAAAGCTTACTTTTGGGTGTGTTATTTCAGCGGTGGCCGACTGAACTTCTGCAAGAGGGATTTGCTTCCTTTCCGGTAGTGACCCAAGTTTCACCAAGAATAAGCACGATAGTAAGGTTATAAGTGTGTGCTTATCTTAGCTTCAGAAACCCTGACAACAGACTGTTCTTAATATTAATCGTCATTATATGGTTGCTGTTCATATGCATTTACAACAAGACAAACCCGTAAGCTCCTTCGCGGGGAAATAATCGTCTCAAGACTGTTTTACTGATCTGTTTGGTGCAAAATTAAGTCGGGTGTGTGGTGATTATAAATAAAATCATTGGCGTAGGAGAGGAGTGTGATCATGATGATTGTAATTATGGCATTACTTTTGCGGTGCCACACACGGAATTTTTTTTTAAGCCGCAACACGTGAGATTTTACGCGCGTTGGAAACACTGCAGCCATCTGCGGGCCGGCTGGAATGCCTCCGCGGGCCGGGACCCCTGGTCCAATTTAGGATTACCTTCATAAAGCGAAAACCTAAATAGAAAAATCAAAGGCAAGAAAAAAATTGTCTTTACTTTTATAACGCTTGAACTAGGTACCGCTGGTCACCAACCAATTCAAGAAGCAAAGCTCGGTCATTGCACATTTATCCAGGCATTTAGTCATGGCCTCCGAAATCCCGAAGCGCGCGAACGCTTCTCCGGTCGTCCCATTCGTGCGGAGAGTGCGTAATCGGAGAAAGAGAAGGAGGCGGCGTGTCTCGGCGGGGAGGCGCTCTCAACCCAGTCATCGGCAGCATGGTGCGAGGCAGAAGTGTCCAAGCAAAAGTCCCGTTACGTCGAGTCACTGCAACTTATACCTCAAGAATTTTGTGTATTGGGGTAGAACGGTGAAACAGCTGCTCTGGGGAAGTAGATAAACGAGTTGTGATGCTTATCTAATTTGAGATATCCATCTGGACATGTGGCGGCTAGCGCTACAAACGCGCCTTTTGATATATTTGGCTGCAATATGTAGCACGTATAAAACTGCAAAAAAAGAAAAAAAAATTTGCTCCGTAGATAAAAAATGTTGGATTTCCCTAAATAAAAAAAAAATCATTCTGCACTTTTTCCCTTTCTTTTTAAATCTTAACTTGTTGTTTGACGTAGCTTTTTCAGCCTGAGCACGAGGTTTGATACCATATAGTGCAGTCCGTGTTGTCCTTCTCTTAATATGTTTTTTTAATATTTATTACGCAATGTTTGCGTGTCATATTGCGGTGTTTCCTTGTGCTAGAATCACAAATAAGCCTGGGTCACACTGCTTATACGTTATACAAAAGACGGGTCTAGGAGAACTCGTCACAAACCAACTCGTCGCAGCCAACTCGTCATAGCTAAACTCGTCAAATAGTGCAAGTCGTCATAGGGCATCTTGTACACGGGGAAGTCGTAACAGAGGGCAACTGCGCACTTGTCTATTTCGTCACAATTTGCCTTTTTCGCCGATCTTGAGTTTGCCATTCGGCTTCAATAACTGATGACAAATAGTAATTTACAACTAAAAATAAAAGCACGACATGGTCTTGTATAGATTTTTCTCAAAAAGAGCTCCAGCTGCCATCTCGAAGAGTTTGTGCGGGTTTGGGCGTATGGCGCGTGCTTTGCTCGCTTTCCGAAGCGACAAACACGCACCTGCTGGGGTGTAAATATCGCAGGCTGTTCCGTACCTGAGAGTGGTATATCGTCGGGGACAAGTAAAGAACGCGCACGGTAGCTACCGCCGTGCTTTGGTTTGGTGTGCGCGCTCGTGCTATCAAGGGAAGCAAACTGATTAGCCTATGACCGATTGTGACAACCACTCTGAAACATGAAAATATTGGGTCTAGGAGAACTGATTACAAGCCAACTCGTCATAGGTAAACTCATCAAGTAAAGTAAGTCGTCATAGTGCATCTGAGGGTGATGGCTTTGGCCTTTGCAATGCTTTCTATCTCTACAGACCCAGTGCACACCGTCGGGGTCTGTTCGGCTAAGCGTATAAGAATACCCCTCGCACAGCATGGGAACTTCACGCTGGGTTTTAATTCGGTCCATCATACGAAATGCGGTCGTGCTCTCTCAAGGTCCGCACATTTTGCCCCTATACATATACGTATTCGAAGCCACTTCGAATGAAAAACCCCTTTGGAGTAGATATAGAGAAAAGAGAAGACGCCCCGAAAGACGAAAGCTAACTGCTAAACTTCCTAAAATCCTGGTGCGGAGGTCGGCATACCGCACCCCTGTTTAGTCATTGCACAATAAGCTTCCGAAAAGGGTTTAATAACAAAGGGACGTCGTAAGTAAAGATAACACCGAAAAGCCGACCACAACCGCTCCTGCAAACAAGCAAAAGAGAGACCAAGTTTGAAACTGCGACAAGTTCGATGCGACCACTTTCTAAAATAAAGCCCCCCCCCCCCCCCCCCCCCCGGCCCCTTCCCCTCCCACTCTAAAAAAAGTCTGTGACGAACTTTCCAAGAACGAGAAGGTCACTGCGACCACTTTCACCACTACGAGTTCACCTAGAACAGGGGTCGCCAGGCTAACCCGGCCTAACTGTCGCAGAAAAGAACTCCAAACTTCTAAGAGCCGCGGGAGGGGAGGGGGGGGGGGGGGGGGGGGGGCAACTTTTGTTTAGCTTCCGAGCAATAAACGACACTCGAACTTCTTTCACTCTATTCGAGTGAAAAGCAGTCGAACTTGTGGTCGGTTTGCCTTGCTGCATACCCGACCCGGAGGAATAACACGGAGCCAACAGTTTCAACAACAAGAAACTACATTTAATTGGACATGGACAAGACGATTAACATTGCTACCGGCGATGCCGGAGTCCAGGCAGCGACTCTCTGTGCGCCGCCTCTGATATGCCTTATCAAGGCGGCGCATCCGATGTGCGCGTGGCTGGCGTGACGTCGCCGCCACGCGGGAAAACTTCGGCACCTTTGCCTCGCAGTCGGGCAACTTGGCTGGGGAGCCGCCAGGGTGCCCACACTTCCCCCCCCCCCCCTCAAGCTTCGTCCGGCATGTCGATGACGGAGACGTTGTGGGCGTCAGGGGGTGGATGGCGCTGTTGGGCGGACTGACGTTGTAAGTCTGGCCGGCGCCTGCTGGACGAGCGCGGCGGCTGCTGACGAGCGCGGCGGCTCGGTCAGCTCCAGCTTGTCACTTGAGCTTGTTCTGGACCAGGCCTCCAGCAGGTGGCTGCTCTGCACGTGGTCCACGGTTCTCTGGGCTACCCCTGGCGCGCCGACGTCCTTGGTGGCCCGGTCCACCATGAGACCGGCCGCCGTGTCATTCCGATGGCGGCTGTGGTGACGGTGGTGTCCATGAGCCAGCTCCACAGAAAAACAAGGAAGCAGACGACATGGAGCTCAGTTGAGGGTTGAGCCTAACGTCATCTTCGCACCCCTTCCAGAAAGTTTGAAATAACGAATCTGAGGTGGGCACACAATCTTCTCCCCCCTCTCTTGAAAAGGGGGCAGATCCGTGGAAGTAGACAACTACCCCCAAAATGCGAGAGAGGCAAAGCCAAGGAGACAAAAAAAAAGGTTCCTCTCTCTTTGGTGTCACCGACGTCGCAGGTTATACCGCCGCCTTGGTGGAGACAAGGGGGTTTCCGGAACGGGACTGCCGTCAGTGTCGTTCCGGTCCTGCGAGAAATCTTCGTCTTCTGCTTGAAAAAATCGTTTAAGGTCGGTGACATGAACAGGTCCGGTTTCCTCACTAGACTCACAGTTAACTAGTTTGTAAGTGAGTGGCGAGCACTTTTCACGCACGCGAAACGGACCTTCCCACCTGTTGGCGAGGGAGGCTGCGAAGCCTCGAGCGGCGTCACTCAGTGGGTGAGTGCGCCGGAGTACAAAATCTCCCACCTCGAACTGCAAGTCACGTCGCCCCCGGTTGTACTGTTCAGCCTGCTGTACCCAGGCGACGTCGAAATTTTCTCTGGCCTCTCGAAGGTTATCGGAGAAGCGCTTTCGCAGGTCCTCTGCGAACTTCACGTAGGGGCGAGGCCTTCCTCCAGACTCTGTAGAAAGGAGGCTGTTAGAAAGCGGGAATGCGAGCTCCTTGCCGAAATTTAATTGGGCAGGAGTGAGACCCGTTGACCGATTAGTGGTTGTACGGGTCGCGAATGCCAGCTCGGGCAGTTTCGCGTCCCAGTCCTTGTGGCGCTCTGTGTAGGCCACTAGCATCATCTTAAGGTTTCGATTTACCCTTTCCGTGATGTTTGCTTGCGGGTGGTACGGGGAAGTTCTTTTGTGTTTGATTCCCAGTACCGCGCATGCGTCCACAAACACCTTACTCGTGAAATAGGAGGCATTATCGCTTACAAGCTGTGCAGGAAAGCCAAACCTAGCGAATGTTTCGAGTAGACACTCCCAGATTTTTTGCGAATCTAGCTTCCGCAATGGAAATAACTCAACCCACTTCGTGAAGTGGTCGGTTACCACGAACAAGTACTGATTGCCGCGGGTACTACGTGGGAAGGGGCCCATGACGTCACAGCAACAAATCTGCCAAGGGCTCTGACTCGCGATTGGTTGCATTAGACCGGGGGGCTGGCCACCACGTGGTTTTGCCTTCTGGCACACCGAGCAGCTACGAGCATATCGGAGCACATCCTGCCTCATGCCTGGCCAGGTAGCAATTTGGGATCACTTTTCGTAAGTCTTGCTCCCACTGCTGTGTCCTGCCAAGGCAGAGTCATGCATGTATCGGATGAAAAGCTTACGTAGCTTGCGGGGTATCACGGTCCGGAATGCCGAGCCATCCGGATCGTCGTCGGCCTGGGGGATGTAGCGCAGCAGGAGGCCGTCGTCGCTCATCAAGTAGGAGTCGAACTCCTCGTCACTTGGGCGGTCGACTGGACCTCTTGCTGCCAGCCAAGCGGACACGCGTTGGCAGAGTCCGTCATCCAGCTGCGCCTTGCGAAGCTCCTCGCGGCTCACCAATGTACCCCACCGTGAATCTGGGGATCCTCGTGTCGTGGCCGCGACGGTCACCAAGCCATGGGAATCCTGCGAGTGTTCCTCGGGAAGTGGAGCACGAGAAAGCGCATCAGCAACTTTGTTAGTTGACCCCGGGCGGTACACAATGGAGTAGTCGTACTGTTGTAGCGTAAGCGCCCAACGAGCAAGACGTCCAGCTGGATTCTTAAGTCCCCTTAGCCATGATAGCGCTAAGTGATCAGATTGAATCTGGAACGTTGCGCCATCTAGGTACATATCGAAGCGCTTCAAAGCATGAATAATGGCGAGACATTCACGTTCTGCGACACTGTAGTTGCGCTCGGCTGGAGTTAGCGTGTGGCTCGTGAAAGCAACTGGCCGAAGCACACCGCCGTACTCCTGCAGCAAGACAGCACCCAGGCCACAGTCGCTTGCATCTGTCTGCAGAACGAACGGCTTGTTCAAGTCTGGGAGCTGTAAACAAGCGTTGTCAGTCACGGCTCTTGAAAGGGCTGCGAATGCGCATCGTTGTTGTTCGGCCCAACACCACTTGACGCCTTTTTTTAGAAGGTGATTGAGCGGTTGCGATATCTCGGAACAGTGTGGAATGAAATCCCTGTAGAACGCAATCATTCCGAGGTATCTTTGTAGGCTCTTTACGTCATGTGGGCTTGGGTATTCCGTTAGCGCGCGCAACTTATCTTCGTTGGGGCGGAGCGTGCCGTTATCCACAACGAATCCCAGGAGGTTCATCTTGGGCGCGGCTAACTGAACCTTTCCGGGATGAATCGTGAGCCCAGCATTACGCATTCGCTCAAGTACAATGAGAAGGTGCTCGACATGGTCTTCAATAGTTCTCGAGAAAACAACCACGTCAGCCATGTATGCCATGGCAAATTCGTACTTCGTGTTCCCAAGTACAACATCCATCAGGCGTTGAAAACTGGCTGGAGAGTTAGACAAGCCAAACGGCAGTCGGGTGAACTCGAACAACCCTCTGTGGCAGATGAAAGCTGTTTTTGGAACGTCTGATGGGTGAATCTCGATCTGAAGGAACCCGCGACTGCAATCCAGCGTTGTAAACACGGTCGCGTTACCGAGCGCGTACATCACGGAGGAAATGCTGGGGAAAGGGTAGCTGTCTCGTACGGACACATCGTTAAGCCGCCTGTAATCCACACAGAGTCTGGCTGTTCCGTCTTTTTTCGGGGCGAGAACAACGGGGAATGCCCAGGGGCTCTTCGACTCACGTACTGAACCGGTGTCGATCATTTCCTCGAGCGCCGCATCAAGGAGTGCCCTTTTGTGGACGCTGATCGGTCGAGGGTTGCACCTCCGAGGCGGCGCGTCACCGGTTTCAATACGGTGCAGCAGAATGTCAGTCTTTCCAGGTGTTTCCGTGAACATCGGTGAGAAAGACTCCAGGACGGCTTGCAGCTCCTGCTTCTGCTGGCTGCTTGCGGGGCACTTTCGCAACGATTTTCGAACGCCGGCAGGCAAGACGTCTGGCACCGTGGTGAAGTGGGCTGCAGTGGTCGAGTTAGGGATGCAGTCCTCCCTTTTGGTAAACGGAGTCAGCTCCGGTTGTTGTCCCAGCCGGTATCCACCACCAGAAAAGTCGAGTGTCATGCTTTCGCCTGTAATGAAATCTCGGCCCAAGATCACAGGTACCACAAGTCCTGGCATATAAAGAAATCGCTGACGTCGCTTCTTTCCATTAAACCGAATCTGCAGCCTCACGGCTCCTCCAGCTGTTACCGCTGTACCAGAAGCTAGCTGCAAACGGGTTTCGCACTCCCGGAGGCTTATCTTTTTTGCATTGCAGAGTTCGAAAACGAAATCCCCTATGAGCGAGATAGCGGCCCCAGAATCCAAAAGTGCGGCAATAGGAAAATCGAGCAGTGATATTGTCATGCGCGGTTCAATGATGTTAGGCTCGGGCTGGATTCGACATACCGATGGAATCTGTGCCGCGGCCTGACCGCTCCCAGGGACTGCACCGGCCGTCGGCGAGTGGCTGTCTGGTTTCAGCGTCGCCGGCCGTAGTAGTTTCCCTGGTTGTTTTGGTTCCGGCCCTTTGCCGCCGTCTCGTGTCACCTCTTGTTTGTAGTGTCCAGAAGCCTTGGACACTGCTTTCGGTGATGGCCGGGCTGCTCGCACTCGTAGCAGCCGTCCGACGACAGTCGCCTGCTTAGGCCACCGGCACCGAGGTGCCCGTCGGACCGCCTCCAGTGATCGGATAAGGAACCACTATGGGAGGGCCTCCACCAGGCTTGCGACTGGCTGTTGTGGGGAGGGCTTGTTCCGTTGCGGCGGGGGTCAATGCTGCTGGGCTGCGGGTTTGCGACCGCACCGTGCCAGTTTTCGCCAGCACTTGCAGGAGCAGACTGATGAAGATGGTTCGCTTGGGTGGTGATCTCCGTTGGGCCCCAGCTTACGATAGGGCACGGCCAACGACCTCCCACCTGTCGTGGCGACCCCCGCCCGAAACCCTCACGGGCCTCGCTGTGACCTCCGGGGACCTCTCGGGGAGAGTTAGGCGAACACACGCTTATCCCGCACGGGAGTTCACCATGCATGCCACGCCAACTCTCCTGGTTGACGTGGTGGGGAAGGGAGGTCTCGTTCGGACAGTCCACTTGCGTGGAGGCCTCGGGGCCCCGCCATGCGCATGCCGGCTCGAGCGCGTACTTGGCTGGTGGCGGCGGCACGTAGTTCCGCTCGGCATGAAGAGCTTCCTCGATGAGGCGGGCGCCCCGGGCTAGCTCTTCAAGGGTCTCAAAGGTGCAGTTGATCAGGTAGCCATGGTACCTGGGGTGACACTGTCTTCTGACCCGAGCTACTCTGTCCGATTCCGGTGACTGCGGGTCCGCCCTCTTGAAGAGCTCTTGCATGACCCGAACGTACCGGACCAGACTTTCATCCGAGTGCTGCGTCGCGTAAGCATTCCTGCAAGCACAAAAAAAAAAAAAGAAACGCCCCCAAAAACCCAACACAAGCGCGCAAAACGATTGCCGCGGTCACAAAAACACAGTCAGAAACACGCCAATACAACAAACGTGGACGTGACGGAAGCACGAAACAACGATAGGAAACACGGGGAATATGAAAAAGGCTTACCGAAAGAAGAAACCAAGCCCCGTGAAATTCCTGCGAGTGTGTAGCATACCACGGTTGGGCGCCATTGTGGTCGGTTTGCCTTGCTGCATACCCGACCCGGAGGAATAACACGGAGCCAACAGTTTCAACAACAAGAAACTACATTTAATTGGACATGGACAAGACGATTAACATTGCTACCGGCGCTGCCGGAGTCCAGGCAGCGACTCTCTGTGCGCCGCCTCTGATATGCCTTATCAAGGCGGCGCATCCGATGTGCGCGTGGCTGGCGTGACGTCGCCGCCACGCGGGAAAACTTCGGCACCTTTGCCTCGCAGTCGGGCAACTTGGCTGGGGAGCCGCCAGGGTGCCCACAAACTGTACGTAAGGCACAAGACTACCAAACCGCAACCTGTCTTTGTAATGTTTTTATTTGCTCAGGAGAGCCGCGGCACCGCAGAAAGGCAAGAGCCCGTACCAAGGAGGCCCACGGTGCCGTGTCTAGTGATGGTGATTATGTGGATTTTAAACACGTTCCATTTATTTTTTGCGGAAGTATGGACCGGGGAGGGGGGGAGGGAGGTGGGGAGGGAGCCGTGAACCGCACTTGAACACGCGAAGAGCCGCAGTTTGGCCACCCCTGGCCTTGAACGAGATGCCCTTGTAGCGACACTCACGGCCGGCTCATATCCTACACACGATGACGACGAGGCGAAGATGCCCCTGCAGCGCGCGACATTAAAAGCAGTTCGAATCCAAACGCTGTCCGAGCTGGTTCCTTTCGTCCCAGCTCCCAACAGATTTGGTGACCCGGTATCGGACTCACGCCTTCCACCCTGCAGCTGTTTCCATGGCTCACGCCGGCCCATCAAACGTTCCTCACAGCGACGCCGTCCTCACGGCAACGATCCAGAGCATTCGGCTGCCACCTTTTTGGCCGAAAAATCCGATCGTATGGCTCATGCAAGTTGAGGCCCAGTTCCGTCTCCGGCACATCACCAGCCAGGAGACGCGGTACCTTCACACCGTGTCCTCCTTGCCAGCCGACGTCGCCGAGGAGCTAGCCGACATTCTGGCCACTCCGGATCCGGTCAGCCCCTTCGACCAACTGAAGGCCGCCATTCTTGACCGAAAGACCGAGTCGGAGCGCAGCAGGCTTCAACAACTCCTTAACACCGAGGAGCTCGGTGACAGACGACCGTCCCAGCTTCTCCACCAAATGCGTCAGCTGCTGGGAACCCAGAACCAAGACCCCAACAACCACCTCCTGCGTGAGTCGTTTTTACAACGGCTCCCATCGACCATGGTTCCGGTTCTGGCGGCCGCGGAAGACATGTCGCTCGACAAGCTCGCTGAGCTTGCCGATCGCGTCGCCGACTACACGCGGGCCGCTGGCATCAGCGCTGTCGCCAATAGAACGCCCACAACGACATCAGAAGACTCTAGACTGTCGCGCCTTGAGGACCGTATCGAGGCCCTGAGTCGGCAGCTTGCCACCCTCGCACCCTTATCACGACGTCGCCAACAACGGTCCCACTCCCGCCGGCGCCCACGCTCTCACTCACGTTCGGTAGAGCGCACCACCTCCTCCAACAGCGGTCAGGTCGACTCTGACTCGGGCAGG
Organism: Ixodes scapularis; assembly: GCF_016920785.2. Taxonomy (NCBI): domain Eukaryota; kingdom Metazoa; phylum Arthropoda; class Arachnida; order Ixodida; family Ixodidae; genus Ixodes; species Ixodes scapularis. The sequence continues at coordinate 65,203,730 of NW_024609883.1, read as the reverse complement.
TGTTGGTACCCCCGTACCTTCAGCAACCGTGCCCGCAAGTGCACCCAACCCTGCGCTTCGGCGGAAAACTAGAAGACCGGACACTGGCGGCGGCAGGTGATACCGGTAGACAGGAAAGCCGCCTCTTTTATGTCGTTGACAAGGTAGCTGGCCATCGCTTTCTTGTTGACACAGGAGCCGAGGTCAGCGTACTACCGGCCTCTTCTTTGTACCGACAACGCAAGCAAAAGACCTCCCCGCTCCAGGCGATCAACAACTCACCTATTGCCACCTACGGTCAGCGGTCCGTCACACTCAACATTGGACTGCGCCGCTCATTTCGGTGGCTATTCATTGTCGCCGATATCAAGCAAGCTATCCTGGGCGCTGACTTTCTCAGCTTTTACAACCTTGCCGTAGACATTCATTCACGACGCATCGTTGACTTGACCACACACCTCTCTGTGAATGGCGTGCTCTCAACCACCACGACGACAGCCATTCGCGCGTTTTCGCCGTCGTCAGACTACGAGAAAATTCTTGCGAATTTCCCAAACATCACGAGACCGCACACAAGAGAGTCGCCGGTGAAACACACCATCACTCACCATATCGCTACCTCTGGCCCTCCCGTTTTTGCTCGTCCTCGTCGACTGTCTGGAGAACGCCTGGCCATCGCTCGTCGCGAGTTCGAGCACATGCTCGAACTTGGAATCGTTCGTCCATCGTCGAGTAACTGGGCATCACCTCTTCACATGGTCGCCAAGAAAGATGCAGGCGACTGGAGACCATGTGGCGATTACCGCGCCCTCAATTCCAACACCCAGCCTGACCGCTACCCGCTACCCCACATACAGGACTTCACAACGAATCTGGCTGGTTGCCAGATATTCTCTAAGATCGACTTGGTGAAGGCATACCACCAGATTCCGGTTGAGCCTGCCGAAATACCAAAGACTGCCATCACCACATCATTTGGCCTCTTTGAGTATGTGAGGATGCCATTCGGTTTGCGGAATGCCGCCCAGACATTTCAACGTACCTTCAACGAGGTCACCCGAGGTCTAGACTTCGTCTTTGCTTACCTCGACGATCTCTTGGTCGCCAGCACGTCAGAGGCCGAGCATGAGGAGCACCTGCGCGCTCTTTTCACCCGCCTTGATGACTACGGGTTGGTCATCAACCAGAACAAATGCACCTTCGGCGTGACGACCATCGAATTTCTGGGGCATCAGGTAACACCTCAAGGCATCAAACCCTTAGATGCAAAAGTTACGGCCATTCGAGACTTTCCGCAGCCAACATCTCTCAAGAAACTGCGTGAATTCCTAGGCCTCCTAAATTTCCATCGTCGCTTCCTACCGAGTTGCGCTCAAACGATCAAGCCGTTGACCGACCTGCTTGCCACCAAGAAAGAGCCCTCTGCGCCGCTTGAGTGGAACGAAGATGCAGCCTCTGCTTCCTCTTCAGCGAAAAAGGCGCTCGCTGACGCTGCAATGCTTATTCACCCCGTTCCAGGCGCAGAACTACGACTCGTCACCGACGCGTCATGCGTAGCTGTCGGTGCGGTCCTTCAACAGAACGTCAATGGCTGGCAGCCTCTCGGATTTTTCTCGCGTAAACTGAAGAACCCAGAACAAAAGTATAGCACTTTTGCACGCGAACTTCTGGCAGTGTACTTGTCAATCAAGCACTTTCGCCACTTCCTCGAGGGCCGGAACTTCCACGTTCGAACAGACCACAAGCCCTTGACGTTCGCATTCCAACGAAACCACAGCGACCACACAGCACGTGACATCCGGCACCTCTGCTTTATATCAAAGTTTACCGTCGATATCCGCCATGTCAAAGGCCATGAAAACACTGCTGCGGACGGACTATCCCGCGTCAGTGCTATTTCTTTAGCAGATCCGGTGAACTGGGAGGAGCTGGCAACTGCTCAAGCAAACGATCCCGAGCTGCAACGCTTGCGTGCTGCTCCTGGATCACTGAAGTTTGCTGACGTTCCTCTGCCCTTTTCTCTAACAACAGTTACCTGCGAGACGACAACTGGTGTGTCCCGACCATTCGTACCACCAGCATTTCGTCGCGCTCTTTTCAACCACCTGCACAACAAGAGCCACCCAGGAATCCGTGGTTTACAGAAATTAATAACTGCTCGTTTTTTCTGGTCCAGCATGAACGCGGATGTCCGTTGCTGGGCACGAACGTGCGTGCCAACGCGTCAAGATCACGCGACACACAATCACCCCCATCTCAACCTTCCGACCACCGGACTCCAGGTTTGCACACGTCCACATAGACTTAGTGGGACCCCTTCCATCATCACGGGGAGCCCGTTATTTGCTGACCTGTGTGGACAGATTCACCCGATGGCCCGAGGCATTCCCCGTCCCTGACATGACAGCAAAGACAGTCGCTACAGCCTTCATCGATGACTGGGTGTCCCGTTTCGGCTGCCCTGCCGTAGTCACCACCGACAGGGGCGGCAATTTCAATCCTCTCTTTCTGCTGCCTTCATCACCGTCCTGGGTGTCCGACAGATTCACACCACCTCCTGTCATCCCTCGGCTAACGCCATGGTGGAACGGCTGCACCGCCAGTTGAAGGCAGCTCTTTCCACATACGACCCGCGAGAACGTTCGGCCGACCACCTTTCTCTCGTTCTGCTGGGCCTTCGCTCGGCGCTTAAGGCAGATCTTCGCAGTTCTGCAGCCGAGTTGGTCTACGGCACGCCACTGCGCCCACCCGGCGAGTTCTTCTCTCCACCCTCATCTGAGTCAAGAGAAGACCCCAGTGGCTACATTGACGACCTTCGACAAACCTTTCGTCTTCTCCGTCCCGTTTTACCAGCCCAACGGAGCCATCGACACGTCTTCGTTAGTCAAGACCTCGAGACGTGCTCGCACGTTTTCTTGCGACGCGATCAGGTCCGTCGACCTCTGGTACCGGCCTACGACGGACCGTTCCGATTGCTTGATCGACAACCAAAGACATTGACACTCGACATCAACGGCCGGCGTGACGTGGTCACAGCCGACCGGTCAAGCCGGCATATCTAGCAAGCCTTTCTACCTCAGCCGCTGCTGCAACTCATGCCGCACCGCCTCCACCTTTGCTGCGCACAACCAGCTCAAAGCACATCACATGGGCCCCCCCGGGGCCTCCGGCTTTACAGGGGGGAGCCTTGTAGCGACACTCACGGCCGGCTCATATCCTACACACGACGACGACGAGGCGAAGATGCCCCTGCAGCGCACGACATTAAAAGCAGTTCGAATCCAAACGCTGTCCGAGCTGGTTCCTTTCGTCCCAGCTCCCAACACCCTCTTTGACCAGTTCACCTATGACCAGTTTCCCTATGACGAATTGGTTGTGACGAGTGTGCCTGTTCCCAGATATCAGTCACCACGATATCCGTGGTTCAAATGCTGCGTGCTAAGTGCCTCCTTCAACTCGTTGCCGTACGGCATTCGAAGCTCAGATCTCGTGGTTACTCGCGTTTGAATCTGCTTGCAGACTGTCTTTTGTAGGATGTATAAGCAGTGTTACCCCGGCTTTAGGAAAAAAAACTATGACAGTGAGATACAGACCAATTCACCTATGACCAGTTTCCCTGTGACGACTTGGTTGTGACGAGTGTGCCTGTTCCCAGATATCAGTCACCACGATATCCGTGGTTCAATTGCTGCGTGCTAAGTGCCTCCTTCAACTCGTTGCCGTACGGCATTCGAAGCTCAGATCTCGTGGTTACTCGCGTTTGAATCTGTTTGCAGACTGTCTTTTGTATGATGTATAAACAGTGTTACCCCGGCTTTAGGAAAAAAAACTATGACAGTGAGATACAGACCAATTCACCTATGACCAGTTTCCCTGTGACGACTTGGTTGTGACGAGTGTGCCTGTTCCCAGATATCAGTCACCACGATATCCGTGGTTCAATTGCTGCGTGCTAAGTGCCTCCTTCAACTCGTTGCCGTACGGCATTCGAAGCTCAGATCTCGTGGTTACTCGCGTTTGAATCTGTTTGCAGACTGTCTTTTGTATGATGTATAAGCAGTGTTACCCCGGCTTTAGGAAAGAAAACTATGGTAGTGAGATACAGACCAATTCACCTATGACCAGTTTCCCTGTGACGACTTGGTTGTGACGAGTGTGCCTGTTCCCAGATATCAGTCACCACGATATCCGTGGTTCAATTGCTGCGTGCTAAGTGCCTCCTTCAACTCGTTGCCGTACGGCATTCGAAGCTCAGATCTCGTGGTTACTCGCGTTTGAATCTGTTTGCAGACTGTCTTTTGTATGATGTATAAACAGTGTTACCCCGGCTTTAGGAAAAAAAACTATGACAGTGAGATACAGACCAATTCACCTATGACCAGTTTCCCTGTGACGACTTGGTTGTGACGAGTGTGCCTGTTCCCAGATATCAGTCACCACGATATCCGTGGTTCAATTGCTGCGTGCTAAGTGCCTCCTTCAACTCGTTGCCGTACGGCATTCGAAGCTCAGATCTCGTGGTTACTCGCGTTTGAATCTGTTTGCAGACTGTCTTTTGTATGATGTATAAGCAGTGTTACCCCGGCTTTAGGAAAAAAAACTATGGTAGTGAGATACAACCACCTCGCAATGATTTCACCATTTTTTTTACAAACTTTGTGATAATTGTAGGTACTAATAAAAAAGGGGGGGGGGGGGAATTATCTTATAAACGTCTAGTTGTTGTTGTTTCTTGGCACATGTAGCACAGATCACCGTACCCCGTTATGCACCTTGTGATGTAACTTAATTGACATGCATAAGCAGACAATGGGATCTCGAGAAAAAGAACTCTGGTTTATCTACAAATTCTAACCTTGTTCCAACCTGGTTTATTCGGTATTCCAACCTGGTATATTTAGATTCCAAGACTTGAATTTTTAGATTAGACTCGAAGTACTTTGCAATGCAGTGGCTTCATGAAGTTCATTTCGATACGCTACCCTGTCTGTCAGAGTCATGCCTATGTTGACCAGGTATCGCCTTACAAACTTTTCTAGTACAATCCTACAATTTTTTCTCATGGTCATCTCTTGTAGCGCAAATGAAACTCCAAAGAAAAATAGCTTCGTACAGAAAAAAAAAAATATATATATATATATGTGTGTGTGCGTGCGTGCGTGCGTGCGTGCGTGCGTGCGTGCGTGCGTGCGTGCGTGCGTGCGTGCGTGCGTGCGTGCGTGCGTGTGTGTGTGTGTGTGTGTGTGTGTGTGTGTGTGTGTGTGTGTGTGTGTGTGTGTGTGTGTGTGTGTGTGTGTGTGTGTGTGTGTGTGTGTGTGTGTGTGTGTGTGTGTGTGTGTGTTTGTGTGTGTGTGTGTGTGTGTGTGTGTGTGTGTGTGTGTGTGTGTGTGTGTGTGTGTGTGTGTGTTTGGGGGGGGGGGATAAAAAGAAGGCACTCGAGAGAATTATATTCCAATAAGTTGTGTAACGTATCCGTTACACAACTTTTTGGCGACTCTCTCCTCGATTCGGAAGACCATCTCCTCAAAGGCAATATTTTTTGGAATATATATATATATATAACTGAGAAGAAAAAACCCTTAGTGAAAACAGCAACAACGGACGATTTAATCTTCGACGTTTCGGTCTTCCTGACGAAGTTCCTAAACTCGAATATGCTGCCGCGATTTGGAGCCCTCATCAGAAATACCTAACCACGCACACTGAAAAAGTCCAGACTCGAGAAGCACGCTTTATAACATCTTCCTATTCATATAGCATGAGTGTCTCTCTCCTAAAACATCAATGTTCCCTGCCATTGCTCGAAGTGCGTCGAACCATGTTTACCCTGTGCCTAATTCACAAGTTCTATTATAACGATCGTTTTTCAAGCGTTACTTTCCTTAAAGGGATTGTCCGGTCGAAACCGGAAGTACTTAAGTTTTTGCGCTCGCTGTGTCGAGGGAGCCTCCATGTAGACAAACGTTATTTTTATTTTGATATATGATCTCCCGTTATTAATTAAACCTTTCATGAGCGTATGTACGAAACTGCACCCCGAATTTCGCCAGTGTCAATGGCTGACATCCGTAGGTGCTGCGTGACGTCACCATAGAGTTATTATAATGTACGCTAGAGGTTCAAGTGGTGCTAGTGTGCTGACGCAAATTGAAGCAGACAGCAACCAGTCGAAAATTGACTTCCGGTAATGCATTTCTATGGAAAAAAGTGAGTGCATTTTCTCTCTGCGCTCGAATAAGAGCAAATATCCCGAATAATTCGTACGTACTAGGTAGCTTGGAACATTTCTCAGTCAGGCCGACGAAATAATTGGTCAGTTACGGCGTTTTTCTTTCAAATTCATCGCATTAAAGACGGTGCTAAAACAGCTTCGTACGTGTATTTATGTGCACTGTCGGACACTGTTAGCGCGAACACGACGTCGGCGCTTTTCAGCGTGGGGGATATACGTGCCAAACGAACGAAGAACATCTGGAAATTAAGAAAGACGGCAAGAACTACGCAGTAACACCGGATCAGTAACTACACGTGCATATACGATCAAAATTAATCGAAGGCCACGTAATCTATTCCTATTTTAAATAAGTAAGTACCGCTTTATTCTTTCTGCTCTGAGCGAAGCTGCTTGTTCTACGTTCAAAATATCACTCGCACGCTCGAAGTCTTTGAGAACAAGTGCCCGATAAAAGCTGCCCGGCAGAGAAAAAAATACGAAGAGACAACTTTTATAGCCCACGGACTTTATTCTCTACGTTTTGAATGTTTCTATCCGCTCATGCACGACGGGGTCATTTTTATATAGTGACAGGACTGGCATATTATCAATATATAAGCGTCAACGGATTGCTGGCGAGCCTTGAACACACTCTACATTCCTTTCTATTGTAACTTTGCTTCGAATCGTCGCTTGTTTTTACACACCTGGTGCGGAACACCCGTTTGGGACTGAAATGTAGCGAAGTTAAACATCGGTCACTGATGAAGAAAAATGCGCTAACTAAAGCAATTACACTTTTACAGTGTAAATCAAGGTGCATACTATTCGGTACGACCCAAATAACCAAAGTGTTCCCTGTTATTTTCCGGAGAAGAGTTAAAATGCACGCGCGCTTTCCCATAGGAATACACAGGAAGACTGGAAAAGTAGACTGGTTGCTGTCTGCTTCAATTTGCGTCACGGAAGTCGCATAGACACTAGCGCCAGTTGAACCTCTAGCGTACATTATAATAACTCTATGGACGTCACAGAACGCAAAGGTTTGTCGGATGGCTGGGAAACAAGCGTTGATCGATGGATGTCTTGTATTTTGTTTCGAATTATATCATCTTCTAGGGTGTACCCTACTGAAATACGGTTCTAAATTTGAATGCAGTTCCTAAGCATGTGCAAAAAAAGTCACGCCTTTTAGCAGGATATTACTCGCAAACAGCCATAGGCTTCGAGCAAACGTATGCCGTTTCGCGCAAACACAACTGTGCAACTGCGACGGCCACCAATCGAACTAGGGGTGCTTGCAAAACTAAGGTGGCAAAGGATGCAGATTTCGCCTCTGAAGCTGCACCTAAGTACACGAAGCGGCATCTGGGTACACATGTCGGCGATTCCGCTGGATCTGTGATGAGGCTGCGGGGCGTTCCCTCAGAGGCGATGTCCGCGGGTCGAAGGCAAACGGCGAATCGTTCAAATGCATGTCGTCACTTGACTTGGGCGAGCTTGCATGGTGAATTAATCATATAGTCACGCTCCATTTTCACACACGGGTCAAAGAGAATCGGGCTGCAAGCGTGCTAAATCAGAGCCCTCAACTCTCCTACGTCACGCCGCGGTGGTGGCGCGCCGGACGCACTTCCGGTCTGGGGCGGTGGGCAGAAGTCGCCGTGCCAGACATGCATTCCTGTGTTCCCTTGGAAGAAACGAGGCAAAAAACCTGCCTTCTTGTCAAAATGCTGCGACGGGGGTTGTACCAAGAGAGTCTGGAAAGGTTTGAAGATCAGTTTTCATGTGTCCCCTCCGTTCGTCCGAGAACGTGGATAGTAGCCGTGAAAAGGGCAAACCAGACGCTGTCGAACTACGATTGCATGCGCGGGCAACACTTTGCGGTCGCCAGATGTATTTGCTTTGTTCCAACATAAACGAGAGAAAACCGCCGAGTTGTCCGAACCACCCACGGGTTCAGTGCGTCTTCAAATTCACACGGCCGCTTCATCGTTCGAACTTTCGTCTGCTCTTTCAAACGTCTGCTTTTTGTCGTCTGCTCGTTCAAACAAAAGCGGCACGCGTAGACCAAACTTTGACCCGGTAATTGCGAAAAAGAGTATGCAGACTCACACAGACGCCGACAACGTGACATTCGAGTGGTTTGTTGACGCGGGACGCGGTGCTTCTTGCCCGTAACCCAATTACGCATGCGTTCGAACTGTCGTCTGCTCTTTCAAACTTGGCTGCTGTTTGTCGTCAGCTCGTTCAAACGACAGCGGCCCGTAAACCAAACGTTGACCCGGTAATTGCGATAAGAACTAAGTGCAGGCCTCAAAACACTTTTGAAGGTTGGTTGGGGTAAGTAGGCTAAGTGTAAACAGATACAAGAAGATGTTTATCATTATTGTTACCGGTGGCCATCTCCGACTTGTAATGTCCGATTCTACTTGCGGTTTTCAGTATCGACGTCCACCATCTCAGCTACGGTCCACGCTTTTGCAGTCCGAGCAAAGTCACGTCTGAAAACAGCGAGCAGAATCTCATCGTGGGAGTCAGGCTTTAGCGCCCATTCTGCGGTGTCCACGTGAAACGAATCGCCGCACGTCACATTATTCACGCAAAGTTTTGCCTCGTTAGTTTGGCCGAAGCAGCTCACGTAGTCAGACATTGTTAGGAGGACGTAGCATCAACAATTCCAACGCGAAAAAGAGCACGGGGGCTCCCACCGACGCCGACAACAACGCAATTCAATGGTTTGTTTATGGGCGACGGCGGGCTTCTTGCCCACCATCCACCGCGCATGCGCGGCGCCGGTGGCGTCCGCTAGGGGCGCTCCGGTTTGTTTGTAAACATGAGTTGGTGTATACGGAGAAAGCCTGGCGCGTCGCGTGAAAAGACGGCCGCCGTAAATGGGAAAGGAGGAGCGGAGAAACGGGAGCGGAGAGAACCTTGCCTGCTAGCGCCACAAAAGAGCAAGCGGCCAAACGAAGAAACAATCTTTTTTTTTTTTTTTTTTTCTTGTTGCTATCGTGGAGAGGAGAAACTCAACGTCCACCCTTTCCCGTTTCTCCCTGCGCCCTTTCGAATCGCCGCGCCCGTTTCTCCCGGAGTACGAAAACGACGGTGACGAAAACACAAAAACAAGCGTGGTTCGGGGAGCGGCCGCTCATGACCCAAGCGCTCGCTGTCTAGGTCTGCCCTTTCTGCTCTGCGCTACCATATTTGTCCCCGCTCGGCGCGCTCCTCCTCTCCTTTTTCCTGCGGCCGCGCGCCCTATGGCCCCGTCGTCGATGTGCCAGGCTTTCTCCCTATAGAGGAGGCTATGGCTAAATACAACTTCTGGCATTGTTTCCAGACGGCCTAGCTGTTGGTTTCTATCACAAACTCTGGCGCCGGCCGACTCTCCCACGAGCTTTTCTTTGCGATTTTGTGCTGCTCGCCGTGCCCCTTCGCCAATTTGCCTTTTCAGTGGGCAAATTGCGTTGCGGCGACCACAAACGGGAAAACGAAACCCGGTTTTGTTTGTCTCTCCTTTTCTTTCCCCCGGGGGTGCCTTCGGCGCCGACAAAGGCGCGAAATACGTCGCCGTGGAGGGGGACGGTTTTCGTGGGGAGCCGAATCAGCCGATGGTTTTTGCGCAGAGCTTTTTGGGTCGTCAAGGGGGCAAGACGTTCATGGTTGCGGGGTGAAGTCGGCGGGGATGGCGTCCCGGCGACGCGATATCTTCTGAGTTTTCTTTATCGTCACCGCCGCGGTCTTCCTGCCAGTTCACCACCGCCGAGAGGCTGAGGATGCCCCTTCGACACCAAATTTCAGTGAGACCCGTCCGTACACTACGGACTTCGCTTTTGCGGACGTTTTACTTCGATTTGCTCTCCGTCCGTGGCTTGGTTCCTTTGTTTCATTGTTGTTTGTATTCTTAACTGTAGTATCGCTGTAGCGCGCCGACCGTTTTCTTTATTGCTTCTTTCTATTTTATACTTAGTGAAGTTCCTGTGGAACCTTGGGGTTTTCTTTTTGTTGTGTATTGTTTGCCGATGCGCCAAACCTTGAAATTTATGTTTATATATATATATATATATATATATATATATGTTGTTTTTTTTTCAAGTAAATATATTGTTCATTGTTCAAACTCTGTGTCCGCCTGAGCTCCATTCCGTTCTTCCCCAACTTCGGCACACGCGCCAACCGCGCCGGCTGACCGGCCTCAACAATGATAAATTAAGTTCACAGTCGTTGTAGAGGGCCAGCGGGAGAACCGTCAAAGCGGAATCGAAACTGTGGCAGTTTCGGTTTCGCTGCATAATCAAATTGATTGATCCGATTTGGGCGAGGAGTGGATGAACGTAGTTTAATATCGTTGGCACAGCATCGCACCTCAGCTTACGAGCCTTCTGTCCGCTTAGAGCTCAGCTCGTATCTCTTTTCTGTGAGGTGATTGCTGCATAAGCGGGATCTCGATCTTGACGGGAACCCAGTCCCTACGCACAGCGACGATCCACTTTGCTCGTCACTGCACGTCTCGCGGAAAAGTGTGGAACGTCATGTCTTGGCTCACATGTGCTGCCCGGTGGTTGTGGCACCCAACCGCACAACGAAAATTTCACCCAACCACGAAATAAGTCGAGCACAACAACAAAAACGAAGCACGCTGAGGCGTTCACTCGCAGGCAAACGACGAGACAGAAATGCTTGCCTGCTCGCTTTGTGTTTTGTGACGTCAGAGTTTCAATGTTGCCAACGAAAGCAGCGCTTACGCTAGAATGCGATTGGAGCAGTATAAATGCAATTATTCACGCAGAGGGGCATATAAAATTAAGATATTGCACGTACGATGCTTCTCGAGGCAATAACAATGATATTCAATGATTTTCTCGAATACAAAATTTGACCGGACAATCCCTTTTAACCCCCTAATAGATCATCTCATCGAACCACTAACAGTAAAAGTTTTCAACACCTCACTGGGTCAACCAACACGTTTATTAACTCGGTTGTACCACGTGGCATCCCCGCATGAAACGACCTTCCCGAATCCATAGTCGCCATTGCCGAGACCACACTGTTCCGTGCTAAACCTGAATCTTATTTTCTAAGCAATGCGCTTCCGCTTAATTCTGTTTCTGTGTAAGTTGACAACTTCTTATATCAGCCCAGTGTTTTTTGTTATTGTTTTTTTTTTTTTCTAAATTTGCACCTAGCTGGGTTTTCATTGTATGCTGTGCCTGCGTGACAACCTTGTGTGAGACTGTATGTGCGTTTGTTCATTTACTTTTGTGAATCTTTGTGTATAATACCCCCCTTACTCAACGCTCTGGAAAAGAGCCTGTAAGGTATTGTGAATAAATAAATAAATATTCCCCGAAGAAAAACAACCATGCTGTAAATTTTTATTTACCAATATGTCTGACGTATTTTTTTCGATCCTAAGCACACAGTCTGATACTACAAAAGTGCAGTCCTCATGTCACCCTTCTTTTCATGTTTTGTTATTATTTATTACTTAAATTATGCAGGTGATATTGTTGTATGCCTGTACTATAAGCACGTTTAGGGCAAAAGTTAGGCGGTAAGATACGACCGCCTCGCAATGATTTTGCCCTTTATTTATAAACTTCGTGATATTTGTAGGTACTGATTCAACAGGTAGGTAGTTTTCTAGTAACCGTCTATTTTTTGGCACATGTAGAACAAACCATCGCATCCGTTATGTAGCTGGCACGTTGTGACGTAACTTGTTATGCAAAGATACAATGAGGTGTGAAATAAATAATTCTGTTTTCTTTTTATAAATTCTAACCTTTTTCCAACCTGGTTTCTTTGTTACTCAACTTTCAACCTGATTTATATACAGATGCCAAACGTTAAATGCTGTAAAGATCCTTTTTTTCTTTTTGCTTTTTCGCTGATATTATTAGTTGGATTAATCTGCAGGCTAGGCAGCTTATTAAGAAAAGTCACCCCGACGGTCCTTTTCCGTGACGAAACACGCGCTGAAAGGACGGAAAAACAAAAATGACAAGCAGCAGTAAACAAAACCGTCTGTTACAGCTGAAGAGAAAGGGAAAAATCGCGACGGGGCTTCGACAAAACACGACAAAGTTCTAAATTGCCCACTCTCGCTGCGTAAAACTTATATACATATATATATATATCGCCCTTAGTTGCGGTGGTCTGCTAGAAATTGTTCAGGAAAAGCTCCCCTCAGGGGAACATCTTCACCCGTACTGGGGATGCACGCACTCGTACGTACAGATGGCTTACGCTTCTTTCTCTCCCACTGCGGTTCCTCTCTCCCACTGCGGTTCCGCGCTAAAAAAAATAATGGTCGGCTTGGTCCGCTTTGGCCCCCCTTGTAGACTTGAATGCAAGGCCCGTACCGGGCCCGGGCCCTTCATGAACGTAGCCTTGAAGCCCTAGGCCGTCCCTCGGTCTCGCCCGTACCAGGGTAGATCTCTATCTGCGACGATGACGGCTCGCCCCTCTGTTACGACTGGGCGGACAGCGCCACCTCGCGGCGAGCGACGGAGTTAGCGCAATTACACTGATACTGCTCTGCTGGGGAGTGGCTCGGATGGGACGGCCTGACTCCCGAGAAGCCTTCGCGCCCGCGCTTCGGGGGATCTCGATAACCATGATTTAGTTAAAGTAGTTTTAAAACTGCTCACTAGATGGCAGCACCTTCCGGTGTGCATATATCTCTATTCGTGTACAAAAAGAATGAATGGATAATCCGTCCCCTCGAATTAGGTGAATTAGGTGGCATTTTGCGTCACCTAATTTGTATGTATTGAAACAAAATATTATTTTGGCGATAAAAACGTCTCGTTACGAACTTTAAAAAAAAAAAAAAAAAACTTTTGGCATTTGCGGTAAGGGCCATAACTTGGCAGACGGGGAAGGCTACGTTCCCAGCGAGCCAATCAGCTCTTCGGAGGGCCGTGCCGCGGTTGCACGCTGTGCAGTCGAAGCCACAGGCGGTTGAATTGTGTTCATTGATGAGATGAGTGGTTCGCCTGTCATGGTGGGGTGGCCTAAGACAGGAAGGGGGAGGAGGGGGGGGGGAGAGAGACTGGGGTGTGAAAAAAAAAAAAGAAAATTAAATGCGGTGATGGGGCCCCGTTTCTCTGATGTGACTTATTATCAGGGCGCCGATGACTGCTTTCCTGTGCTCCGGTATTACCTAGAGCCACTCGATATGGCAGCGTAGCTGCCAGAGTAGCGCCACGCTTTTCCCTGTGCCGCCTCTCACCGTGATTGGTCACACGCGGTACCATAGCAACGAGCTGAGCTGGCTCGGTTTCCTTAGCAACCGAGTGACTACTTGTCACGTGACCTCCCAAGAGCCGTGATGTCACCAGTCAGATGGCAGCGCCCAGAGCTGGTGGATACGAGTTTGTTCGGTGCGCGGTAGTCGTAATGTGCCGCTGCTTGCTGACGATTTCGGACTTCTTCGTGCTCTCTGACGCAGGTATAGCGTGAAGATCTGAAAGAATCTGACTTTATACCTTTTCTGTGCAAGATCGGTCTGGATATTACCACCTGTGCGACAGCATCAGTCATATCGCCGTAGCGGTGCTCGTATTCCTGGATGTGTTCGAGGATCGATAAGACATTTTGCATGCAATTTTCGCATACTCCTAGCCTTGTTTAAACATTGAAATGTCTGAGAATCAATGCGAATTGTATGCGTCGCATGTTGGACCTTGGGGAAGTTGTTTCAGCCCCAGGTAACCGCGTAATCACAAACTTTTAGCGAGGAAGCTCCTGCGATCTTTACGCTTTGTACTATTCAACGATCTTACGATATAGCTTTTAGGGTAACATTTTCGCATTTTCTAGCTTCCTTTGAATGTTGGAATTTCTGAGAATCGAAACGAAAGGTATACGTCGTGTGTAGGACCCAGGGGAAGTTGTTTCAGCCTGGGTCACCGAATAATCACAGCAACTTTAAGCGAGGAAGCGCCTGCGACCTTTAACCTTTTGTACTAATCGACGATTTTACGAATCGACAGTTCTGAAGACTTTGATAAACGTCCTTTCGTTGCAATAGCTTGCATTTGATCGCAGTGTTTTTGTTTTTTTCAAGTGACAAGCTGGCGTTTGCTCAAATGACGTATATGAAATGACCTGCTCTATAAGAATGCATCAACGCACTATTAAATTTATATGCTCAGAGGTGTGTTCGTCTTTGTAATTAACAAGTTACAGACAATTATTTTTACGAGTGTAATATTTATTTTCTGTAGCTTGGCCCGTTTTGTACTCATTAATGTCCGTGTGCTATGATGCTATCATCATGTGTGTATGGTTCTAAATATCCTCTTTGCAATGCCTACAAAAGCCAAAATGACGACAGCCGATCCCAGCTCACGCATTTGACACGAAAACTGCGTCACTCGGGCGTATGCGCTCGTCAACAATCAATTCGTCGATGAATATTTCAATTCGCGTTCGTGGCCAATGAATGCACATGAGTGCACTTGCGAATGACAAGTTCTATGGTGTGCTTAAAAAGCACGGTGGAAGCTTGGGGTTATCGCACCGGTGCCCTAGCATGTCACGACCTCGTGATTCCACTGTTCTCTTTTGAGTTGAGGATTAAGGCTAAGAAACAAGAAGCTAAAGAATCATTTCATGGCCCCTTTAACACGGGTATGCGTGCTACACCAGATAAAAATATTGACATTTTGCATGCCGGTAAACTTCCGGACGACCACTTGGCCTGTCGGCAAGAACACCTCATATCCTGCGTCCGTCTCTTTTGATGGCGTTAACAATCCTCTGTAGACCACCGTGCTGTCCTTCTTGGTTTAACCCCGTCGACTGTTCATCGCCCAAACGAGGGTAATACCGTCGTCGACGTCGCTCCCCGCCAGTCGGTGAAATAATCTAATCTTGTATGAATGATTGGGTCTTGAAGAAGTATGGTGCTAAGCATACATTCTCTTACTATGGGGCAGTCGAGAGTCATGTCCCAAGGCAATCGTCCTGTCGTGGCCGGCGTAATCGGATTTTGTTCCATAGGAGCGAAGTCCGAAAGTACAAGAACGGTACGTTCGTCCCACGAAGCCACGCCATCCCGGCGGCGCGGAAAAACCACTCGCCTTGTCCGTGCACGCTGCAAATCGCCTCATTTCACAGAAGAAAAAGGCACCGCTCCTCCAGGGGCCCGTGCCGTACCGCCATGCAAAGCGTCTTTTAGGTCTTTTACCACTTTTCAAGTAACGAATGGAGGTATCAACTAGATAAAGGTTGCCGCCCGGCGTCGCTAGCAGTACGGTTACCATAGAAACCTCCCAGGCCCAAAATGGAGATCACTATAGGCGCTTCTGACGTCGTGCATCTAGATAATTTTGCGTCGTGTCGCTACTCTGGCAGCTACGCTGCCATATAGAGTCAGCGTCGCCGGTCTTCCCTCTTCCCGAAGGGACTGGATCGCTTTCTTCCTCAGCCGTTCCAGGCCCGCACAGTTCCAGAGGAGGTGGCGTTATGTGGCTGTGTTGTTTTTGGTGCAGACCCTGCATCTGGAGCCCTGGAGGTCGACGAGCCCGAAGCTAACTTGCTTGACCGGTGTGAATGATGTTCTAGTCCTGGATAGCTAGGTTCGACATTGTACATGTACCTTTTTTTAGTACACGGAAGTGACGTCATCACGTCTGATTGGTTGGAAACAAAAGTGACGTAATTTCCCTAGAAAAATGTGGGCGGAGTCGGCAAAACTGGGCGGAGTCGGCTACCGGACGTGACAACAAAATGACGTTTCGTTTTGTACCGAGTACGTTTCAAAAGGTACTTGCTCGGAACTAGGTGTCATTGGGCGCGTTCAGTAGCGGCCCCGGAGTCAAGGAGTCACTGACTCCTTCCACTGGACGGCCAAAAGTCACTTCCGGTGCCCGTAACTCCGGGGCTTCGGAGTCAAGCTCCGAAGCACCGAGTCCGGAGACGGTGCACGTAGAGTCAAAGGAGCTAAAATGACGTCATTTCCTGAATGGTGACGATTTCCGGCGCTAAAAGAGGAAAAAAACAAACAATATGGCGGGATAAGCTGCTTCGGTTCTGTCGCGGGTGCGCGGTTTGTTCGCTTTTGTTAATGAAAAGTGCTCAAGGTAAGACGAATAACGCGTTCGAATATATTTTTCAGGTAAGGCTCTTTCGGAAAATGCATAGGACCGTATTTTGTTTGGTTTGAATATGCAAATAAACAACGCAAACGTTCATTTAATGCCGTGTCTTGATCACCGTTGCACGGAAACTCAGTAATATTGACGATAGTCCTGTCCGCGCTCAACAGAGCAAAACAGGGTATGAACGCGACTTTGGAAGCCGGTTGGACACTCACGCAGAGCATGATACCGATTAACGTTTTGTTTCCGTAGCTAAATCGGGGTGCACGTTGGCTGAGGCTCAGGCTCGCTTCGGCCGACAGAACCTTGATCGCCGAGCGCGGCCGAACTTCCCGTTACGAAGGGCAGAACAAACTTATGGCCGTATAAAAGTATCGCAACCAGCGGGGTAGATTCGCTGAGCTGTATTTTGTGTGTGCTGACGACGATTTTTGTCGGCTTTTATAACAGTAGCTGCCTTTGCACCGCCAAGCGAAGGGCTCGATCGCGTTGCATCGCTTCGAACAGCAGCGCTGATGTGTACAATCACCCGCTTTTTCTTCAACGCCCTTGGAAAGACTTCTTCAAAACCGGCGTCAAATAAAAGCGATCGTGCTCGCCATCGTCTGCTTCCAGTTTATTCGGAGACCGTCTGGCGCAGGGGAGGAAGCGGAAGTTGCGTAGAAGCAGGTTTGGAGCCGCGGGTTTTTTTGCCGTTCAGTAGGCGCTCCGATGACTCCGACTCGAGGCACTCCGTTCGGAGGCAAGGGAGGCGCTACTGAACGCGCCCATTGGCAGCATGTGTTCGGCGGCGAGGGTCGCCGTCTCGTCAATTCGTCTTTTTCTTTAATAGAGCTTTTTTTTTTCGCCAGAAAGGCTGTATCGGGAACACCGCGATGCATTCGAGCTCGCGGAGGAGATCTTTTGGAAGCAATACCGCCTGCCCAAGATCGTGGTGCGGTGGTTGTGCGACGAACTTCGCGAGGAACCGGAGGTGAGGAGAGTGCGTACCTCGTGGACGGTCATGACTGTGGAGCTTCACGTGTTGTGTGCACTGCACTTCTACGGCACGGGGAGCTTCCAAGGCATGGTGGCGAGCGACGAACACGTAGCGCGGGACCAAAAGACAGTCAGCGTTGCGGTCCGCGCCGTGTCCGTCGCTATCGTGCGTCGTCTCGGGGTCCAGCGTGGCTGGATCCACTTCCCCGAGACGCCGAGCGAGAGGTTCGACGCGGAGAAGGGCTTCAGGCTGCTCGGCAGGATACCCGGCGTCATCGGTTGCGTGGACGGGACCATGGTCTCCATCGTCGGCCCGTCCAAGAACGACCCCACCGTCACGAAGGCGGCGTACTGGTGCCGCAAGTACTTCTACGCCCTCAACGTGATGGTGGTAAGTACACTCATGTTACGTTGTCAAAACGCGCCCCAAATCTGCAGAAAAAAAAAAAAAAAAAACGTATTGCCGATACCGTTTAAGTATGCCGTTTTATGACTGCGGGCTGTGGGGTCTCACGACTGCGCGAGCGTGTGCTCTACGTAGCATGTGAGCCGTGAGACTCATCTCCCAAAAATAATATTTGTCTGTTAAAACGTGCAAGCTTCCGTAAAAAAAAAAAACACTATTTTTGTTTCAAGGTAGTTAGTTGTACCTTGCATCCAGGAAGGTGTGTTGACATGCATGTGTCAGACAAAATAACTTAAAAGGTTCTGAAATTGCGACTGCTTTGTGAACCATAAGTACAATCTACTACTTGTGGATTCAGGTAATTACATGTCAATATCTCTCTCACTTTCAGGTGTGTGACGCCGACTGCCGGATAATGTGCATCGACCCACGGTATCCCGGGTCGGTGCACGACTCCTTCGTGTGGCAATTTTCCTGGCTCCGAAACCAACCCGAGCAAGGGCAGGTGCCACGCGACGGCCGGTTCCTGCTTGGTGAGCATATTAATTCATTCCTTACGCACACGGTGGCTCCCACTGCTTGAAAGCCGCAGTACCACAAGTACTGTGCTTGTTGTGAGGCACACAGACACAGTTGCTGGAACTCCTTAAAGTGAGACAACACCCAACGTTTGGCCATTAATCTCTGTTTATGTCCACATAACTCTCACACTCTGCAGGCTACGAAAGCCACACTACACCAATCTCACGACAGTGATAGACTATGCAAGGAATGCGACCGCAGTGCGAGTCGCTGTCCGGTTCGGCCCACTCACTGTTACTGTCTGCCTGTACCCTCTTGCTGGTTGGTTTTTGCAAGTTGGAGCTCTTTCGCTGATCCCTGGGGGCTCGCCTGGTCGCTTTGACGGTCGTCAGTTTGTACGGAATGGGATCAATTCCTCCTTGGCCACTTGGGGTTCGCCAAATCTGTCCTCGGGTCGTCTCTGTCCCACACACTGGATTCTTTTCCTTGACCCTTCTTCTTCGGTCTGCCTATATAGCTCCTCCTATTAGACCCTCCGTGTCCCAACAGGATCTGACTCCTTTCCAATCTAACCACCCCCTCTTTTTTCCCCATCTCCAACTCCACTGAGGATTAGGAAAGAGGTTCGTCGAACTGGCGCTTTATCCCCTTGCTTGCCAAAGACAAGGCCAGCGTGTTCTGCTCTGCCCGTGCCTAAGATCACGGCCACACTCCCAAAAGCCACAGAGCTTTTATCTGTCGGATGCAAGGGCCTAATAATGCACTTGCATACAACACAGCACCCCTAAGGAATCGTGCACACATCCCATACAACCCACCAGGAAAACACATAGTTACATGAAATAACAGGGAGTTTGCAGGCAAGCTGGTGCTAATTAATCATAATGTAAACTGATACTGTAGTGCAGAAATACTAACACACTTAAGTTACATTATAATTGACATAGTTGCACACAGCTGTTTTCTTGCCTTTTATTTTAAAAAGTAAAGAATGTAATATGTTCCATCCTCTACATGTGCAGGAGACAGCGGCTACCCCTTGGAGCCTTGGCTCATCACCCCTGTCCCCGGGAACCACGCGACCTCCACCGCTTGCGGCCGGTTTAATAAGGCGCATTCCTCGATCAGGTCTGTTGTGGAGCGCTGCATCGGGCTGTTGAAAAACAGATTCCGGTGTCTGTAAAGGCACCGGGCTCTGTATTACCACCCTTCAACAGACACCGCCATTATTTCGGCATGTGCAGTGCTCCACAACATCTGCCTTGCATCGAGCGAGTTAGAACCGGAGTCAGACTCCGACCCTGAAGAGTCAGAGTTGGAGTCTGAGCCGAGCTCGGACGGTTCTGAGCCGAGCTCGGAGAGGTCAGCGTCGGCTCCCGAGAGGCTGGCTCCTGCCGGCCCTCCGGTCGGCCTTCCGGTCGGCCTTTCGGACAGGGGGAAGGCTCTGAGGCAGCGCCTTGTCGCCCGGTTCGGAACCCGCCGCAGACGTGCCCGTGCGGAGCGCCACACGCAAGGGGTCCGCCGCCACGACGATAGTCCCGACCACCAGGGACACCGTCGGGAAGCCCCTCAGCGCCCTCGCTGCGGTGGTGCCCAGCACGGACGCCGCCAGCGACAGGGAACCTCTCGCCACCACGACTCAGGTCCTGACCACCAAGGACCCCGTCACATCCTTGCCCTCAGTGAAGCCCTCCCCGTGGAAACCGTAAAGTGGCACACTTCGCTTCCTGCTCCACAGTCATGGCCGTCCACAAGCTACATACTCTCTTCAGCTCCTACACCTTGTGAAGTTCGTCGCACAGCCAGCGTGCTGCCTCCGGATACGTGTCGAGGGCATCGCGGTGAAATCGATACAGCCTTTTTTTTAATTTTTATGAGCAGAAGGCACGAGACGCAGTCGACAGCGACAGAAAAGGTTCGGAGGTTTAATTGCCAGACCAACAGGTCATCTGGATTGCCCCTGCAAAGAACTCAGAAGTAATTTAGACTACCTCTAGAAAGAAATGCTTGCTTTTGCAGAGATTGCTTTCTTAGTTGCTGATTGAACCAGGGATATTGTTGTCATGGACATTATTGTTTCATTTTACAAATACTTCAAAGCGTCTTGCCTTCTGCTCCATTTTATTATCTCTTTTATGGTACTACATCAAAGTTAGGTGATTGTGTTATCTCAAGACAGTGCACATGCAGTTTGTTTTGAAAATTGCTTTATTTCTTAAAGAAAAACCTGTGACTTCATGAATAAAAGTGTGATAACATGGAATGTAATATTTCATTCTTGGAAGTAAAACTGAGCATCGACTGGAACCATGTAAGCAATTGGGCAATCTTAAGTATATATCACAGATATCTTGTTGAACACTCTGGTCTTATTTGAGCACAATAGTTAAATTTCGAAAGGAAAAAAATATATATATATTCTCTGACTAGCATACCACCATATAAACACTGGACCACTTTGAAAGAATTATCACAGATGTTGCGCCAAACACTCTTATTTGAGCACAGCAATAGCAAGTACTCGAAAGATAAAAAAATTGTTTCTGACTAAAGCAGCCGTCACTCGCGCGCTCCCCGTTGGTTCCGCCGACCCCTCCGCTGCCCCCGGCACACCCGGCTCCTCGTGGTTCGACAGTTTGGTTTGAAGAAGGCGCGTAGCGCACATCCCGCATATTGGAACAACTTTCTCTCCAATTAATTCTTAAATGTATTGCAAAAGGGTACAAAAAAGAGGTTTGTTTTAACAACGCCCAAAAGGTTTTGATTGTTTTTCAATACTTTTACCTGTACTAGAACAGATGCGACGGCCAGCGACGCACAGGATTGGCTGCCGTTCCTTCGCTAAACGAAGGAACTGCTCCCCGCGTCGTAGTAAATCCTACCCCGTATCCCGCGCGTAGGGACGCCTCAGGGAATGCGTAGCTACTTCCGCTCGTCGGTGGTTGGCTCCGGACGTCGCTGAAACGGGTGACGGGTGTCAAGTTTGCGATGACGTAGCGGCGTCAAAGTGGGCAGAGCCGCCACGTGAGTGTTGCTAGGATACGCTCCTCCTTTGCATTACGTCACTTCCATGTACCTTTTCTCAAATGTCCAACCTAGCGATCCTGGATAGCTAGGTTCGACATTGTACATGTACCTTTTTTTAGTACACGGAAGTGACGTCATCACGTCTGATTGGTTGGAAACAAAAGTGACGTAATTTCCCTAGAAAAATGTGGGCGGAGTCGGCAAAACTGGGCGGAGTCGGCTACCGGACGTGACAACAAAATGACGTTTCGTTTTGTACCGAGTACGTTTCAAAAGGTACTTGCTCGGAACTAGGTGTCATTGGCAGCTTGTTTTCGGCGGCGAGGCGTCGCCGTCTCGTCAATTCGTCTTCTTCTTTAATAGAGCTTTTTTTTTCGCTGGAAAGGCTGTATCGGGAACACCGCGATGCATTCGAGCTTCCAGAGGAGATCTTTCGGAAGCAATACCGCCTGCCCAAGATCGTGGTGCGGTGGTTGTGCGACGAACTTCGCGAGGAACCGGAGGTGAGGAGAGTGCGTACCTCGTGGACGGTCATGACTGTGGAGCTTCAAGTGTTGTGTGCACTGCCCTTCTACGGCACGGGGAGCTTCCAAGGCATGGTGGCGAGCGACGAACACGTAGCGCGGGACCAAAAGACAGTCAGCGTTGTGGTCCGCGCCGTGTCCGTCGCTATCGTGCGTCGTCTCGGGGTCCAGCGTGGCTGGATCCACTTCCCCGAGACGCCGAGCGAGAGGTTCGACGCGGAGAAGGGCTTCAGGCTGCTCGGCAGGATACCTGGCGTCATCGGTTGCGTGGACGGGACCATGGTCTCCATCGTCGGCCCGTCCAAGAACGACCCCACCGTCACGAAGGCGGCGACTGGTGCCGCAAGTACTTCTACGCCCTCAACGTCATGGTGGTAAGTACACTCATGTTACGTTGTCAAAACGCGCCCCAAATCTATAGAAAAAAAAAAAAGTATTGCCGATACGGTTTAAGTGTGCCGTTTTATGACTGCGGGCTGTGGGGTCTCACGACTGCGCGAGCGTGTGCTCTACGTAGCATGTGAGCCGTGAGACGCTTCTCCCAAAAATAATGCTTGTCTGTTAAAACGTGCAAGCTTCCGTAAAAAACAAAACAAAAAAACAACAACATTATTTTTGTTTTAATGTAGTTAGTTGTACCTTGCATCCAGGAAGGTGTGTTGACATGCATGTGTCAGACAAAATAACTTAAAAGGTTCTGAAATTGCGACTGCTTTGTGAACCATAAGTACAATCTACTACTTGTGGATTCAGGTAATTACATGTCAATATCTCTCTCACTTTCAGGTGTGTGACGCCGACTGCCGGATAATGTGCATCGACCCACGGTATTCCGGGTCGGTGCACGACTCCTTCGTGTGGCAATTTTCCTGGCTCCGAAACCAACTCGAGCAAGGGCAGCTACCACGCGACGGCCGGTTCCTGCTTGGTGAGCATACTAAATTCATTCCTTACGCACACGGTGGCTCCCACTGCTTGAAAGCCACAGTACCACACGTACTGTGCTTGTTGTGAGGCACACAGACACAGTTGTTGGAACTCCTTGAAGTGAGACAACACCCAAAGTTTCGCCATTAATCTCTTTTTATGTCCACATAACTCTCACACTCTGCAGGCTAGGAAAGCCACACTACACCAATCTCACGACAGTGATAGACTACGCAAGGCATGCGACCGCAGTGCGAGTCGCTGTCCGGTTCGGCCCACTCACTGTTACTGTCTGCCTGTGCCCTCTTGCTGGTTGGTTTTTGCATGAAGTTGGAGCTCTTTCACTGATCCCTGGGGGCTCGCCTGGTCACTTTGACGGTCGTCAGTTTGTACGGAATGGGATCAATTCCTCCTTGGCCACTTGGGGCTCGCCAAATCTGTCCTCGGGTCGTTTCTGTCCCACACACTGGATTCTTTTCCCTGGTCCTTCTTCGGTCTGCCTATATAGCTCCTCCTATTAGACCCTCCGTGTCCCAACAGGACCTGACTCCTTTCCAATCTAACCACCCCCTCTCTTTTCCCCATCTCCAACTCCACCGAGGATTAGGAAAAAGGTTCGTCGAACTGGCGCCTTATCCCCTTGCTTGCCAAAGACAAGGCCAGCGTGTTCTGCTCTGCCCGTGCCTAAGGTCACGGCCACACTCCCAAAAACAACAGAGCTTTTATCTGTCGGATGCAAGGGCCTAATAATGCACTTGCATACAACACAGCACCCCTGAGGAATCGTGCACACATCCCATACAACCCACCAGGAAAACACATAGTTACATGAAATAACAGGGAGTTTGCAGGAAAGCTGGTGCTAATTAATTATAATGTAAACTGATACTGTAGTGCAGAAATATTAACAAAATTTTAAAGCACACTTAAGTTACATTATAATTGACATAGTTGCACACAGCTGTTTTTGCTGTTTTCTTGCCTTTTATTTTAAAAAGTAAAGAATGTAATATGTTCCATCCTCTACATGTGCAGGTGACAGCGGCTACCCCTTGGAGCCTTGGCTCATCACCCCTGTCCCCGGGAACCACGCGACCTCCACCGCTTGCGGCCGGTTTAATAAGGCGCATTCCTCGATCAGGTCTGTTGTGGAGCGCTGCATCGGGCTGTTGAAAAACAGATTCCGGTGTCTGCAAAGGCACCGGGCTCTGTATTACCACCCTTTAACAGCCACCGCCATTATTTCGGCATGTGCAGTGCTCCACTACATCTGCCTTGCATGGAGCGAGCCAGAACCGGAGTCAGACTCCGACCCTGAAGAGTCAGAGTTGGAGTCTGAGCCGAGCTCGGACGGTTCTGAGCCGAGCTCGGAGAGGTCAGCGTCGGCTCCCGAGAGGCTGGCTCCTGCCGGCCCTCCGGTCGACCTTCCGGTCGGCCTCTCGGACAGGGGGAAGGCTCTGAGGCAGCGCCTTGTTGCCCGGTTCGGAACCCGCCGCAGACGTGCCCGTGCGGAGCGCCACAGGCAAGGGGTCCGCCGCCACGACGGTAGTCCCGACCACCAGGGACACCGTCGGGAAGCCCCTCAGTGCCCTCGCTGCGGTGGTGCCCAGCACGGACGCCGCCAGCGACAGGGAACCTCTCGCCACCACGACTGAGGTCCTGACCACCAAGGACCCCGTCACATCCTTGCCCTCAGTGAAGCCCTCCCCGTGGAAGCCGTAAAGTGCACACTTCGCTTCCTGCTCCACAGTCATGGCCGTCCACAAGCTACATACTCTCTTCAGCTCCTACACCTTGTGAAGTTCGTCGCACAGCCAGCGTGCTGCCTCCGGATACGTGTCGAGTGCATCGCGGTGAAATCGATACAGCCTTTTTTTTATTTTTATGAGCAGAAGGCACGAGACGCAGTCGACAGTGACAGAAAAGGTTCGGAGGTTTATTTGCCAGACCAACAGGTCATCTGGACTGCCCCTGCAAAGAACTCAGAAGTAATTTAGACTACCTCTAGAAAGAAATGCTTGCTTTTGCAGAGATTGCTTTCTTAGTTGCTGATTGAACCAGGGATATTGTTGTCATGGACATTGTTTCATTTTACAAATGCTTCAAAGCGTCTTGCCTTCTGCTCCATTTTATTATCTCTTTTATGGTACTTCATCCAAGTTAGGTAATTGTGTTATCTCAAGACAGTGCACATGCAGTTTGTTTTGAAAATTGTTTTATTTCTTAAAGAAAAACCTGTGACTTCATGAATAAAAGTGTGATAACATGGAATGTAATATTTCATACTTGGAAGTAAAACTGAGCATCTACTGGAACCATGTAAGCAATTGGGCAATCTTAAGTATATATGAAAGATATCTTGTTGAACACTCTGGTCTTATTTGAGCACAATAGTTAAATTTCGAAAGAAAAAAAATATATATATATTCTCTGACTAGCATACCACCATATAAACACTGGACCACTTTGAAAGAATTATCACAGATGTTGCGCCAAACATTCTTATTTGAGCACAGCAATAGCAAGTTCTCGAAAGATAAAAAAATTGTTTCTGACTAAAGCAGCCGTCACTCGCGTGCTCCCCGTTGGTTCCGCCGACCCCTCCGCTGCCCCCGGCACACCCGGCTCCTCGTGGTTCGACATTTTGGTTTGAAGAAGGCGCGAAGCGCACATCCCGCATAATATTGGAACAACTTTCTCTCCAATTAATTCTTAAATGTATTGCAAAAGGGTACAAAAAAGCGGTTTGTTTTAACAACGCCCAAAAGGTTTTGATTGTTTTTCAATATTTTTACCTGTACTAGAACAGATGCGACGGCCAGCGACGCACAGGATTGGTTGCCGTTCCTTCGCTAAACGCAGGAACTGCTCCCCGCGTCGTAGTAAATCCTACCCCGTATCCCGCGCGTAGGGACGCCTAGGGGTGTCGCGAACCGGCCGCGGTTCGAGTTCGACCAGGTTCGACTTTTTCGAACTTTTAGTGGAAGTTTCGACGAACCTTCTATTGAGGTTCGACTCGTGTGCGCATGCGCGACAGGCTGGCCAGTTGGCTTTGGATTGGATGATAATGGCTAAGAGATGAATGAAGTGCAGCGCTGATTGGTTATTTCAGTTAATACAGCACAAAACAATTAAGTTAATAACTTCTTCAGTGATTAGAATTGGTTTCTTTTATTGCAACTGTTCATAAATTTAAAAATAACCCTTCGCATAAAAAACAATTTTTCCAAACTTAGACATGCTTTTATAAAGGTCTGGCCACACTGTCCACAAAGTCGAACCGGTCGAATCTGGTTAAAAGTTCGAAGGTTCGTCGAACCGGTTCGACCCAGTCGAACCCCGAAAGTTCGACCAAAAAATCTGGTTCGACAAAAGTTCGCGACACCCCTAGGGACGCCTCAAGGAATGCGTAGCTACTTCCGCTCGTCGGTGGTTGGCTCCGGACGTCGCTGCAACGGGTGACGGGTGTCAAGTTTGCGATGACGTAGCGGCGTCAAAGTGGGCAGAGCCGCCACGTGAGTGTTGCTAGGATACGCTCCTCCTTTGCATTACGTCACTTCCATGTACATTTTCTCAAATGTCCAACCTAGCGATCCTGATCCGTCGGACTCGGACAGCTCCCCATCTGGTATAGCTCATTGGTATGTTGTCTTCTTGTGAGTCGTGACGGTACCAACGCTCTGGGTAGGCCTTCCTCGCCTGCCTGGCAAGTTCAGCCTGAATTCATTGGCGTCTATCGTGTGTTATTCGTTTCAGAATGAGAGGTCGGGCCAGTCGCGTAGCTGTGAAATAATTCTTCCGCTGCGGCCCTGTGTGCCCTCTCATTCCCGGTGATTTGCTGTGCCCGGGAAGCCATGTGATGTGAAGGTCGGTGCCCGTATGCGAAGCTCCGTCGCCCTTTTCTTAATCTTTATTATTGCTCGGCCCTTTGTTCTGCTGCTGCGTGTTACGTGAATCGCCTCCGTCGCTTCGATCCGAAGGGGCCGTAGTGGTCGCTCTTTGCCAGGTTAGTGAAACAAAGTATAGATCACTTTGAACTTTCCGTAAACAATGTACAACTAGGACGTCCCAAGCAGCATACAATTCTTTGCCTGCTGCAGTCACCACTGACGAACGGATGTCCAGATCGAAAAATGAAAGGCAAGCAAAAATACTTGCCATTTATTTTATAAATTTTCCACTAGGTATCGCTAGTAACCAACCGATTCAAGAAGCGAATCTCGGGCGCTGCACATTTATCCAGGCATTTTGTTAAAGTAGTTTTAAAACTACTCAATAGATGGCAGCACCTTTCAGCGTGCATTCGTGTACAAAAAGAATTAATGGATAATTTATCCCTAGAATTAGGTTGCATTTTACGCCGCCTATTCTGTACGTATTGAAACAAAATATTATTTTAGATGCGGAGCATCTCTTGCTCGGGTCTATGTCCCGCGGCGTCGTAGTCCGCACTCACACTACGCATGCGCAACTCTCCTCGTTCCCTCTCTCCAACAGCTGCGCGTTACTCTCTCCGCTCTCTCTCTCTACCAGCTACGTGCACTTCGCGTGCGTTCGCTTCTACTCACACCGCGCGCGCATGCGCAGCTCTCCTCCTCTAGTCTCCCGCGCGTTCAGTTCACCGCTGTTGACTCCACTTCACTCCGTTCTTCCGATGAAGTGTGATGGAAGCAACAGTCTTGTCAGTTAGTGGGTTGGCGCAAGCAAGCGTCAGCACCACGCTACGTCCACTGAAGACAAAGCTGCGCAGCGAAGGGCACGCGACGCTGAGCGCAAACGCTTGAAGCGAGCGGCAGACCCTGAACTACGGCAACGAAAAGCGGCGTCCATTCGTCAACGTCGAGCGGCGGATGCTGAACTACGACAACGTGATGCAGCGGCGGTTCGAGAACGTCGAGCAGCAAAACCTGAGGTTCGGGACCGTGAAGTTCAACGTAAACGTACGAAGCGAGCGGCGGAACCCGACCTTCGAGAACAGGAAGCCGCGTTGGTTCGTGAACGTCGAGCAGCAGAACCTGAGGTTCGGGACCGTGAAGTTCAAGAACGTTACTAACACCGTTAATAACACCGTTAAAAACGACCCGCAATGCCCAGCATCACCCCATGGTTCCCCTCGGGAAGATGGTGTAATGTTTTTGCGATAGAAACGTCCCGTTAGGAACTGAAAAAGCTGTTGGCATTTCCAGTAAGGGCTCTTTGCTCCTTGATGCATTGCTGGGAAATGTACTGTCACCCCTTTCCAGTTTGGCTGCGTCTTACGGTATTTGGCAGCCAAATTTAAATACCGTTACTAGAAGGATTCTATCGCAGGTCGCACTATTCGTGAATAAAATCGCCTAAGATAACAATAGACCTTTTGCCAAATTATTCAAGCACCAAGAAGCATGCTACGATTGTAGTTACATGTGCTGCAAATGCTTGCGTCTGCAGCAGCACGGGCAGCAGTAACTGTTCTAAAGTAAAAGCCTAAAACAAATAGCATCATGCGCGCCCGTTCGTCAACGGCATTGTTTGGTTATTTAAAGGGACATTAACAGCCACCAATATCTTTTTTTCTTGTTAGGCGATTCAATATGGTTTCAGATGACTAACCCAGTCAATATCTTGCTACAGCGTCTCATATATTTTTTAATAAAGTTAAAAAACGCAGCTGCTCGACATCGAAACCGAAACCGAAACCGGACTGGGGAGAGAGAGTTGGTGGAACCATATGGTGGAACCAATACTGGTGGAACTCACGTAATCGTGCATTTTTCTTCTTTCTTTTTTTTTTTTTTCTTTGATTAACGTATTTGCAGTTTTTTAGAAGCCACAAAATATGGGTATCATATCTCTTTTCTATTTTCATATAGTGCGTGTGCCTTCGATGACCAACGACTTTGATTACATTTGATGGTTGTTTCTAAGCCATAGAAACAGCTCGTGACCACGGATGAGAGAGTGAGCGTGACTCAAACTGGCCAGTTCTCGATCGGCGGTTTTCGGGAGAAGTGAAAACGAATTTCGACCGAAGGTAAAAGAAAACACTAGACGGTCAGACGTTCCACACTATCCCTCCCATTGGCTCCCTGTGTCTGTAGTGTTTGCCTTTAGCCAGGCAATGCTGAAACAAGGTATAAGCTTCCGTAGCAGCTGGTGCACACTTGCAAAAGGAGCTTGACAAAGGTGTTTGTGTAACCTGTTGCTCGCTCCTTGTGTTGTCCGACAAACCTGTCACGTTGTTTCATAGGTGACGCAGCACAACATGGACAATTAAAATGTTGCCTCGGTACAACTAAAGTCACTGGATAGACTTCAGGTACAACAGCTTTCGGCAACAAAAACATCAACTTATGTTTGATGTGTGTTGCCCTGGTCACTGGCCGAGCAAATTTCGTGCGAGCAACAAGACAACATAGATAGCTTCAATAATGGGTAGGCGAGAGAGCGCGATCACGTGGCAAAAGTATGTCTGGCCCAATGAGCACGTAGCTTCCACAGCACTGTCAGCTTTGGGGTGAACGGAGTGGGGAAAGCAACTTTTGTCGAGTTTTGGGCGACGGGTGAATCTTCTAGGAGGAGAATGGTGGAGTCCGGGTACACAAACGGAGGTACGAGAAAGAGGGGAGTCCCCCCTTTCCGTCTTGCTGAACTGTTTGGTACAATGCGCGATTTGTGAGTTGAGGAGGAAAGCTAAGAAGCAAAAAGTTGAAAAATTGTTTCATGACCTTTTTAAAGGGATTGTGTACTGAAATTTGGATTTCAGAAAGAACAATGCAGGAGATGTAGGCGGGACGCTACAATCCCTACGACACTACTCCTAAGGCGATATCTCGAATGGACGGCCGTATTTTGGGAAAAAGAGGTTGAGATTGAACCAGGCCGACGAGGCGCGTGACCGTGAAGATACCTAGTTTCCTCCTCTCTTCGCTTCACTCCCTCAAGGCGGCAAGGTGGAGAAGACGCGAGGCCGTTCCCTCTCCTTCTCGGAGAAACATGGCCTAAACATTTCTGTCAAATGCGCCTCCTTTTCTTGAAAAATACTGGCAGCCGTTCGAGATATCGCTGTATGAGTGATGTCTTGGTGTTTGTAGCATCCCGTTGCACGCTTTTGCCGCGTGTTTTGTGGAATCCAGATATCGGTTCAGCATCTCTTTAACAGAAAACAAGCTAAACTGCAACACAGCAAAAGTGTCATTGGTTAAATCATTCCAATCTCGAATTGCCCGAGCAAAAAAAAAAAATATTTAAAACAGTGTTTTTTTTATTTTTTACCTGTGTGATATTTATGCTTCGCAATAGTTTATCCGTGGGGATCCTGACTATGAGGCTTTAAACAACGATAACTATCCATGTGAAGAGAGACGTTGATGTTGTTATAAAATGTTTATAATCGACCAAGTTTAGCTGTTGAGTGTCTAAAGCCGAGCTCTTTTATAGCTCGGTAGATGATGATCCTGCTTTAAATATAGAGTTTTCGCAGTACTGCTTTTAGAAGAAAAAAAATGTGTACATAAGCGCGGCGAGACTGCACTGAAACGCCCGCATTGAGGACCGATCGTTCGCCACGCAATTTTGCCCCGTTGATATGGAAACCCGCAGTCCGGACTATGGACAGCTTAGCACGGGACAACTATGGTAACACTCAAAGCCGTACCCTGAAAAAAAAAAAAAAAAATCTTTTTTTAAAGGGCAATTTCGCTCAATTCCGAAAAATTTGGGCTTCCATCTGATTCATATTCACAAAGCACTACTAAACAACTCTACGTCTTCGGATTCGCAAAATGTGGAATATTATTTGTGTAATCCTAATTTAAACATCAGCAGATACCGAAACCGAAACTTCGGTTGCGTCAGGCAACATTGGTCTCGGGCCGTCACAGTCATGGCACGTCACGTCGAACCACGTGGTCTTGTGACGTTCGGGAGGAAACAAAAAACCAAGCAAAATCCTTTTTTTTTTTTTTTTTTTTTATTGGAGGTTGGCAGGTCGCTTTGTATGGCGTGGACGGTGATGGCCCGGGGGCGAGGGGGAAGGGGAGAAGACGAACGAGGAGAAAAGGAGCGGAGAAACAGACCGATAAGCGCGCAGGGCAGCGCATCCCAGGCGCATCCGTGTTGCGGATCACGTGAACGCCCGGTCAGCCAACACCGGGAGGAGAAACTCATGACGTCATCGTTCAATTTGGCTCTGAGAAGTAAAAACAAACAAAACGTGAGAATGACGTATGCATGCCTCTGACGTAGTGGCTCAACGTTGGCCGCTCCATCTCCGTGGCATTAGGGGTTTTTCGTAGATCGTTTTCGCCGTCCCGCAAGGCCCTCCGCAACCCGCTACGATAGCGGGAACTCCACAGTGGAGGCCATCGGCGCGCAGGCGCAGTAGCAACTTCTTTGTTGCGGAACGCTTAGCGGAAGGGGCAGCGCGGTCTACGAAAACTCCCTATTGACTGCGCTGGTGATTGCGCCTCGCGCCGCACGCTAGAGTTGGCAGATTTCGGCGACTTGGCTCGCTTGAAGGTTTGCTGGCCAGTTTATTAAATATATAGACGGAATTAGATCGTAATATTTGAAATGGGGTCTTTCTATATAATACTGAAGAGGGCTACATAGTTTTCTAAATATCAAAAATGAAGCGGAGTTGCCCTTTAAGGGGTGGGGGGTTCCGGAACACGGTGACCATCTTGAATGGCCGTTCTTTTGTATTTACTTAAAGGGCAACTCCGCTCAATTCCGAAGATTTCGGGATAATGAGTGATTTCAAATTAAAAAGCCCTAGTAAAATACACTACGTCGTTTGCTTCGCGAAAAATGGGATATATATTTTTAAATCTAATTTTAAACACGAGCGGAAATCGAAACCGAAACTTCGGCTCCGCCCGGCAACATTGGCCTCGGGTCGCCAAGTACATGGCCATCACGTGGTACGAGATGTCACGTGATCCTGGGCCCAACCGTAACGACGGGCGGGATGGGGGCGGGCGGGCGTGCGGCAGGCGCGAGTGTCGTCTGCACCGCACTCTTCGCCACGTTTTGGTGTCTACGGCATTCGACGACGTCTGCACAACTGCGGCATAAGTTTGCGACTCTGTGCACGTGGTGTCCAATGTGTGGACGAAACTCCGAGGGGCAATAATCACAAACGGTGAGACGACGACGGTGGTTGTGACGCAAAAGACAGCGGTAACGGCGGGACCACGGAGGGCGGTTGGTCTGCTCCCAAGAAGCGCGCGCCAAACACGTGGACACCGCTGAGCGCCGAGAGACAACGTTGCTGACGTCATGCGCTACGCTCGATCGGAGAAGTAAAAACAAGCAAAAGGGGGCCATGATGATGACGTTTAGCTCAATGTTGGCTCCGCCCATGCCGTAGCCTTGACTGCGCTGTTGGTTGCGCCTGCATTCGCCCGCTCGAGTCAGCCGATTTCGGCAACTTGGCGAGTTGCAAAGTTTGCCGGACCGTTTAAGAAACATTTAGACAGAACTGCGTCGTAATATTTGACGTGTGGTCTTCCTAGGCGATACTGAAGAGGACTGCATTGTTTTCTCAAAACCAAAAATAAAGCAAAGTTGCCCTTTAAAAAAAAAAAAAAAAACAGAAGCATATGATCGGATCGGCCTATAATTAGCAACAGCAAGCAACGAGATGTTTCACATGCACCATTACAGCGGGCGTGAACTGTTTCAAAGCAAAGTTTCGAGATCAATTTATGGCGAATTCGCCGGTAGACTTGGATCTCTATTGGATCGCTTTTTGCTTTGCATTTTGTGCGAGCGCGAGCTGTAATTATTGAAGGATAAAACTAAAGTTGAAGTTCTGCCTCCAGCGTGATGTGTATAGCCTTGATAGCACAAGCGTGCACGCGCAGCCAAACCTCGGAAGAAGAAGGCGAGCACGTGCTGGAAGCAGAGCTTCTATAGGGAGTATTCACTGGAGGCCATTAGAGGCCATAGCTGCGTGCACGAATGCTGAGCGCTTGCTGATGGCGAGCTTCCACAGTTCTTTTGCAACGTGCATTCCATACCATCAAAAGTGCCGGTCTTAGCAGCCTGTTCATGTGAGCTCGTTCTGAGCATGCGCTCTAAACAGCACCCACAAATATGGCGTCTAGTGAATACTCCCTATTTGCTTTTCTGCGCTTTCTCGTGTTCAGTTTATTGAATCAGTGCGCTTTAGTCATCTGCATATTTGAAATATGCTAGACGAAGGACTAGATTCTTCGACGTAGGTCGAGATTTACGTGAAGATGTCGCCTTCGAACATATGACCCTTAAAAAAACGTTTCCAACTGTTTCGCGGGGAATATCTGGCCTCGTCAGTCTAGATATATGCATATATCATCATCATCATCATTTATTATTCCTTGAAGGCCCGGGGGACATTATAGAAGGGAGTGAACACTTAACAAATATAAAAACACAACTATTTATCAACAAAATCGCGTTGTAATCTAGTTATGGGTTAGAAAAAAATAACCTAATGGCTGCAGAAAAGTTCTTAGTGTCAGATAAGGAAACAATTGCGTCGGAGAGAGTTCCAGTCGTCAATGGCCAATGGTAAAGTAGACATTTGGTGAGTGGCGGTTGACGATGAAATCGGAGGGAGTTTACAAAAATGGTCGATACGATCATACGAGGTAAAATGCGGTAAGGAGGTGATAGCAAACTTTGTCTGAGATGACTGTTGTAATAACAGATCCGATGAAGAGAAAGACGAAACACCCTGCAGCGGTGAGAAAGAGTGTCAAGGTTAGCTAATATGCGAAATCCTGATATGCTTGCGCAAGGGGAATAGTCCGAATAAATAAAACGGAGGGCTCTGCTTTGAACGGATTCCAGGTTCTATAGTTAGGTATGCCTGGCATGGGGACCATATGGAAGAAGCGAATTCTAGTTTAGTTCTGACCAAGGTAGTCTAAGCTAGTTGTTTTACGTGGGACAGGGATGGGCAAAATACATGCAAATATGTATTGAAATACAAATAAAAAATACTTCGTCAAAAATGTATTTACTTACAAATCTAATCACATTTCCAAAAAAAAATCATTTAAGTACAAGATACAAATACAACCGAATGTATTTGGTCTCCCTCCAAATACTTTTCCAAATACATTCCTCAAAATTTGCGTCAGCGACTTAGGGCACCTGCAACGGGTTTCTGGGAATCTCATTTTAATTTTACATCGCATACTCGGGAGTTAGTGTGCGAGGCTCTAGTAACGGAATAAAAATATAATCACAAAAAATGTAATCAGCTTGGACGTAAAGGTGAACAAAGTACAGAGCTTCAGGCAGCTTTTTTTGTCGATTACATTTTGGTATAGACCAACAAAGAACCGAGACGACCAAGACGCGCAGCACTAACTATAGAATATTTTTATTTTTGCAACTCGCACCAGTTACGAAAATCTGGACAACCCGCGCATTTAGAATGTTCCAGGCAAAAATATGGATGGTAATCAGGCTGGAAAGCATCACAAGTTGTAACAGGCACTTATTTAGCCAGTCAGCCTGTGAACGTCGATTTCGTCACTATTCTTGCCCTGGGCTAGCACCGTAATCTCAAAGTCACTAAACGCTTTTGCTTGATTGAGAGACACTGCATTCGGTGCAGAACGTAGTTTTCTTCCTGCTCTGGACAGTGCTTTTAAGATAAAGCCGGAGGGGAAAAAGAAAAAAGCCCTATGGCCGAATAAAAGGTGGAGACTATATCTTACAACCACATGCATAAAAACAAGAATTGTAACTTTGGCAATAACATTTATTTAACGTAATAGAGGCAAGTGCCGCGGGCGCCCGGCGTGCCCGGCCGGGCGCCCGCGGTGAGCGAGACGCGAACTGCCGCAGGACTCGTGTATGAAGAGATGAAGAGTTTCTTGGGTTTGTTGTTGCCGTTGGCGTTGAGATGAAGAAAGAGCAGCTTTGGACTCGTCTTAGGATGAGCAAAATGAGTCGTGACAATAAATTTGAGGGATGTATTTTTGCCCGCAAAATTGTATTTAATTACAATTGTATTTGAAATACCCACGTTTTAGTATTTAAATACACCCGTCCAATACATAACCCAATTTGTAATTAAATACAAATGCAAAATACAGAAGTATTTGAAAAACGTATTTCAAATACTTGTATTTGAAATACTGCCCATCCCTGACGAGGGATGTAGCTTGTCGGAGGTTACAGCGAAGAAATCCGAGAGCGCGGTTAGCATCGGCGATGACAGATGTTATGTGTGTGGTCCATGACAGGTCAGATGTGAGATGAAATCTTAGATATTTATATGTATATGTATATACATATAAATATATTGATAAAGTATAATTGGTTAAGAAATCTAATGGATACTGTCAGTTTATATATACATATATATATATATAGAGAGAGAGAGAGAGAGAGAGAGAGGTCACAGGCGAAGCAAATTTAGGTGTTGAACGAACTCTTAACCACATAGGCCATAGAAAATCGCTGTATTTTCTTATTTTCAGTGATGCTTTAATTGACAAACAAAAATCAACAAAGTATATGATATGGCAACGGTATTCGAACAAGGATCGTTTCAACACCTCGCCACTTCTCAAGCGAATCTATGCCGTGTCACTAATAAAAAGGTTTGTGATTTTCAAACGACCGACTAAGAAAACACCTATGGAACACAGATCCAATTGTTCATATTTTTCACAAACTCGACCGGCTTCAATACCGGTTTCCGGGGGAAAATCATGTTTAACCCGATCCTCGTGCATAAGACCTGTTCGGGGTGCAAAAATCGAATAATATCAGGTTTTACCCAAAAACGACATTGCAACTCAGCCGTCACTGAGTTTCAGATTATGGGTCGCGTAAGCGTTCATATATTTTTCCCCTTTAACGACATATTTTGAATGTGAACAAAGGACCACAATGCACCACGCACTTCATTTAAGCATCTCAAATAAATATATATATCAAGGACGACGTAAGTGAAAATTACGATAGAACGCCGCCTATAGAAGGTTTTGGTTGACAGGCGGTGAGAAGTGTTAAAATTCTCTGATAATCGTCAGCTTCGCGGAAGTCAGCAACCAGTCCAGTTCCGGGCATATTTTCTGTTACACAGCTGCTATCAAGTTCACATTTTCAATAAAGTAATAGAGTAATTGAGGGGAATCAAGATCCGCGTGACGAACTGCCATTCTACGTCTCTAAATGGTATCGAGGTAATATGGGAAAGACGTCCCCTCCACTGGCAAGAAAAGTTTTTCACGAGCTGTAAGCGGCATGCCTTTTCTGAGGTTGCACTGCAGCACGTTCCAAAAAAAAGGATAGCATCCCAGAAGTCCATGAACAGGTGCTTCACGGTTTCCAGTCTGTTGCACAAAAAGCAACCCTCAAACCATGCCAAAAACATGCCCTTTTTCGCTAATCATGTCTTTGCATGCAGTGTGTTGATGCGCAGTCTAAAAAAAAAAGAGGTTTTTACAGATCCATGAACTAGCATTCTTTTCACGCGTGAAAGCACACCATTGTCCTTATCGTCAGAGAACACGGAGCGATACAGGGGGACTGGAAACAGGCATTCAACAAGATCTCGCGTCAGACAGTGAGCCCAAACAACTTTTCTGGGGACGTCTGTTACTTTTCCATCATGTGTCACTCGGGAAGCTCTCCGATCGATCACCGATCCTCCTGCCCAGCCGCTCGTGTTACCTGCTTGGTGCTACAGGCATCTGTAATAACTTTTCGTGTTTTTTTTTCTCTGTCTCCAGCACCCCTTTCTGAGTGCGAATAAATATGATCATTATCACCTCTGCTTGTTCGTGTCGATGGTACATGTTGAAGGTGGTTATTCGCTCTTGGAAACACTGACCCCGTGTCATTTTTCCGAGTTGCACGTGCAGCAAGATAATCTCAACACAGCACGTCCAAGTACGTTTCAAATATGTTTCTTAGCTTTCCTAACCAACCTCCCCCCCCCCCCCCCCCCCCCCCCTCCAAGACGAAAATCCTGGGTACGCCAATGCTTCAAGTGCAGTGTAACTCCAAAAAAACTTCGTGTTTTAGAGCGCAGCTTTAGGCGCCCGTTTCCGGCTTGAGTGGCGTCGGCGTCGCCGTCGCCGTCGGCGTGACCGTGAGGTCACGTGACCCCCCCCCCCCCCCCCCTCGAGAACACGTGACCCTTAGTACCCTTCCTTCCTCCTCAAAAGCTGCGCTCTAATTCGGCGTTACAGGTAGTTCTAACGGCTTTCATCTTTTTTTTTTTTTCTGTCAAAGTAACATTACGCGTCGCCGAACGTTTATTCTCCGCCCAAATATTGCGCTACCGGTTCAAACCAGATGTGAAAGTAGTTTCGGAACTAACCATTATCTAATTCAAAAGTGATTTTTGTGAAAATTTAAATTGGAAAATGGGGCCTCTTTTGCCCCTTTTCCGTAACCGGCGCCATTCAGCTCTCTGCACTCAAGAGGTTCATCGGCCGCCGTTTTTTCATTGAAAATTTAAGATGAGGAACTTCGGCATCTGGTTCGAAACGCTAGCGCTCTATTTGGGCGGAGAATGCGCGACTGGCAATGCGTAGCTATTATTTTTTATACAAAATAAATTTTTTTTTTTTTTTTTTTTTTTTTATTGGGGAACGGGTGGAAATGAGGAAGGGACTCTACTTTTTAGATGTAAAGGAGTTTCCCAGAAAAGAGAACAGTGTTTTTCGACACGTTTAAACAAAGCATGCACCGCAGAAAGCTCAAACTCTGCGGAAATGTGACGTTAGCGGTAAAGAAAGAACATAAAAGTTTGAGAACATGGCGTCACCTGGATCGAAAGACAAGTGAGAAAAACGAAATTTCTCGATGAGCCAACAGGGGGGTAAAGGTGAGTGAGGAGGCGTGGCAAATCCCGTGCGCCGACATCCTGGGTCCCGAGTGAAAGATCGCGAAAGAGAGCGACAAAACACGAGAGGAACAAACCAATGTTGCCAGCTGAAGGACGACAGTCGCAATGGTAATCGCGAAGACTGAAAACTCTCAGCAATATAAATAGTGATAATGTAGCGTTGTAAACTAAATTTTGAGCTAGTTTAACGCTTATAAAAAGCGGTATATTCATTACGCTGCATTAACTTCCCTTCTGTCGAAATCTCAGAAATCTGACCAGTTGCGCGGTTTCGTATTTCTGGGGCGCGGCCATCCGCGAAGCCTATGGCGAAGCCGGTGATCTCGGTTATCTGGTTTAGTTTGTTGACGGAAGGCCGCACATCTGCGTGCTATGCAAAAAGAAAGCTTCGAAAGGAACGCGAATATCTTTCCACCGGTAAGTTCGTGGATTGTTGAAGTTCGTGAAACTGCTCTGATGATATAATTATATTTCTGAAGTCGAAGGCAGTTGGTAACCATGTATGGGACCCAGAGGGTCTGCCTGCATCATGGAGAATAGAAGGGTAGGAGAGGGCATGACGTCGGCCGCGTAGCCTCCACAAGCCATGCTCCCTTGACGCCTCGCCTCTTTCTCATTTTCCTCCTTACTCTCCTCACTTACCATGTCAACGTGACCACATCACGTGACCGTAGCTAGCCGTCGTGTTGCTATGGGCTACTAGAATACACCACAGTCTAGACTTCGATCCGATAAAACCTACCGGACGGAGCGCGCGCAAGCCTGCAAGGAGTCCTTCTACAATCAACCATCCATCTCACATGTGACATGTCACGCGCACCAATCGCCAGAGAGATCTGCGGTCACGCTGGGCACAAAATCGTTTAAACTTTTTATGACTAGGCTTCACCAATATTGCAACGTGCCCCCTCCTAGTACTTCTAACCTCCTTGGCCTGCATGCTCCGCCGCTCGCGGCAGCCAGAATGCATGGGAACGTGGCGGTCGCGGTTGCGGTCGAGGTCGACGCCGGCGTCGTCTCGGGGAATCTCACGTTTGTCGAGAGAACACGGAATTTTTTATTCGTCTGCTTTGCACGATTGTTGTTGCCTTGCCTTCGCGATTGCATATGCGGTGGGAGACAACCGTCTTCACTGAATGGACAACGGTGATGATTATATATACGTTTACACTCCGGTTATATGCATCATTGGCGAAAGGCACGGACTCGAACGGGCAGCTTCAGGTGCTCTTTTGCCGCGTTTTTGTGCAAACAAAGCACGGTGCTACGCCGGTGCGTCCCAGAGCCTTCGCGTCCGTACCTTTAACACTGCACGCAGCCTGTGCGAGACTGTTTTCGATGGAGGACTGTTGTATTCCGTAGTGATGGGTGTACACAAAATTACACAACACATTGGGAGTGATCGCTCCCGCACAGTCGGAGGTCGGAACACACCGCGAACTTCGGTGGCAGCTTTCGCGGCAGCTTCGCGCAAACGATGAAGAGTAGCTTCACAGCGTCGTACACGCACATAAAACACTGCTCACAGTCAGATGTTCCAATCGGCTTGCTTCTTTCCACGCTGGAATACTTCCAGCCACGTTTGGCGAGTGCACGAATCCCCCGAGCTCTCTGCCTTTTCGCCTTCATTGTGAGTCGAAAATAAAAAAACTGCGAAAACATGTCCTAACCAGAAAAGGGCGGTACGTCACGTCCGGACGCTCGCTGATTGGCTCAAGCGCGCGCGTCGAGGGAGAAATTGGGTTCCGAGGCGTCGTCTCCCTGCGTCGTCCTCCTCGGCGCGCGACTTTTTTCAATACAAAAATAAGCAAAAAATTCACCCCACGACGCGCGTCTTTCCGCTGTGTGAATGCGCCTTTAGTATGTATGATCTCTATGTGAGCCAATGTCCATCTAAGCCTAACGTCGCCAAAACAAGAATTACATTGCGGGTCCCTGTAGCATCTAATTCAGTAAAGCAAACGTGCCAGCAAGAAATAAAATAATATTCTCTTTCTTGATGGCAAGTGTGTTTCACTCATATAAGTCTCACACGCGCTAGGCTTCTTAGGCTTAGGAGAACGTCGGCCCATAGAGCAATTTTGTTTTTCTCGATTCTTTCTTAATGCAGATAAAGTCATGTTCTCAGAAGCTCACGTTTTATCCCAAGCCCTAGCGTCACATTCTCACATAGTATGAGCTTTCTACGATGCGTACTAGTTTATTTAGCAAGGCCGAAAAACACGGTTTTCTTTTCTCGGGGACACACTGTACTTTATCCAACACTGCTTCTATCCGGTACTGGCACGACTCTTGATTGGGACTAGTTAGTTTATATTGATGTCATTATTAAAATCGCAAACAACTGTACAGCAAGAACAAAGTTGCACATACGACAAGTACTGGCACTCATCCGCGAGATTTCAAACGTCGGTAAGGCGCGCCAAAAACTACTATTTCGAGGGCACAATCGAACGCCGTTTCAGTGCTTTCGGCGATCCTTTGAACTTTATTTGCTGCATGCCATCACCAGCCACCATAGAAGTTTACCAATGATAACACAATATACAATCAAATATAAACGAAACCGAAACTAATAAATTTAAATTTCGGTGTTTGGTGCTCGTTGTACTAGCGTCAGCCCTATCGACATGCTTCTCGTTTCCTTGAGTTTCCCGCACTTTCAGATGCTTTCTTGCTGAAGAGAGACCATGCGTTTGCTATCGAAACGCGCAAAAATGGCAGTCTCGTCTTAAAAACACTCACGGGCGCGATGTCCCCACCGACGTACGGCAACAGCGAAAATTCAGAAATTGCGAACCTGGGCAACTGCAAACCTTCAAATGATAGGCTCGGTTTGCTGGTCAAGAAGGTTTCCGACCGATGTGGACAGCCGACAGCGGTACCGACGGCCGAACCGACAACCAAACCGACAGCCAACACAAAAGAGCCACGCAAGGTACTCGAAAGTTGTTCATTATTTGCTACGTCAGTCGTGCAATCAAATTATCGTGAACTTTCGCATGTTCTGTAGTCA
Source organism: Ixodes scapularis (assembly GCF_016920785.2). Lineage (NCBI taxonomy): Eukaryota > Metazoa > Arthropoda > Arachnida > Ixodida > Ixodidae > Ixodes > Ixodes scapularis. The sequence goes on along the minus strand of NW_024609883.1, from coordinate 65,163,174 downwards.
TCATAACCCAGAGGACCGTGCCGTTAAAAGCATTTTGCGAGCAGCGTGGGCTCGTTTAGGCATTGGTCCTTTGTGTACGTACTTTCAGTCTCCATAGCAAGATGCCGGGGCGCGCGGTTGGTTTCGCTTCGGTTCGCGTTTGCAACTTCGCATTAATTGTTGCCTGCTTACCGTTATATCTTAGTGTATTGTTTGGTGTCATCGCGCCGGTCAAGTGCGCTTAGTGACAGAACTGTTTTCTTTTTGCGAAGTACCGCACAGGCTACAATGGGCTGATGGGTCAAATGCCCTGCGAGTGCCACGTGACTTTCGAGAAACGCGCGCGGCGTGTTGTCACGTGCTACCTTCACAGGGCTGGATTGGTTGGGATAACGCGTAGCTATGGGCGTCGGCAGGGGAGTGCAAAAGTACATTTTCCAGTAACTTTTAACAAACTGAAGTTACTTTTTACAGGTACTTTTCTATTCACTTTGTCAAAATGGTAGACACTATAAATCTTGAAGTATTTACAAACTACCTTGTGCTGTGATTGGCGGTGAGTTGGGTATGACCTGGGAGGCACTACTTGATTGAACGTTTTAGCAAATGAAGCCCCGACCATGGTGTTTCATTAATTGAAAGTTTAGCGTATGGCGGTGTTCATTTGAGCGAAGGGTGGATTAGCGATGCTGTTCTAATGACACCAATTTATTGAATCGGGATCTGCTTCCTTCATCTCAAACCGAAAAAAATAATGTGTCCTGGAAAGGGTCCATATCACAAGAGCGAATGACATTTTAGCGAACGGCGACATTTGAGCGAATGGTCGTTTTAGCGAATAACGGGGGCGCGCGTTAACCCATCCGTCGCGCTGCGCTTTACGCCGCTTCGCGGCGACAGTCTGCGGCAACTCATTACAAAAATATGGACTCATTTGGCCCACCCGAAAACGCCGCTTCGCGGCGTCCGACTGTTCGCTAAAGTGTCATTCGGTGAAACTTGGGCGTTCGCTAAAACGTCATTCGATCAAGTGAGTGCCTCCCGTCCTGGAATGCTCATGTGAATGCAGTTTTCCTTATTTCTCGCATTGACACCAATAAAGCACATTTATCAAACTTGTTTTTGTATGTATCTTTAATATAAAAAGCTTTACTTCCAATATATTCAACAAATTTGGGGAAAATAAACAAAGAAAGTATCTTTGAAGTAACTATACCTGGTACCTAGGTACATTTTTAAGAGAGTATCTAGGTACGTACCTAGGTGCCTTTTCGTGTGAGTAACTGTAACTGTGTCTTAGGTACATATTTGAAGTAACTTTTACAACCCTGGATAGATGCATCTCCGAATGCCTGATTGACCTGTATGTTGTCAGAATTTTTAGGTATGTAGATGATTTTCTGGTCCTTGTGGATGTTCACCCGAAAATTAACTTTGGCACCAAGTTACGAGAATCGTCAATTTGTTTGCCGCCTTGTCTGACGGTCTGAAGTTCACCTGAGAGCCTCCCCAAGACAAGTGCATCCAGTGTTTGGATCTGCGGCTTGCATTATGTGAGTTGCGTGTGTTGCTGGTGCAAACCGCGTTCGAGAAAAAGTCTTCTGTCTTTTGACAGTGCTCATTCAAAGTTGATAAAAAGAGGCATAACTTCCTGCCTTCAAGCTGCCTCATCAAAAATGAAAGCCGTTTACAACTCCCTGTAACGCCGAATTAGAGCGCAGCTTTTGAGGAGCAGAAGGGGAAGGTACGGAGAGGAGGCTATGCCCCTCCTCCTCTCCTACTCACCTCCCATTTAGAGGAAACATTTTTGCTAAATTTAGCGGGGAATTCTTTCCGTTAAACGCTAAGCGAGGGAAGTTTTCCGCTAAATTTAGGGGGGAAATTTTCTGCTAAATTTACCGGGGAAATGTACCCATATTGCACCGTGCGGACGCCGCTCAAGCCGGAAACGGACGTCTAAGAGCTGCGCTCTAAGAGTTGCCGTCATGAAGTAGTGACCGGTGTTAACATCAGATAGAGCGCTTAAACAATGCAGGTTGCCCTGCCTGCTTGATTTCCAGTGTGCGTGAATGCATTCTTCAAAAAATCAAGCGTAACGCGAGCACAGATGTTGGTCAACAAAACAAAATAAATCAAAGACTCGAGTGATTCCAATGGAAGAAGCGGTTCCTGCGCTACCGCGCTGCTTCGGGACTCTGCGACCGTCCAAGGGAGAGTCAAGTCGACACGCTGGTGTACCTCATGGGCCCCCAGGCAGAGGACATTTTCAACACGTTCAAGTTGACGTCCGATGAGCAGAAAAACTTCGACGTGGTGCTCAAGAGCTATGACAACTACTTCATTCCTCGAAGAAACGTCATCTTCGAACGGGCGAAATTCAACACCAGAGTCCAGCTGGACGGTGAGTCCGTCGAAGATTTTGCTACAGTTCTCCATGCCCTAGCAGACACCTGCAACTTCGGAGAACTCCGCGAGGAACTGATTCGAGACAGGCTAGTCGTAGGCCTCAAGAATCACAAGGTGTCGCAAACTCTTCAGTTAGACCCCGACCTCAATCTTTTGAAGGCACTCACCGTTGCGCGTCAGAACGAGTCTGTTCAGCTGCAACAGGCAGAACTCCGTCAAGGCCATCCCAAAGAAACTGCAGCCGTGGATGCACTACACGTGAGAAAGAACAAGTCTGCTAAACACGACTCCGACGCCAAGCCACCGTCTAAGACTCAGCATCAACCCACAAAAGGCAGCAGCAAGAAAAATCAAGCCCGCTCATGTGGCTGGTACGGTAAAGAGCGGCACGCGCGAGCTCTCTGTCCAGCAAAGAGTGGCACGTGCCAAAAGTGCAGAAAGAAGGGCCACTATGCGACTGTTTGCCGGTCGGTGCAAATGCTGCAGACAATCGAAAAAGAGCCAGGATTCCTTGGTTTGGTGGGTGAAACTGCCTCGTCAACCTGGGAAGTCGCTCCGCAAGTAGAAGCGAAAATACTGATCTTCAAGATCGACACGGGGGCGGACGAGACTGTCATTCCTGAACGACAGTACCATCAGCATTTCAAGCATATCCCTCTAAACCCCACAACGCGTCGTCTTCAGGGACCTGATGGAAAAGCTCTTTGCATCTCGGGGGTGGCCAAACTCCATTTCAAGTTGAACGGCCGAGAAAGCGTCGGAAGACGTTTACATCCTTCCGCTACTCCGCACCGCTCTTCTTGGCAAGCCAGCCATCAATCGCTTGGGACTGTTCAGCTCCCTCAACTCTGTTTCGGTGTTGAACGTCGACAAAGACTTCCCTGAGGTCTTCCAAGGTCTTGGCAAGTTACAACAGGAGTGTGACATACTGCTTCGACCTGACGCCACTCCACATGCTCTCACGTCTCCTCGTCGGGTGCCTCTACCTCTGTATGAGAAGACAAAAGAGGAGCTTCTACGGATGCAAGAAATCGGCGTCATCAACCCCGTAACAGAACCCACCTCTTGGTGTGCTCCAATGGTGGTGGTACCCAAACCGTCAGGAGCACTGAGAATCTGTTTAGACTGCACAGAGCTCAATAAGTTCGTCCTACGTGAATGGCGTCCCATTCCGGCGGTGGAACACACCCTTGAAACGCTGCAAGGAGCCACCTGGTTCTCAAAAATGGATGCCACGTCAGGATTTTGGCAGATTCCTTTAAGCGAGAAGAGTAAAGCGCTGACCACTTTCATCACGCCCTTCGGTCGCTTTTGCTTCAATCGCCTACCATTTGGTATCTGCTCTGCCCCGGAACACTTCCAACGGCGCATGAGCGACATTCTCCAGGGTCTTGAAGGTGTTGCTTGCCACATGGACGATATCCTTGTCTGGGGATCATCGAAGGAACAGCACGAGCAACGACTCCGCCCTACTCTAGAGCGAGTTCGAGACGCAGGCGTGACCCTGAACAGAGACAAATGCCAGTTTGGCGTCACGAAGATACAGTACTTGGGGCACATCATCGAGAACAACCGCGTTCGACCTGACGAGAACAAGATAAAAGCAGTCACTGAGATGCCGAGGCCAACCTCCAAGACTGAACTCCGACGGCTGATGGGCATGGCCACCTATTAGGTCGTTTTGTACCTAACATGGCAGAGTTGCTACAACCACTGTCAAGCATGTTGTCATCAAAGCAAGAGTTCGTCTGGGAGACCGCGCAGGAAAAAGCATTCTCAAACTGGAAAAGACTACTCTCATCAGATCCAGTCCTCGCGATGTACTCCCCGAAGAGACCAACTAAAGTCACAGCGGATGCCTCCTCGTATGGCCTGGGCGCTGTCCAACGTCAGCAGCAAGACGACGGTCGCTACGCTGTCATTGCCTATGCTTCTCGAGTACTAACCGAGACTGAACGCCGTTACGCTCAGATCGAAAAGGAAGGCCTTGCTCTCGTCTGGGCCTGCGAGAAGTTTCACGACTACGTCTGCGGAACTAAGTTTTGCCTGGAAACGGACCATAAATCTCTTGTCTCGCTGTTTGGGTCGGAAGCGATTGACGACCTGACACCTCGACTGCAGAGGATGCGCATGCGCTTAATGCAGTACGCTTTTGAAATCATGTACATTCCAGGCAAAGACATCACCGCCGCTGACGCTTTGTCAAGGTCTCCGCTGCAAGGGAAGATCGAAGACAACGAGCTGGAAGAAGAGATCGAAGGCTACATAAACCAGCTGTTTTCAATGCTGCCAGTTGCTCCCCCTTCGTTGCAAGAGCTAAAAAGGGAACAAGAAGAAGATGAGTCCTGCCGCCAACTCCGCTCTTTCACACAAAAAGGCTGGCCAAGTCATCGTGATCTGCAGCCTTGCCTAAAGGAGTTCTGGCCGCATAAAGACCATGTCACCGAAGTCGAAGACGTTCTTATGCATGGCATCAGAATCATCATCCCGAAAAAGCTCCAGGAAGCAACTCTTCGCATTCTGCACGAAGGCCATTTTGGCCTGGTGGCCAACAATCGACGCTGACATTGAGAATTTGGTGAAGTCATGTCGGACTTGCCTCCAACAGAAAGGAAACAGGAAAATGCCACTGAAGCCCACGGAGTTTCCGGAAAGACCATGGCAAAAGGTCGGCATGGACCTTTTCTTTCTTGGTGGGTCGTGGTGGCTGATTGTCACAGATTACTACTCGAGGTTTCCCGAGTTAGTGAAGCTCACTACCTTGACTGGCAACGCTGTCGTCACACACTGCAAGTTCATCTTTGCAAGACACGGCATACCGGAGGTAGTCATCAGTGACAACGGACCACAGTTTTCCAAAGGACCCGATTCATCGTTCGCATTGTTTGCAAAAGAATATGGGTTTAGACACACAACTTCAAGTCCCCACTATCCACAAAGTAACGGTCTAGCAGAAGCTGCTGTAAAAATAATCAAAGGATCCCTGAAAAAGTCGGGAGACCCGTACCAGACCCTTCTTACCTACAGGGCGAGCCCCCTCAAGAACGGTTACTCACCTGCGGAGTTACTAATGGGTGGAAGAATCAGAACAACTCTTCCAACTTCTTCAAACAGCCTGCTTCCTCATCTCCCAGACAAAGAAACTAAGGGCGTACGAAGAAGAAAGCAGGAAGAAGCAGAAACTCTGGTTTGATTCCCGCCATGGGGTGCGAAATCTTCCTGACTTGAATGTCGACACAGACGTCTGGGTAGTGGACCTCGAGAAGTTCGGCACTGTCCACAGGTCAGCTGAGGAGCCGAGATCATACTGGGTGGACACTGGCGATACGTCCGTTCGCCGCAACAGGACACACTTAGTCCCGATGCCTGAAGCGACCGCCGAAACCACCCATCGTCGAAAAAGTACACCGAATGTACCTCTGTTCGTTCCTGCATGTACCGACACGAGCCACACACACACGACAAGTGGAAGATGTGTTATTCGACCAAAACGTTACGCCACCTGACTTCCTTGTTAGAAAAGGGAAGATGTGAGACACAGACTCTTATATAGCGCTGTAGTCTCGTTGTATATATGTACAGCTTGTAAAGGAAAAAGAATTAAAAAGCACGCGCATCGCGCTGCGCTGGACATTCTATCAAACAGGTGTCGCACAATCTGAAGAAGACAGCTGTGAAATACAAAGTTAATGTTCTTTCTGCACCTTGCAACCCGGCAAAGGTTTGTTTTATGATGACAATGGGGAAGCTTGTCGAGTGTCGAAGAAGCACGTCACGCAATTCACAGCCTGCACATCTAATGTTGTCTACGAGATGCCCCTGACATGCAGGTGCATTTACACAGAACAGACGGGGCAATGTTTTAATGAAAGGGCGTGTGAGCATCGGCTTGTGGCCCGTAAAAAGTCGGGGGGGAGGGGCCAGGGCCAACTTGCGGGTCACTGCGTGCGTTGCGGGTGTGAACCCCTTTTAGAACTAACGAAGTTTATTAAAACAGTCCGTCACAAGATGAAAAGAGAAGTAGTTGAGACATTTTTTTTATCAGAGCATCGGGTGTCAACTGCGACAGCACGCCATCTATTGCCCTTAGTGACAGACTGGTTTCCTTTCGGGGCGGTTTCGTCTAGACGTGTTTGACTCTTAGGATTTGGATACATGTGTATAATTGTGTCATTTGTAGTTTTTAATTTAAAGTGGAAGCATGAGTGGCACCTTAGTTCGCACATGTGTGTTGCTTTGACTGATTGGGATAAAATGTTAGTTGCATGTTACTGGCAACTTTATTCGCACATGTGCGCTGTCTTAACTGACTGGGATAAATATCAGTTGCAAGTTAGTGCTTGCCTGTCGAGTGTGTGTTCTTCCTCGTCCTTGTTGTTTTGCGCTTTTAACCTTTTAAATTAACAGCCTGTGAAACAACCGAAAGCAATTTTAGGAACAAAATTGAAAGGAACCGTCAATACATTAAAAAAGGGAAGATATTGTGCCCCATGTTCCTTGAAAAAAAACAAATAAAAAGAAAGGGGCAACCAAGCCCTACTTTTTTTGCCTTTGTGATTCCCACCCCCAAACCCTGGTGGGGGCTTACCTGTTTCTGGGAACATTGTAATCTCCTGCCATGAGCGCTCAGTGGTGATAATGAAGTCCAGGCTCGAGCCCCCAATAAAAAGTTGGTGAAACGGCCTAAAATCCAAGTTCACGAGTTTCCTTCGGGCCCTTTCATTTTTGCGTACTCTTGCATCTGCATCCGCTTCTCCGTCGATGTATTCCTGCCGTATCTTCGTGTGCAGCATGTGCTTAGGGCCGCACTGACATGACTTGGGAGATTGGGAAAAGTGGCAAGGGGAAAGGGAAATAACAATCTTCACGGGGCAAAAGCACAACGCACATTCACTCTGAGAACTTCTGTAGTTTAGCTCCACTTGACATTTTAATGGGTCGTTCCTCTTGTGTTCTCTCCAACTCATTGTCTTATGTGCTGAGGAGGCGGGGGGGGGGGGGGGGTCGGTTGCCTTTGCAAAAGCCGTGCCGTTTCCCGCATAGCTGACGCACCAAAGGATGTGCAGTGTTGGCCTCGAGGATGAAGCTCCTCTAGCCGATCTGACGCCGCAACCAGGGTGTCGAACCGGAACCAAACCATTGTTTTTAGCAGAAGCGGAACTGAACCGAACCAAAATCTTTGCCGCCCTCTTGGAACTGAACCAGGACTGAACCGGAAAGAATATAACGGTAACTGGTTCAAAACGGTTCATGGTAATCTTTTTTTTTTTCTTTTTTGTTAGTATTACGAATTGAATATTTGGGAATATAAAATTGGCAGCTGTATTCCTTTGTGTTGATCAAATAGTCATATACAGAATTGCAATGTATAAGAAATTGTGGGTTTCTGTGGCATTTTTGTATTGACACTATGATTAATCATTTGTCACATGGTCACATGACATCATGGTATCAATACATGCTGTCAAGTAATGTCGCATCACACGACCCCGTGATGTCACACAATTCACTGCGTCAAGTCAATTTAACTTGAGAGCATCACTAGATTTATTAACGTAGTTGACATCCTGACGTAACATGACATCTCGACTTTGCACCGAGAGTCACGTAACACCGCGACGCAAGTGATTTTCATTACCCCTGGTCGAGTGCTCGGGTTCATGACAGTCAGTATCGCCAAACATTCATGTAACGGTTTGTGTACAATTCAAGATTATAATTGCCCAACTCTAACAATATCTGAAGCTCACCCCATGCACTATGCTTTGCCAACCCAAGCACATGACTGTGATAAACACTGACAATATATAATTAGCGTCAGATCACATGGCTGCTGCTTCTAATTTCGAGTAGAGAAAGGGAAAGCTGGTTCTTTTCTTCATTTGTTCTGCGTCTGCTGTTGCACGGAGGGGAAAACTAATGGATGTTATTGCAAGTTATCAACGTGAGGGATTATTTTGTAGTGGTATTCATTTCACAAAGAGCTATGAGTGCGTATGGGAGGGATACCTGGAAAGGAAGATTCTAGTGGTCTCGGAGGGACAGCCGAACGTTGGCAGCCTGTAAAGGAGGTTTATATCCGTCTCGTCTCTTCTCGTGACGTGAAGTCTCTCGTCTTCGGGTCTGTGCTGACGTCGTTGTCACCGATTTCCAGTCAAGGGTCTCTTCTCTTGGGTTTTAGTGATTTCGGGATTGTAAACAATTTTAGGGTTGATGCAGGTATTATACACAAAAATTACAACATAGTTAAAGTTCGCTAGTTCTCAAAACTCGATGGCCTCTGCCGTTTAACTCTCTAAGTGACAGCTCTGCACTTTATCTTCTTAATTTTCCGCATCGCTCTCGATGGGACTTTTATATCAACTCCTCCTGCATCGCTCTCGATGCGTCTCCCTTGAAATCTCTTAGTTGACCTGCGTTTCTCAACTCTCCTGCTCCCAACATAGCTACCCTCGTTTCTCTCTCTCTTTCACTCTCTCCCTCTGACACACATTCTCGTCTTCGTGGTACGGCTACACAAATCCCGACAAGCAAAATAGTAAATGAGTTCAGTTGGCGCTATCCAAAACGAAACGGCCCTCCGCCTCCGACTCTGTAAACATTAAAATCATCGACCCTTACAAAAGCACATTAGCCGATTCCCGGTACAACCCCGAAAGGTCGGCAACACGAAAGGGACGTGCCATCAACGGCATAAACCGCGTACACAAATCAGTACACATTCCGAACGAAGCTGTCAAGAGCAGCTAAAATAATAAAAAGCACCTCCGTACACGGAGAAGACGCGGCACCCGTACACGGGTGTAAAGTTACAACGTTCACGTTCGCGCCTCCACTTGGGGCCCATTAACCCCGGGAGGGGAAACGTGCCGTGCCGTAAAGATACTGGAACCCCCGAAGAAAGCAAAAACATAGAAAATAACACGACACGCCCCCTCTAACCGAAATGAAAACATATAAAAACAAGATTTGCGAGCCTCTGCTCACGAAACGCCCATTGTTTTCATTACATATGGTGCAACTCCATCCTGTAATACAGCTTTATAAAACTAACCATCTAAAACAGACACGCACAAGTGAAATACTATAAATACAATAAACACTTTTTTTTTCTTTTTTTCATATCCTCAACGCTCAGGTTCATAAAAAAAAAAAAAAAAAATACTCTGCGACTACATGTTCAGTGAGGAAGCAGATAGCAAGCCTTGGCGGGTCACTACATTCTGATCCTAGTGCCCTTAAATACGCGACAAGGCGTCCGCATTCGAATGCAAGCGACCCTGTTTGTAGTCTATCTTAATCTGGTAGGCCTGCAGCAACAGGCTCCACCTTTGTTGACGGTCATTGTTCTGCCTGCTGTTGTTTAGCCATTGGAGCGCGTTGTGGTCCGACTGGACTGTGACATTTTGCCCATAAACATACACATGGAAATGTTTCATGGCCCACACAATTGCCAGGCACTCCTTCTCAATTGTTGCGTACTTCGTCTCAGGAAGAAGTAGCTTGCGGCTGGCGTACGCAACGGGGCGCTCGACGCCCTCGCTAGTTTGAGCTAGGATGGCCCCGATCGCCCTGCCGCCAGCGTCTACCTGGAGTATATAGGGTCGACTCGGGTCGGGGCTTCGCTGCACTGGACTGCTGCATATTCTCTGCTTCAGTGCGCGGAATGCGCTCTCGCATGATGGCGTCCACACTACATGCTTAGGTTCCGCCTTGCGTGTGAGGTCTGTAAGCGGCGCTGCCAGCCAGGGTGTCGAACCGGAACCGAACCGAACCGAAAACCGGAACAGAACCGTTATTTTTAGCCGAACCGGAACTGAACCGAACCGAAATCTTCGCCGCCATCTTGGAACTGAACCGGAACTGAACCCGAAAAAAATGTAACGGTAACCGGTTCAAAACGGTTCACGGTATTTTTTTTGTTAGTATTACAAATTTATTATTATTGGCACGTGTATTCCTCTACGTATTGATCAAATCGTCATATACAGAATTGCAATGTATAATAAATCCTGGTTTTTTGCGGCGCTTTCTTATTGGCACTATGATTAGCCATGTGTCACAATGTCACGTGACGTCATGATGTCAAGACATGCTGTCAAGTAATGTCACATCACGTGACCCCGTGACGTCACGTGACTCACCGCGTTAAGTCGATTCGAATTGAGGACGTCGCTAGATCTATTAACGTTGTTGATACCGTGACGTCACATGACATCACAACTTCGCACTGAGAGTCACGTGACACCATGATGTACCCGATTGTCATGATCCCGAGTCAAATGCTCTGGTTCATGACAACCAGTATTGCCAAAAATTCGGGTAACGCTCGTGTTCAACTCAAAGATTATGATGGGCCCGAGTCCCACTAGAGCTAGAAACAGAAACAAACGAAAGCGACAAGCCTCAGACACATGCAGCATGTTCGCGATGGTACCTTTATACGGCTTTGAGTTGTTCGGTGCTCGCGAAGTTAGCACGAGTGTTTACAAGCCTGCAAATGGTACCATCGTGTGCATGATACTCGTGTTTGAGCATAGCCTTCTTTATTCTACAAAGCCTGTCAAATCGCGAAATACTCTGGTTTAAGGCTAGCCGCTGTCGTTTGTTTCTGTTTGTCGCTTTAGTGGGGCTCGGGCATTATGGCCCAACTAAAATTATATCTGAAGATCAGCCCATGCTCTCTGCTTTGCCAACCCTGCGTATGACTATGATAAACACTGACGGTGTATATATTAGGATCAGATCACGTGGCTGATAGTTCTAATTGTGAGTTGAGGAGGGGAAAGCTGTTTCATTTCTTTCTTTCGACTGTCTGCCATTTCGCGGAGGGGCAAACTAATGGATGCTTTTGCAAGTTATCAACGTCAAGGATTACAACTTAGCGGTATTTATTGAACTTAAGGTAAAAAAAAAAAGATGCTGCACGACCCATTTTACATGTATGCACACCATTGAGGCTCCCAAACATGTTTTCGTTATTGCTGAACTGCCTCAGAAAGTCGTCCCGAGAATAGAAGTGTTAAAGGGTCTAAATGTGACGTATTAGTCGGACGTTACATGGAACTATTAGTGTGTACGGGAGGGATACCTGAAAAGAAAGATCATAGTGGCCTCACGGGGATAGCCGAACGTTGGCAGCCGCTCTAAGTCTCGCAGGAGTGTCGCTCTCAAGTTCTCCAAGTTTCGACCGCCCTGTATTTTGTTTAACCTTCACAGTTTGGTGCAAAGTTAAAGCAAGGAAGAATTACTGTTAACAAGTGACACAAATATAATTGTCGAGTGAACACCACTCAATACGGAGCAGGCAATCCCTGAGGAATAAAAAGTATCTTGAGGAGCAACTAAAAAAAAAGGGAGTGGGGAGGGGGGTAGTTTTAAAGCATACTGTGTCGTAAAGATTCCTCTGCCCCACATTTTCGGCGCAGACTAGAAAGCGTGGCCTGGAAACGATAGTGACAGATGGGTAGTTGGTACAACTTTTATTTGTAAAAACACTCTTGTCAGAAAGCACGTTTTCGTCGTGCCAGATACTCGCGCCGTGCCTACCGACGATGTACCAACAAGAAAAATGTGTGCCTCTCAAATACATAGCTTGCACTGAGCGCGAAACTTTTGCAGCGTGCATTTTGCCAAACCGGATTTGATTTTCTCAGCAAGAACAACTCGCAATGACAACCAGTATCTAGTGCGATTACGTCACGTGCAAACCATGTTAAATACTTTAGCTTTCTGGTGAAGTGCGACGTTCGCAACACCAGCAGTAGACGTCCAATGTGTAAAGTTGTGTAGTATTTATAGTAGTCTCGCGATGATATACGGCAGCCTAATGAAATGTTGGAGCACATGACTGATAAAGAACAGAGTCATGAAGTAAGGTCTCAAAACAAGTGCACATAAAACCTAAGATAACATTAGCCTCCCGAGGTAGCATCCCGCGACGTTTCGAGCTGAGGCAAGCTGATGCCCAAAAGTGATTTATATTAGGATTCTAAACAATCTTTGTTTGCCCTGCGCGGAATCTATGTTTAATTAGGAATATCATTTTATGCATTTCTATGCATTTCTTTTTGCAGTAAAGCGTTGTGTAAGGGATTATTTAGAAAAAAATGCGTGTCATCTTATTTCTGCACATTTCGTGTATTTGCCTTCCGATATATCATGTGACCACAGTGTTTTTTGGCATGCCCTGCAACCCACTATTTTACACTGCAAAACAGCTAACAAAAGCACGTTGCCGAAGACACAACAGCTGGCGTATTTTCGAGTATCGTCCTTCCGTGTCGGTCTCAGGCGGTTATGTGAACTTCATAAAGTCAAATTTATCGATGATAATAAAAATATACTTAATTCCTGTCTGAAGATTTGGCAGCATAAATAGAAGATTCTCACCTCCAAGATATATAAGTAAATGCGCCTTTAAATTATCTGAAAGATGTTCGGCAAATATTTTTCGGCGCTTTTATCCTCTATAGATTTGTTATAGGTGATTTTGAAAAGATTTAAATTATGTTTTTTTTATTATTTTGAAGCTAATTTAAATAACTATATGTGTTCCTCACGCATATATAACTTCTCAAATATATAGAAGTTTATTATCGCGTTTTTTATGTGTTTTTACTATCGCCTTTTTTTACTGGAATGAATGGTGGAACTATGACGATTGCACACTTAAACTCTCAGAAAGTGTCCAATTAGGTAGCTTCCGAATTGAGTAGAGCATGAAATACCACTTTGTTCTATTTAACAAAAATCATCAATTAGCGAGAGAGATGCTTATTTGCAAATTAAATTGACCTGCATTTTGTCAAGAGCAAACCTCAACATCCAGGCTATGCCAGTTTATCCAATATAAGAAAATTTTCGCATGGGTAAGCACTGTTTTAGGTCAGATTCGATCTCAGTACTAAGGTGCTCATAGGTTAGAGTGAACAATTTCAGCCACACCTTTTCGCATGATTCGTCGCCCACATCATGGTGCTGAGAGCAAACAATATGCTAGTTAGAAAAACAAGCATTGCAATTGTCGCTTAGTGTTCCTATAAAACATAGACTGGAAGGACTTGTCCCGTGACTTTCGTGACATTTTGAAAATTATATTCCCTTAAGCTCAGTCGTCTCGTCATCATATATATATTGTGAAAGGTATTCCGTAAAACACATTTTATGGTATATATGGCGACGAGGTGCCCATTTCATGAATGTATTCACTGTAATTAATTCCTTAGTTCAAGGGCAAAACCACGATTCAACATCTAATACTGCAACACAAAGTTGTACCAATCACGGGTATTTTAAGCAACCTACTTCACTTCCTAAAACATTTCGATTCAGGTACAATATATGTGACTCTGGTAAACGAAGGGATGTTGAGTCGTATAAACACGACATTTTGTATGTTAATGTAGATTTTCCTTTCTTGTTGTGTAGGAATAAATGACAGAATTTTATAATTTTGGTACCTGAGAATAAAACTAAATTGAACAAACAATAAAAAAAAAACTATATACTGTAAACAACTATTTTTCGTGGCCTCAGTATTTCGCGATTTAGGTCAAAGCTGTAGTTTTGGAATAATTCGCGGGTTGTAATTTTCTCGACGCGGTGGAATCTCAATATAAATTTCAATCTGTTTACATTTTACCGAAATTGTTCACAGGACCCATTTTTTGCGAATTGTAGGCGATTCGGGAAATTCTCAAAAATACCGTATTTGCACGAATATAACGCGACCACGAATATAACGCGAGGGCAGTTTTTGATGCCCCCAAAAAGAAAAAAAAATATTATTACTATTATAACGCGAACCGATGCCGCGTCAATTTCTCGCACTCGGGGGCATAGCAGAAGTGAAAAGTCAATGGAAATAGAAGAAATATCAGTTTATGTTTTGACTGCACTCATCCTCACTGCTCAGGTCCTTCCGTTTACAATCCACTTGGCGACTACGCAGGTATGCAGCAGCACGGCACCTGCTTGTCTGGTAGTTCTTTTTTCTTCCGTGGGAGCTCCTCGGCAGCCCACAATCCAAACAAGGCGCGGAAGCAGAAGCACCAACACACAAACACCAGACCACTCTTGAGCAGAAACTAAACAATGCGCTGGCAGAAAAAAGACTGCTGAACCCGATACACGATCACACTTCTTGTTCTGATCCCTCTTCGTAAACAAATGCCTCGTGTTGCATGATTGGGTAAACGCGGTCTTGGCTTGGCTTGTGTTGACTTGACTTGGCCCGGCTTGGCTTGGCTCGAATTGGCCAGTGCCCGCATTCCCGTATGGCGCGCGCGCGTGCGGCGTGCGCGCGTTGTAAGAACACAAAAGCGATAAAAATGCTTTTTTATGTTTTCTATTCGCCCCTTCACGTGGCCCAATGGCTAGAAAATGCCCCTCCACACCCCCACTTCTTTTTCCATTGGATCTTTTGCATTGAGCCGGAGGGATGACTTTCTCCTCTGGCTTTCTCCAGACTCTCGCACCTCGTGGCTGAACTCGATTCCGAATATAACGCGAGGTGCGTTTTGGAGCCCGTAATTTCGGAAAAAAACTCGCGTTATATTCGTGCAAATACGGTAGGTCCTCGCAAAAATCAGATCGTTTACAGCAGTTAGTTTCACGGCCTAAATAGCGCCTATTGACAGAACAACGCGGAAAATATATTCTTAATTTAGCGGTTCAAACCGGTTCGAACCGGTTTGAACCGTTATTTTTTGCGCCCCGGAACTGAACCGGAACTGAACCGAAAGCCGTGAACCCGAACCCGAACCGAACCAGTAAAAATATCGGTTCGACACTCTGCTGCCAGCTCCGCGAAGTTTTCAATGAAATTCCGGTAGAAGTTAACTAGTCCCAAGAAGGAACGGACCTCTGTCTTCGTGTAGGGCCTCTCGATCGCCTGGATGGTCTCGATCTTTTCAGGATCAGGTTGTGCTTGCCCGTTCCCAATCACGTGCCCCAGGTAGTGCACTTCACGCTTCCCAAACTGGCACTTGTTTATTTTTAGAGTTAGGCCTTCCTGACGCAACTTCTCCAGGATGGTGCGCAAATGAAGCAGGTGCTCTTCCCACGTGTTGCTGAACACCGCTATATCATCTAGGTAGGCCCGAGCGAAGTCGCGGTGCTCTCTCAGGAGGTCATCCACCAGCCTTTGGAATGTCGCTGGTGCTCCCTTCAGTCCGAACGGCATGACCGTAAATTCGTATGAGCCGGTGTCCGTTCGGAATGCTGTCTTGGGAATCGCCTCCTCTGATAGACCAATTTGCCAGTAACCCTGGGACATGTCCAGGGTGCTGATTACCCTGGCTCTCCCCACAGTCTCAATCATCTCAGGGAGTGAAGGCATGGGGTAGGCATCATCCCGTGTTGTCGCGTTCAGCTTCCTGAAGTCGACACAAATCCTCATGCTGTTGTCTTTCTTCTTTACACACACCATGGGGGATGCCCACGGACTTGTCGATGTCCGTATAACGCCCATTTCCAGCATTTCCTTCAGTTGTTCCTGTACCCCCGCCTTGATACTGTCCGGAACTCTGTAAGCTTTCGACGCAATCGGGTTGGCGCTCGTTGGGATCTCGTGCAGTATTCTCGTGGTTCTACCTGGCCTATCGTCGAAGACATCACCGTAGGAGCGGATCAACTCGTCCAGTTCTTGAACCTCGTGAGCCTGAACTTCCGCGTCCACGTTCAGCCTTCCGCCTGACCCGCTCTCTCGGGTCCGTACATCGAAACACGCCATTTCGTCACCGATTTCGTCGGGTGCTTCCATTACAAAGGACATCTCTCGGGTAACGTTTTCGGTACGTTCAACATACTTCTTTAGCACATTCACGTGGTACCTCTCCTCTTTCTTGCGCTTTCCTCCGACATCGATTAAATAATCCACAGGGGACAGCTTCGCGAGAACCACAAACGGCCCTCTCCATTCCGCGTAGAGCTTCTTCTCTGACGAGGGAAGTAGGACCAGCACCTTGTCCCCGCGTTGAAACTCTCAGTTTCTTGACTTCTCATCATACCACTTCTTCTGATTCTGCTGCACCTTTGATGAGGTTGTTTTCACCACCGCGAAAGCGTCGTCCATTCTTTGACGGAACTTCGTCAGGTACTGCACGATCGATGTCGACTGCGCTTTTGTCACTTCTGCTCCCTCCCAGCTTTCTCTCAGTACGTCTAGTGGTCCCCTTACATGCCGTCCGTACAATAACTCAAATGGACTGAAGCCAGTGGTCTCGTTGGGTGTCTCCCGGTACGCAAATAGCAAAAACGGGAGAAGATCATCCCAGTCGGTGGGTTGCTTCTGGATGTACTTCGCCAGCATGCCCTTTAGGGTCCCGTTAAATCTTTCCACTTGTCCATTTCCTTGCGGGTGGTAGACGCTTGTAAACTGAGTTTTTACTCCCAACCTTTCCCACAGCTCACGGAGCAATGCTGACGTGAAGTTGGTGCCTTGGTCGCTCCGTACGATTTTCGGGATGCCCACCCGAGCGAAGAACTCGAAAAGCGCTCGTGCAACGGTGGCCGCATCTGCGTTTTTCAAAGGGATAGCCTCTGGGAATCTTGTCGCATTGTCCATTAAAACAAGGACAACCTTATTACCCTTGTTCGATCTTGGTTCGATGGGGCCTATAAGGTCCATCGAGATCTCTTCGAAAGGTACGCCCAGAACGGGCACGGGGTGAAGCTCGGCTCGATCAGATGTCAGAACCCTCGCGTGGCGCTGACAAACATCGCATGACCGCACGTATTCACGCACGTCACGCGCCAAATTTGGCCACGCGAAACGCTCCTCGAGCCTCGCCATCGTTTTCTTCACTCCAAGGTGTCCCGCTGTCATCGCATCATGAGCAAACTTCAAGGCAATTGTCCGGCAGGCAACCGGAAGTGCCAGCACCTCAACCACTCGTTCAACATTGGTGTCTTGGTTTTTTTATAAACCGCTTGTAGAGCAGCCCCTGCGATACAAAGAATCCGCCACTCGCCTTCTTTGCTCGCTCCCACCACTCTCGCAGTTCAGCGTCATTGACTTGCTCTGTCCGAAACGATTCGCTCAACTCCAGACCAGCGATCAAGTCGTTCTGACCGCTGTCCCGAAACCGACCATCCCCGTTTCCTCCAATCACGTCGTCGCTGTCGCTGACGCTGTCTTCCAGCGCGGTAAGCGTTCCTTCTGTCTCTCGTTCTTCGTTCTCGACACGCGCTGCTGGTTCTCGCTTTCTTTCCTGCTCGCGGGTTGTCACCAGTGTTATCTCCGGCTTTCCGTTTTCAATACATTTAACGACTGAGTGCTCTGACGTCGAGGTGCCATGGTCGTGAGCCACCGCTTGACCGTGATCTGATGTGCTCTTCTGCTTCGATCCGCCAGCAGTCATGATCGGGTCGGTAAAACCCCTTCCCTTTGTGAACAGGTCGTTTCCCAGCAGAACGCCTGCTCCGTTGGGCAATCCACCCTTGCACAGTGCCACTACACACTCTTCGGGCGCCTCGTCGGGTCCCCTTCCCAAGGCTTGGCCAGACATATGCACCTTTGCAAGTGGACACTCCGCTGTACCCTCGAGCATGTGGATGCTCGTTCGCAACTCCAGTCTCTGCCCGGCGCCCACGAGGCGCTCATCAACAAGCGTAATCGTGCTCCCCGTGTCGCGAAAGCCCATCACTACCGTTCCGTTCACCACAACTGGCCAACAAAACTGCGTGAACGCATCTGTTCCGACGGTGTCATTGCCGGCCTGATGCATTTGCATCGTCCGAGACGGCAGGTTTGCCTTGTTTGGGTGATTCCCTCCCGACGGTCGTGCGTTGCCCGTCGCATCTCTAGGCAATGGAGCAGCCTTACAGTCTTTCTTTTCGTGTCCCTGTCGCCCACAGTTGAAACAGGTCGGCGCGGATCTACAATCCGTCTTCAAGTGGCCGACTCTGCCACAATTGAAACAGCTGACAGCTGACGACCGCGAGGTAGTCTCGGCCCTCTTGTCCGGGGAGGTGCGACTCGATCTAGGCAAAACATTCGGATTGCCCCCCGACTTCCGGTTCTCCTCGTAGCGGTCGACGAGCTTCGCAAACTCTTCGTGAGTTTCTGGTCGCCGGTCTCGGACCCAGGTCACCACCTCCCGCGGCAGAGCTCGCTCCATTTGCTCCATGACGAGCAAGCTCTTCATTCTCGTCATGTTATCAACGTGTTCCGCCTTCATCCAACGATCGAAGAATCGACAGATCTTCGCCGTCCACTTCGTGCACAGGTCTGTGCCTGTTCGCTTGGTGTTTCGGAACCTGCCTCGGTAAGCGTCGGCGTTTAGGTGGTAGCGGGAGAAAAGCGCAGTTTTCACGGACGCGTAGTTTTCCGCCTCTACCACGGACAACTCGGAGTATGCCTGGAGAGCGATCCCCGTCAAAACAGACGCCAAGAGGCTAGCTTGCAGCTCGGTGGGCACCTTGTGGACATGGCAGAGTTTCTCGAAGGCTGTGAGGTACGTCTCTATGTCGGCGGCGTCTCGGAACGGAGGTAGTAGTTTGACATAGTGACGCACATCACCGCGCCCGCTTTGTCTTCCGCCACGCCCCAGGTGCCCCTCGGGTCCACTCTCGTAATGTCTCTGGTCCGCCTTCATCTTAAGGATCTCCAGCTCTAGTTCATGGCATCGGATCTTTAGCTGGAGATCACTATCGTTGGAGCGCCCCTCACTACTGTCATCTCCCCCATGCACGTCAATAGCCTCCCGCGACATATCTCGCACTTCATCTCTCGCGACATTTGAATCTCGACTCATCTCACTCTCCAAAATGCGCTGAATAAGTTCATCTTTTCGAAGCGATGCTACATGTACAATATTGAGCTCGGCACACTTTTCTCTCAGCTGCGCTTTGCTGAGAGCGGACAACGCGGCATGCGAAATTTCGTCCATGGTTGTCGCTCACCCAAAATGCCTTGCGTTGATGAGGTCCACCGGTGTAGTTCGTTCGCACTTTTCGGGCTTTTGTTTGTTCACAAAGGTTCTCACTCGTCTGGCCGGACTTCGATGCTCAGGTCCCGCGTTGTCGGTTGGTCACGCTGCACTGTCCCGAAGCCGCTCTCCTCGTGCAGGGACTTCACGTATCCCACCGCTGCCACCATGTAAAGGAGGTTTATATCCGTCTCGTCTCGTCTCGTCTCGTGACATGAAGTCTCTCGTCGTCTTCGGGT
Source organism: Ixodes scapularis (assembly GCF_016920785.2). Classification (NCBI taxonomy): domain Eukaryota; kingdom Metazoa; phylum Arthropoda; class Arachnida; order Ixodida; family Ixodidae; genus Ixodes; species Ixodes scapularis. Next base: position 65,143,616 of record NW_024609883.1, on the reverse strand, counting down.
CTGTGCTGACGTCGTTGTCGCCGATTGCCAGTCAAGGGTCTCTTCTCTTGGGTTTTAGTGATTTCGGGATCGTAGACAATTTTAGGGTTGAATAACTTGGTTTAATATGCAGGTATTATACACAAAAATTACAACATAGTTAAAGTTCGCTAGTTCTCAAAACTCGATGGCCTCTGCCGTTTAACTCTCTAAGTGACAGCTCTGCACTTTATCTACTTAATTTTCCGCATCGCTCTCGATGGGACTTTTATATCAACTCCTCCTGCATCGCTCTCGATGCGTCTCCCTTGAAATCTCTTAGTTGACCTGCGTTTCTCAACTCTCCTGCTCCCAACATAGCTACCCTCGTTTCTCTCTCTCTTTCACTCTCTCCCTCTGACACACATTCTCGTCTTCGTGGTACGGCTACACAAATCCCGACAAGCAAAATAGTAAATGAGTTCAGTTGGCGCTATCCAAAACGAAACGGCCCTCCGCCTCCGACTCTGTAAACATTAAAATCATCGACCCTTACAAAAGCACATTAGCCGATTCCCGGTACAACCCCGAAAGGTCGGCAACACGAAAGGGACGTGCCATCAACGGCATAAACCGCGTACACAAATCAGTACACATTCCGAACGAAGCTGTCAAGAGCAGCTAAAATAATAAAAAGCACCTCCGTACACGGAGAAGACGCGGCACCCGTACACGGGGTGTAACGTTACAAGGTTCACGTTCGCGCCTCCACTTGGGGCCCATTAACCCCGGGAGGGGAAACGCGCCGTGCCGTAAAGATGCTGGAACCCCCGAAGAAAGCAAAAACATAGAAAATAACACGACACAGCTCTAAGTCTCACTGGAGTATCATTCTCAAGTTCGTCCCCAAATTAGACCACCTGCATGTTCTTTAAACTTCACAGTTGGGTGCAAAATAAAAGCAATGATAGATTAATATTAACAAGTAACACAAATATAATTGTCTAATTAACACCCGCAAATGGAGGAGGCAGTCCCTCAGGAATAAAAGGTATTATCTGAAGGAGCAATGAAAAGAGAAAATTTAAAAAAAAGAGAGGAAGGGGGGGGGGGGGGGTTGGAAACATACTGTGTTAAAGGTTCTTCTGCCTTGCATCTCCGGCACTTGCCAGAAAGTGTGACCCCGGAAACTAGTTCGTTTGCAAAAGCATTCTTGCTAGAAAGCGCGTTTTCGTTGTGCCAGACGCTTGCACCTCTCCTCACGACGCTGCACCAAGGAGAACAATTCGTGCCTATCAAATACATGGGTTGCACTGAGCGCAATCCTTCTGCAGTGCGCTTTTCGCACCCCGGATTTGATTTTCTCAGCAAGAACAAAATCACAATGACCACCGGCATATAATGCAATGATGTCATGTGCAAACCATGTTAAACATTTCAGCTTTCTGGTGAAAACCGATGTTCGCAACACTAGCAGTAGATGTCGCAGTTATAAAGCTGTGCACAGGGGTGGAACGGCTGCGCCATTTGCGCCATTTTGCGCCAGACGCATGTGTCTGCGCCATCCTGCGCCATGTTGCAGAAACTGCGCCACAGCCAATACCTCGCGCCATTATGCGCCAAATCGCAAAACGTGCGCCAAAAAACTTTTTATTTCGTCTTAGTTTCGGTTTCTATCGACTCGATTGGCAACAATGAGGGCGTTTAGCCTGGTCGGCCTTGTAATCCTTTGTTGTGTTTATTCCCCCTGTCTATCCCGAGTCGGAAGCGCGCGAAAAAAACTCGGATTCTAAGCGCTACACCACCTGCGACTGGATTGTTATTCTTCAACCATAAGCGGTAGGGCAAGTCGGCCGAGGTGAGGTCGAGTCGTTAAGCATCAGATAGCATGAGGCTCTGCGGCCCGGGATCCGGACGTCATCCAGTCGAAAGCAAATGAGCAAAAAATTCCTTTTAGTACTTCATCCTTAGGAGTTGGAACCGCATTCTCGCAAGATAAATCGCGATTTGATAGGACTGAAACGCGGTCCGATCCGAAACCTTGCCGGCCAGCAGCTCTACTTATCTGCTCGGCGTACTTTAACCTTTCTCCTGCTTATCGCTTCAAATACGATAACTTCGTTAATCGTAGCCCGCTGCTTCGATACCGAGTTGCACAATAGGATAAACTCGAAATTTATTGCCCTGCTCCTCCGTCCAACTGTACGTCCGTTGTTTACGCTCGTCACGTGGTTCGCACATATAATTACTATGTCAATCACGTGCGGGTTGCGCGATAAGTAGTGCTGGTTTGCATTTTGAGCAGCCGAAAGCCACTCAGAAAATATCAAGGACGCTATCTTCAGAAACATAGAGTACTTGCTTTTTGATTCTCATTAAGGCTCACAAAGTTTCAAGTTTTCGCATCTATTACACTGTTATCCCATCTGCCTGGGTCCCTAACCACTGATGTTCATCTCTGCTCCTAAGCACAATTGAAATTGCTCCCGTGCTTGTCTAAGACACAAGCTGAAGTGCAATGCAAACTGATCTGAGCTGCTCCTAGCCTGCTCCAGAATGTAGTTTTAGCTGCTCCCAACCTGCTCCAAAACAGCTGTTTCAGCTGCTCCCGTGGCTGCTCCCAAGTACATTTCATGAGTTCCACCCCTGTGTGCAGTATATATAGCAGTTTTGCTATGATATATGGCAGCCTAAGGAAATGTTAGAGCGCATGACTTTTAAAGCACGGAGTTGTAAAGTTAGGGCCCAAAGCAAGTGCACATAAAAATAAAAGAAATAGTGCCTCCCGAGGCAGTATTTCGCGAAGTTTCGAGCGTGTGCAAGTGCATGCCCAAATGTGATTTATTTTCTGGGTTCTAAAAATCTTTTGTCTGTCCTTCGCTCTATTTATGTTTAATTTGGAACATAATTGCATTCATCTCTATGTATTTCTTTTTGCACTAAGGCATTGTGTATGGAATTACTTAGAAAAATGCCATTTATTATCTGACTCTTTCTGCAGATCCGCCTTTTGGTCTATCATGTGAGCACAATGTTCTTTTTGGCATACCTTGCAACCCAGTGTTTCGCACTTCCAAACAGCGAACAAAAAACATGTTTTCGTGGACTACACAGCTGACATATTTTCGAGTATCACACTCCCGTGACAACCTCAAGCGGTTATCTGCACTTCATAAAGTCAAATTTATTGGTGAAAAATATATTTAATTACTGACTGGAAATTTGACAAGATAAATAAAAGGATGATCCCCTTAAAGACAAACATCACAACATAAGTGAATGCACCCCCAAATTATCTGAAATATGCTCTGCATATCTTTTGCGGCGTTTTTATCCTCGATAGAGACATGTATAAGTGATTTGAGTGAGCCTTAAGAATGTTTCTGATTGTAAAGCTAATTTAAATCACAATGTGTTTCTGAGACAAATATAACTTCTCAGACTAATAAAAGTGTTATTGTCTCTTTTATGTGATGAACAGAGGTTCTATGTGTTGGTGGGCTGGACAAAACAAAATATACAGGGGTGCATGATGGGACTATGACAATTACGCACGCAAACCTTCAGATAGTGACCAAGAAACCATTTGCTATATCCCCCAAGCGCCTTGGCTTGCACTCAATGAATAATGGGAACGATGTTCCTTCAGTTCCCTATGATCGGTAGTTTCGACCATTTTGATGCACCCACTTTTGAATGGAATCCGAAGTCATCCTGAATAAGCATCGTGTAGATTACAAAGGCCTGTCATATCACTTCTAAAATTTCTCGTTAATGTTGGCGTTTTTCACACCGTAAATGCAATCCGTCCTTCAACCTAGCTGAGCTGCAGAAACCTTTTACAACATTATCATTGTCGTACAGATTCAAAGACAGTTATATCAAATTAGAAATGCTAAAAATGCTGTAAACAGCACCACTGACTCCAAGCACAATCCTAATATTGGTTGTGATTTTTCTGCTTTTTAAGCAATTCCTGATAAAACAATAGTCACGGGAATGGTAATATTGCAAGAGATTTTTACAGCTCAGGCCAGGGGGAAGAGTGGATTGCATGCACTGTGTGAAAAACGTTGACATCAACGGATTACACTCAAGAGTGTAAGCATCGGTTTGGTCGAAAGCACCGATCGCTAGGGAACTGAAGAGTTGTGTCGAGTTGTGGCTGTGGAATGTGCTTTTTGACCAAAGTGAGGAGGACTGTGCTCGGGGTGTTTGGGGAGCAACCGAGTTTTTTTGCTGCAGGAATGCGGAATGGAGGTTGCTTTTTGAGGGTGAAATATTTAGGGAGGGAGCGGAGGTGGGTGTCTCTTGAAAGGAAATTGCCACAGGCGAGTCGCTTTTCATTTGTTCTAGATGGAGCTTGAGCTCGGTTACATCAGGGGTGGAAGCGCTGCGCCACCCTGCGCCAATTCACTTCCCTGCGCCAGCCTGCTCCAAAACGCCAATTTCAACTTTTTTTTTTTTTTTTTTTTTTTTTTTAAGTGTTTTTTTTAAATTTAGCGGAAAACGGTTGGCCACTGGCCACCATGTGGTGTGTACTTTTGTTTAGGCGTCAGTGCGGGAGACTCGTACCAACTCGACTGGGGCTCCGAACCACGTTTAACCGCAGGGCGAGGAGTCGATTTTAGTTCATTGAGAATGAGATGTCGATTTTGACTACAAAGAGCTTGATATATGAACACATCGGTTTGGTTTCGGGCATAGTTGGTTGGCGCGGTTGGAGCGCGCATGCAGTTGCCCGTGGTCCCAATTTGCCGTGATCATGGAAGTTGGTGCCTCGGCACCGGTGGGCTACTTCGGCCATCAACATGAGCAGAAGTAAGTGGTCTTTACTAGCTTTACCTGTCATTTGGTAGCGTACCATATTTGGACGCTTAGCCGTGAAGAATCGCGAGCACAGGCACATGCGTTCTCGAGCTCAATTTGTCTTGTCAAAACGAAACCAAAACCATCATTGTGTGCGCGAATGTGCACGCTCTCGTGTGTTGTTTCCCACCGTCAGACCACTGGCGAAAACAATACCCGCAATCCTAAGGGAGTTGGTTAATTGGCTGTGCTACACACTTTTTTTCTTTCCTTTAGCGTGGAGGAGTGGGGGTTACATCAGAAATGCCGTACAACACTCCCGCGCTGCCGATTCCGGCCGTGAACGCTCCTTAAAGGGAAGCTGAAGCGGTTTTAAATATGAGAAAAAACACCTGAGCCTAGTTAACGAGACCTCAGCCATCACGAATATCGCATTCGTTTGCTCATTTTCTGCGCGGATTAACCGGAAAAGCGCCTTCAAAGTGGCGTCGAAGCCACGCCTCTCTGAAGCAGAGGGAAAGGGGAGAGAGGAGGAAGCCCGTCAGCCGGCGTCACAAAAGGACCCGCTGGGGGACCCCGCCGCGGCTGGCCGCGCTTTCCTCGTGGGTATGTCTTTTCGAGCCGTCGTCGTTCTGCCGCTGCATAACGCTTGCTTTTATCCCTTGAGTGGTCAAGCTATTGACTCAATCGCCTGACGTGTTGATTGTTTTCTTGTTTGTTCACGGGTTTGCGGAATTCTCGTGGCACCGAACCAAGCGACTCGTGCTGTGTTGCACGATGCCGTACTCCTGTGTAGCGCCAACTTTCACGAACAGCGCTCGTCGCAGTTGTTCTTCCCGCTTACTGTCTTTTCCACTTCGTCACCGAGATTTTAAAGGGGTGGCGGGTTTGAGCACATACACCACTTTTTGTTCGAAACGTGTTTCGGACGGCGCATATGAAAACTATGTACGTATGGGTTTGGGTCTGAAGAAGGCTTGCCTGAATCCGACTCTCTGCGCACCATCTTTGAAAGTACGAAGGCAATTCAGCGCATTAAAAGTCACAAGCCAAGAGGAAACGTAACTGGCTAGGAATTGTATGTCGACTGTTCTAGAAAACAACTATTACGTTATTAGAATTGTGCAGTGTGCTAGAAAAGCCGCGATTAGGGTGCCTACATGTTTCCGCCGCGGAAACATGTAGGCACCCTAGCCGCTATCATTTAGTTGAATAGCGGGTTTCTACTCGCTCTCTTGTGTTAACCGCCTTATTTTAGTGTTGGTTTCTTATATTGTTGAAGTGACCATATTTTCCAGACCGACTCCGGTCTGGGAAATCTGGGAAACAGAAGACAATCTTGGGTAGCCCAAGATTATTATTATTATTTTTTTTTTTTTTTGCTTTTAATCTACTTGGTTACCCAGTCACTTGGGAGAGGAGGGCTTGCTCTAATAAGTAGTCACGCAATTCATAATGCGACTTTCACGATGCAAATTGTTTTAGCATAAACTTTTTTTTTTTTTTTTGTAGTTCCTGACATTATTTGACGTCACATAATTTTTAAACGTAAACCTAAGTTGTGTTAAATTTTCCTTCCAAAGGTTCATATTCTCTTCAGGGGAGCCTTGTGGAAATACAAAGCATGTGACCGTCTGTTCTGAATTGAGTTCTTTTTTTTACAAGTTACGCAGTGTTTTCCGTATAAAGTTTGTGTAATGCAACAATTCTTTGTGCAGTAGAAATGCGATCGGACGATGATAATGCCTGGTGGCAGTGTGATGCAGTCAACAAATCTTGGTAAAAGTATGCGAATGTAGAGGCCCAGGAAGCTTTAACGAATTCGACATAAAATTAAGGGGTGCGGGCACACATCTCCGCTTTTTCTAAAGCTATAATAGCGTAATATTTTGCGGCAAACAAACTAAACGCAACAGAGGGTCCTGCTATGACAAGGATGGACTTTCTGCGCAGTTATTCGCATAGTGCCCAAGGACATGGCGTTGGCAGAACGGCGACCCAATATTATCACCCGTCTCATCTCAGGGGAAGCTCTCCCGTCGCCCGAAGCCGATTGTACTATCCCTTCAAACCACTTCAGCCTTGATGAACAATGCAGTCTGCACGCTCACGCGTCCAGCAGCTGGCAAGCACGAAGGCCGATGTGTGCAGAATTCCTGTCCTCTGACGAGCGTGACCATAGCCTCCGTTAGAGGAGGCTATGGTCACGCTAATCCGGCTTGAGGCGTCCCGTCAATAGCACTCCGTTTATTGTCAACGTTTTAGGTTACAATAAGTAGCGGTCAGTACGTTCCTGAAGGTACAAAGCCGGCTATGTCGCTCGCGTCCGCGCAAGCGGTTCCTCGTCTCTGTGTTTATTACTGCGGGGGGTCATTTTCCTACTTTGCAAACGGCTGGAACGCGTACTTTGTCACGTCGACGGTCGTCTGGACACGTTCCTCTTTCGGATCCACCGAAAGATTTCAAAAAATCAGAAGCCGAACCCGATTTACAAGAGCAGAAGACCTGGCGCCCGGCTACTTCCGCAAGCGACGGAGCAAGCGAGAATCGAGATGGTCCTTTTATGACGTAGTGGCGCGTCACGGGTGGCTAGCCAATGGCGTGCCGCTGCGGCGATCGCTTCTGATTTCTTCGCTTTTTTTCGCGCTTAGGGATTATTTTGGGTCAAATGGTTGTGATATGTGGACTCAGCAGGCACAAATGCATCAGAATCCACCATTAACTCATTTTTTTCGAAAAGCTCTTCAGCTTCCCTTTAACTTGCTATTCGCCTCGAGATCGAACCGTGTCGCCACCGTGCGGCTGAAACTGGAAACGCGCGAAAGCGGGGATGCCGCCGTGCGTCGTCTGCTACGAGCGCACGCTCAGAAGCATGGATCTCGACGACGCAAGCCCGTTTACGGCTCAGCTTGACATTCCTTATTAAATGTTTTATGTTTTTGTTGCCGTTTCTTCTTACTAAAGGTTGTGTTGTATCGTTTCCCATGCGTAGAAATTCAGCAAAGTGATTATTATTAAGTCGGAAGCTTCCATAATCTTAGTGTGTTGGTTTGTATACAATCGCTAGTCCCACGTATTTTTGTTATCTCGCACAAACCGTGGCTTTCATAAAGCATTGAATGTTGAGTGGGTATGTGGTTTGATTAGAAAAATAAACCGACTGATCGCTATAATTTAAGAGACTAATCAATCAATAAATCCGTATGTTAATTTTTCGCCGGTCATATTGCGTGAAAGATGGTAAAACTACATATTTTGTACTGGTTTTACTATCTCATAAATGGCATATTGCATTCCCATTTTGAACTTCACATTGTGAGTCCCACATAAATATGAACACGGGAAGCCTTTTAAAATGAAGTATTTTTTAAGTTATTGTTTAAACAGTATAATCACCCCCGGTGAAATGACAATAAGCACGCTGAAGTAGTTTACCGTGCAAGCCTAAATGGTCAAAAATATTAAAGCAGGCATTTTTTACTCCTTGCTGACTTTCTCCAGCACAAGACTCTAATTAACCGGCTAAAATAATTGCAATTAAAGCATTACTTGAATAATCTGAAAGTTAATTGATGAACTGCCCAGTCCCGATATACGTTAGGTGAGGGCGGAGGGTGATCGGAAAGTCTTGTGAAGGTCGCTAGCCGGGCCCTTATCAGTAAAAGAATGTCACTGCAGCCGATGCTGTCTGTGTCGTGGTGCGCGTCGTTTTTTGGGGTTGCAGAGTATACTGTGTTTGAATACAAGATTATTTAGTCCGACATTTATAGTATTAGCCTCTTGACATCCGCGGCCCTCACCAAAAAAAATTGAAGCGGGTGAACCCACACTGCCGAGAAGAGCATTTAGTAACAAGAACATTGCTGCGTTGCTCGGTTACACTCGTTTATTACAGTCACGGCAGATATATAAGAACAGTTTGTTTCACTTGTTTGAGTTGTCCTGCCAACCGTGCAGTTTGCAGATTTTAACTAGAAGTGGCATACTCTCCGCATCGCAACGCAGTGGATTTGTTAAAACTCCAAAAAACTTACCCACACTATGGCACAGTAAACGGGCAGAGGAACTCAATAGCATGGTAATTTCCAATACAGCGCTAACTTATCTTCATTCTAAAGATATATATTACTGCAGAAGCTAGAAGTTAAAAAAAAGCATAGATGCTGCGATTTTACAGCCTACAGTACCAGTATTATGTTATCTGGGTTGGAATTTATTTTTTTTAATTCCCTCGTTGATGAACTTATACATCCATTTTAAAAGAAACAAATATTTAACATAAATATTCCAGTTCAGCCGGAGACAGGCATCAGTCGTGGTGATCCATGCTTTCCAACGTCTGCCTAGAGCAGACGACGCACCCACAGAAGCGATTATATAAATTTAGGTCGCACGCTGGCAACACGATTTGATCTTCACTGAAGCACCGAGCAGTACCGCATCCTTTTCCGCTAGAATTGTTTTCCCACCGATAGTATGCGGCAAAATAAACGCAAGAATCTATGCCGCCTCGCGCGCGAACGTGGAGAGCCTATGGGGCGGCCGTTCTCCTATCCCCGCTTTGATGATGATGATAGCACGACCGTAGCGCCACCTCTAGGTCGATCTCGAGGCCAATAGCCACTCTACTCGTACAAGTTTCGGGTATAGGTGTATCTGGTTGGGGGGGTTGGGTAGAGAGAAGATAGTGGGGCTTTTTGTCACGTAAGAAGGCAGCCTGCCCCGCAGGGATCAGTGCCTGATCAGCTACATCTCATTTTCAGTCTCGTTCAAACTATCTTCTCTTAAAGCACTTCTACTGAGTTCACAAGAACTCATAAGCAAGGGTGTGGCAGTTAAGGACATGGACAAGGTGTGGAGTGGACACCTCCTGCTAAGTGATGTGAACTCTAAACTGCCCAAAGTACTCGAGCGCATAAAAGAAATGGACTCTGCCCTTCAAACTGTGAAAAAAAAGGTGAACGGTAAACTTCAGTTGTTTCCAGTGTACACAGATTCAGCTTAGTCACAACCTTTTTTTTTCTTTTTGAACATGGAAGCCTGTGGGCTCTTCTAGTCAGTGTTTATGCTGCATATCTGTTAGTGGCTGTGATATTTTGAAGACTATATATTTTTCCATCTAAAATGATATAGATATAGCTTTGTATGTTAACTTGAGTGTAGGGATTACTGTATTTTATGAACAGGGATTAAGAACATTTGTATTTAATGAAAACAGGTCAGAAAGGACTGCTTTATTTTGAAACATGTTGCGGTACCTTAATTTTTTTATGGAGACACGCAATGCACAACATTTTATGGAGTATATAAGGTTGCATTGCTCTTCTAGTCGATGCTTAAAGTTGCATATGTACGAGTGACTGTGGTATTCTAAAGATATAAAATACACATTTTGTTTTGCATCTGAATTTTCGTCAAATGTCAGTAGTCTTGTATTTTGTTACTAAACTTGATATAGGGCTTTTTAAGCAGTGATTGAACATGTGTATTCTTTATTAAACAAAAACTGTAGTAAGCGAAAGTAGTTTATCTGACACCTTGTAGTGGTTTAGTTTTCTGGATACATGTTTATAATTGGTCTATTAAATAAACGGTTTTGTACTGGCGTGGCTCAAGTTAGGCTTTTATTGTCGGGGCCTCCCATATAAAGTCTGTCATGACTCTGCCTGCTGCCGGAATGGTTTTCGAAGCCTTTCCTTTGCATAAATTGCCAATATTCCATATTTCAATGCAATAGAAATAGAAAGGTTTGTATGTGTCTTGCTTGAAAATTATTCTGGGATGTGCATGCCTATATTTTTGCTACATTTTCACATTTAGAAACAACAAATCACTTTTAGACACTTGTTCGACCTCCGTGACCTGCTCCAAAACCTATTTTTACGGCTACAAAACTTACTTTTGCTGCTCCCGAGCTGCTCTAAAGCGAGCCTTTTACTGCTCCAAAACTGCTCCAAAGTGGGACTTTTGCTGCTCCCAGCCCTGCTACAAAAGGCTCTAGCCCGCTTCCACCCTTGTTACATTGGCGCGAAGACCCTGGCTGTTCCATTGGAATATTCAGGGAACTAGTGGTTGTAGTTTCACTGTTGGATTTTATTTTGTTTTTGAAACACATTATCGATGGTGGAGCTGCCTTTGAAATGTGCTTGCCTTGTTTTTCTTTTTGTTTTTTTTTAAACCCAAAATGTGTTTTAGGTCTTGGATTCCCGAGAAAAGTGTGACAGGATGTCACAGAAATCATTAAAAAATGTGTAACACATACTTCGTAGGACAATTCATACAAAAGAGTGGTAAAACTAGAAAAAATGAATGAAATGCTAAATCTGGCCCCGTGGGAATCGAACCAACGACCCCGTGACTTTGAGCTCGACATTGTACCACTGCACCAATGAATGGCTGAACTTAGAGCTAGCTGGCTTTGTCTCTACCACAGTGGTCTCTACTAACTTTTAGGCATTTGCAGTCCGCATTCGACGTTTCCATTGAATCTTTTTGATATAAAGAAACAAAATGTAAAACGTCCCCATCATTAGGTGCAAAAGGAACAAGGGTTGGGAATAAAAAAAGAACCTACAACAAACTTTAAGAAAAAATGCAATGTATATTTCAAATCCTGCGAAGTATGAAACGGAGACATATTCTGTGAATACCAACTTCTGTAAAATCAAAATAAATTAAGCTTTTTCTTTTTTTTTTGCTTTTCACCTTGTTTAGCGGTCATCCGCTAAACTTCTCCTGGTGCAAGACTTCCTGATCCCATGCCTGGAGGACGAACGCTACGGGCGGGACCTGGTGTGGATGAAGCGCCAGAAGGGCATCTTTTGCATCAACTGGATGCACCAGGGCAGCAGGGCTTGGTCCAAGGACCAAGGAGCAGTCTTCAAGGTGCGCCACTGGAACAAACGGCGTCTCGCGTAGGCTCCCTGGTATCTCCTTGCGTTCCTGAGCTTAGCGCACCATAGCATCTGAATAAATAGCCCACTGGACCCCTTGGTGGTCGTCGCCATTCGCATGTACGGTGGTAGTCGCACATTTGAATGTGCCCGCCTAAATGCAAAACCGTGCGCACCGCGTGGGAAGTGTTTCGATTTGTTACGTTTTTACAAACTATGGACGTTACATTCACATTGGGTTTCGTTTTGCTGGAACTATTCATAGTCTTTACAATTAGACGCTCCATGCACGTGGTACGTGCAAGGGGATCGCCGCACATGTCAGCTGTTCTGGCACCAGTGGCAATCGGGGGAGTGCCGGCTCTTCCGCTTCAGACTTTTAACACTTCTCTGAATTGTATTTAGAGGGTAAGAGCTTATCATGCGACAGAGAAGCTCTGTAAAGTACCTCCGGTTTGGAATCTAAAACCCTCGATATGTCGCGGAAGCAGATGCACCAAAATGGATCCGAGTGGAAGAAAGGCGACAATGATTTGCCAGCTTGCAAGCACTCTGTGTGCTCCTGCTATGTAGTTTTAAAAAAAAAAGAACCTTTGCATTGACCTTTTTTTCATACCATTCCTATTAAGGGGGCACTAGGGTCTTGAAACAATTTTTTTTATTTCTGGTCAGAATGCCACCAAATTTTGCATGCTAGTGTGTTTTCCTATACAGACTCCAAATATGCACTCAGATTAGAGCTACTGTTTATAGAAAAAAAGTTTTACTGGATAATATGAAACTTATTATGCAATATCTTACGCAACTTTAATCAACTTTCTCAACTCATTCTGCTACTTTAATGACATGAAGTGATAGCCAAAGAGCTGCTGAAGCGGATGACATTCTCAGTTTTTTTCTAAAATGACATTATCTTATTGAGATATGTCAACAAAATGTTACAAAATTTTTAACCGAAATAATGTAATCTAATTAGCCAATTATAATTTATGCCTGAGGCTTATCATAAAAAGAAGAATGTCAGCCTGCAGCTAAGCCACATGCGAATAAGAGGGTATAAAAGTTTTGATGATCGGACAAGAAGAACTTGGCAAAAAGTTGTGGAAGCCTTCGGAAGGTTGTAAAAAAAAAAACGAAGCTGAGAAAATCGCGTTTGAAGTTTGACAGTTGATGATATAAACACTATCACTAATACTGCAACAGTATTTCCCTCACATGTGCATCTGTTCTTTCTGCTTTCATATCTGTAAGTCATTTTTAGGTATATCTTTTGAAAGTTAAGATATTGCAAGTTACGCAAGACGACTCTCCAGATTCCATAATCCACTAATTTTTTTAATTTTCTTTTCTTGATAGAGCATTTGAATATTGAAATAAGAGCCTGTAGCAATAGTATGAAAGTAACCTTGATAAGCTTGGAGACAACGGGAGGTGACGTGCGCTCAGTGAGGATATAATTCCATAAACAAAAATGATTGGCCCTAAGAAGAGCCGTTTTTTGCTCAACGCCGCGTGTTGTCTAGGTTCAAAGCTGTCCCGGGCTGTAGTCGTCGGACTTCTCCAACCTGTGCCGTTTGGAGAGCTTCTTCCTTGTGGCTTGGCTGTCCGAGAACACCTTGTTTGACTTCAGGAGCCGTTGCCGGTCTTTCTCCACGCTTCGTCGAGTGAGGCAGTTGCCACAAGCGTAGCCCAGCCCAGAAGCTACACTCTCGTTGGTCTTTCTCCTGCCTTGGTTGAAGACTGCTATAGCTTCGGCAACAGCTCTGGTCACGCTGAGCAGTGATGCGTGGCTGTTCTTGGACGTCTGCGCCCAGATGACAGAGTGTAGACACTCACTCGCATTCTGAGTTTTCCCGTCGGAACACCGTTCCAGCAAGTTTTCGTCACTTAGCCGAGCAAACACTGGTTCTAGTGCTGCTCGAACTGCATCAGGCAGCGGAGCTTTGTGTGCTGGTGGCACTTCATTGTTTGCTTGGGCACGATTGTACTTGCACCAGGAAGTTGCTCCACTGGGGCAGAGGCTGTGGTCAGGGGCACCATCCGTCGAGCACATGTGCCGGAGGGTCGCTTGCACAGCCTTCTTCATCTCAGGCACATCGTGGCTGTGGCTTCGGAGGGCATACCCATAGTATTCTGTTATCTTCTTGATTTTGTCTTGGGTGAGCTTGCCTCTTCCACCAAGTGCCTCACCCTGTGCTTTTCTCTTTTCAACCACGTTGCGCAGAGCAGCACCCATTCGTTTGTGGACGTGGTTGAGGCAGTCCTTCTTTTCTATGGGCACAAAACCATACACCTTCTCTTCAGTGAGTGCATGAAAGGTGTGGCTGTCTCCATCGGAGAGCACGGTCGTGTAGCGCAGCCCATGTCTTGAAAGCGAGCGCCTGAACATCACAAGTGCTGCCTCTACCTCCATGCGTCCGGCACTGCAGTCAACGTTCTTTCGGCACTCGTGCTCTGCAAGCCACTCGGCGTAGCCCTCCTCAGAAGCCTTGGGTCCGATGGAACAGCCGAGGCAAAAGTTAGAAAGGACGACGTGGTCGATCACCAGGCCCGTGTACATTTCAATAATGCACCCCACTCCAATGTGGGAAGATCGCCCCCGGGTCATCCATGTGCCGTCGAAGATGACGTCAATGTTGTTGACAGGTTGCAGAAGGTCGCTGTAGAGCTCCTTGACGACCTCAACACTTGCAGCTTCAGATGCTGCCGCAATGGACTCGCACACACGAACCACCTTCCGCAGGTGCCCCTGGAATGTCTTGTGGTGGATGCCCCTGTGCGACAGGTTCATACAGGCACAGAAATCCGAAAGTGCAGTCACACCTTTCCCAATGGATTGGATGCCCTTCAGGGCCCTCTGGTTTACTTCAAAAGGCGTGATGTTCGCTGCTCCTTCGACCCTCGGTGACGAAAAACGGGCCTCGCGGAGGTCGCACCCGGTGCACGAGAGTTCTAGCTTCACAGCCAGCCCATACTGCCTAGCTGACTTCGTCAACTTCACGGGCATGCTGCACTCCCCGCATGTGGTCTTAGCGAACAGACCTTCCAAAACTGCCATGTCGATCACGACAAAGTCGGTGCCCGCACCTCCGTCGACATCCGCGAAGTTCACGTCTAGAAAATCGAACTTCCGTTGAGTTGCCAACTTGTTCTCGATGTCACGCTTGACATCGCTGGCGCGTTCCGAATGCTGCGCATTCTCCTCGGGCGTGTAGAACCTCGTGTCGATTCGATGGGACGTACTCGCCGCGGGGCTGTGTTGAGCACAAACTTGATCAGGCGATCGGGCAGCTGATGCGGAGGGTGATCGCGGACGATCTACTTGGATGGCCGAACATTCCGCCGCCGCCGCATCTTGGAATAACTTGGGCGTTCTCTTCGGTGGACAGCGTCGCTGCTTTCCGAACGCACGACGTGTACTAGACTTCAATCGCTTATCCCTGGCCATCACTTCTTTTGTAAATGCAACGAAAGGTGAGGTAAACAACCAAGAAAATCAGCAATAGCGAGAAGCGAAACGAAGAGAACTTGCTTGTCGTCGAAGCGAACAAAGCAAACGAAACGAGAAGCAGACGACGCTGACGACGACGGGATCGCGCGAGAGCGAGGAGGAAGGAGAAATCCGAAAGGAGGCGCGCGCTTTCACCAATAGCGTAAGCGCGCTACGTCACGTGAGCTGTGTAGCCAATCGGCTGCCGACTTCTGTGACTCAGTAAACACACGACAGGTCCGGTTCAAGGTCTTTCTCTTCGAAAAAGGCACGAAACCGTGGCCGGGAAGGCAAGCTACAAAATTAAACCAAGATGGCCGCTATCGGAGTGGCAGCGGCTGAGCACCAAGCGCCCGACGTTGAGCCACATTTCGCGTCTCCGCGCTCATTTGGGACTCACTAGCCACTGGTAATTACGTTTTTTTTCGTACTTCTAGGTTGAATTAGACCATGAGATTTAGCTGAGACAAGGTCAGATATATAAGGAGTCCTGAAGTACTGTTATTGAAAAATCAACATTTTCGCGATTTTTTTCGATTTCAAGACCCGCGTCCACCCTTAAAAACAAAATCCGACCACTGGGAAACATTTTCTGGGGAAAAAACTGAGGCCAGATTCACGAAGGGCTTCATAGGTTATGATAACTTAGCTAAGAAGTTCGCAAGTTAAGAACGTTGTAAGAAGAGGAGAAATCGATGTATTCACGAGAGGAGGAAAGCCATGTTTTCGTAGGGAAAAACTAAAACTTTCGGTATACCGCAAGCTCCCACCCCCTGTTAAGCAGGCTGTTGCTATGGCGATGGTGTCTTTGGGAACACGAACAATCAATTGGAGAGCTCCGCATGGTTCAGAGCAGTTCGGAGTGCGTGAATTTTGAATAACAAACGCAGACAGCCTTTCCGCCAGCACTTGTCTGGGGTTTGCGTCCGTGCAGTGAAATGTCGATGCTAACACAATTTAAACAGGCCCAAATGCCAAGGCCGAGATAACCGCCTTTATTGACTGCTACAAGTTCAATCACTACGAAGCCAACACAACTGTCATCGTTGCTAAAAGAAGACGGCCCATGCCGATCGTTTGTAAGGTGGTGTTGATAGAAACAAATCGCCGCAGCGTTTTTCATGGCTTCGGAGATGCAGGAGCAAGCCAACGTTAAAGACTATAGGTTCGAACTACGAGAGTGCCAGCAAGAGCCACGTAAATACCTGTTCACACTCGGAGCAGACTCGCGTATTTGGTCGAAATGCTGGATTCCCGCTGTTGGACCGCATTTTGGTAAGCGCTTTGGGAGCAATCTTAAACTATTGCAACTCTATGCGGACGTGACACTCGGCAAAGAAAGGTTGGACCGGCATCGCCTAGGTCCAACGAACTGTTCTAGCTCGACAGTGTTGACGTATTGTTGTGTCGGAATAAAATGGCATACTAATAACAAAGTGTACATACCATGTTGCGAAGGTAATCCATACAGCGTTTATTTGAGCTCTGTATCACACAAAACAAAGAGGTAGAATCAATGAGAGTCCCTTTTTGACGACAGCGTTTGTCACCGGTGCCTCAAAAAACTAGGAGATGACAAGGGGAAGAGATTGACCTCTTAATCTATAATTGAGGTCAGCGATCAAGCTATTAATTTGGGAAGGGTTCACAAGGTTCACTCGGGTATATTCCATTCAGCAAGCCAGCTGGTCGTGGGCAGACGGTCTCGACCAGGGACCGTCAGAGCAGCGTTGCACCGGAGCAGGTTGGAGTGCCTTGCTAGGCCTATATTCTGCCGAGCCAGCCCTTGGCGGTCGCTGGTCAGTTGGATCGTTGCCGTTGTAGCTTTTCCCATGTGGTTGTGGATCCAGCATTCATGTTTGTCGTGGTCAGTTTCAAGTACTTCCCTTTTTCTTCCTGCTCGAAGTCGGGACGCGCAAGAACAGCACGTGAAAAAATTATTGTACGTTGGTTGTCGTGATTAAGTAACTAAGTGACGCTGTCGGCCTGGTTGATTTGATCGTAAAAGAGTGCGTAAGATAGCTCCGGAGGTGTCGTAGGATTCCATTGTAACCTGCGCAAAAGTTGCGATAATTTTGTTTCGTGAATACAAGTTTGGTCTTACATTTTGTCGTACTCACATTTTTGGCGTAAGATTATTTTGTGAATCTGGCCTCTGAATTGTCAAAGGGTTAAAGGCGAACAACCAAACCCGATATTCTGCAAGGCTTTTATTCTTTCACGACCTCGAGCGAGGGAGGCAAATGATGAAAGTGGGTACTAAATAAGTTGGAGGTAAACATGTTCGGCAGATATCTGCCTGGTTGGGTGAATTTAAATGTAAAGAATAAAGGTATACGCCAACCAAAAAGTCGAAAAATTGTCCCAACGTTTCGAAACAGTTCGTTTCTTCCTCAGGGGCGACTAAACGGGATAATAGCTTCTTTGTCTTTCTTTGAACTGGCTATCTCTTCTTCTTCATTGTCGATTGCTGGTTGTCTTCGTTTCGCCTGCGCCGTCTTGATTGTATCTCGTAACCCATGAACATATAAACTGGGTAAGGTGCCTAGAGACCTATTGATGTTATTTGCGGTGTTTTGAATATGCCAGGATTCTATCAGCTGTCTTCTGCGTAGGTTCGTCTCAGTACCCAGAATGCTTGCATCTTCAAATCCGATACGGTGGTCATTAACTTCACAGTGCTCCGCCAGAGCACTGCGTTCGCGGTCGAAGTTGCGTACGTCATTTTTGTGTTGACGGAGCCGTTCTTGGAAGTTTTTAGTTTCTCCAATGTAGGAGGCGGGGCACTGGGTGCAGGATATTTGGTAAATTACACCCTGGGCCCTTTCCTTGGGTGGACGACTTTTTGGCCGAGGTAGAAAACGCCCGAGTGTGGTCACAGGTTTATGGGCCACGGTGACGTGTTCTTTTGCAAAAATCCTGGATAGTGTTTCACTTATCCCTTTTGTGTAGGGTATGCTGATGCGTGCAATCGGTTTAGGACGTGCAGTCCCAGTAGGTTGCCCGTCTCGGCGACTGCGGTTTAGACGGTGAGTGATCTGGCGAATGAAGTTACCTGTGTACCCATTATTTTTTAGATCACGGGTGATCGCTTGCTCCTCTTTCCTTTTGTCTGTTGCAGATGAACATATATTCTTTGCCCTCATCAGAAGTGTCGAAACTACTGACGCTTTGTGACTTAGCGGGTGGTTTGAATCAAATTGGAGGTATCGTCCCGTGTGCGTAGGCTTCCTATACACTGTAAAATTCAGTGCCTCACCCTGTCTTTTGATTAGCACGTCAAGGAAAGGTAAACAGCCGTGCATTTCGTGCTCCACCGTGAATTGGATGGCTGGTTCAATGGAGTTCAAGTGAGCCAGGAAGTTGTCCACTTCTGACGCTTGCATGATACAGAAGCAGTCGTCGACGTACCGCAGGAATATTTGGGGCTTGGGGTTGAATGATTGTAGCGCCTTGTGCTCAATCGCTTCCATTGCCAGGTTGGCCATTGTGACTGAGATGGAAGCGCCCATTGCCGTTCCGCTGGTCTGTTGGTAGAACTCCCCCTTGAAGGTGAAGTAGGTGTTCGAGAGACAAAACTCAAGTAGGCGACATAGCTCATCCCTGCTGAGGCATGTCCGGGTGTCCAGGTCCTCGTCTTTCTCGAGAGCTTCCCTGGTTGCAGCGATGGCCAAGGGAACGGGAACATTCGTAAAAAGGGAAATGACGTCGAATGACACCAGGCACTCGTCATGGCTGACCTTTATCTGTGATATGCGTTCCACGAACTCACACGAGTTTCGTATGTATGTTGTAGTATTTCCAGTGAGAGGAGATAGAACTCGGTGGAGATAGTCGCATAATGCTCTGAGTGGTGATGTTGTAAAATCTACGATAGGTCTCAGGGGAACGTCAGGTTTATGAATCTTGGGGAGTCCGTAGAATCCTGGTGCGAATCCATTTCTGCAGATGAGGCGCAGGTAAAGGTTCTTCGATTCCGGGTGTTCTTTGAAAATGAGCGCCAGGGTCCTGTTCAAGTTTCTCTGTATTGCTGATGTTGGGTCCCGTTTGAGTTTCTTGTAAGCCGAGCAGTCAAGAAGCTGGTTGGCTTTATCTTCATAGGTGCAAGCATTCTGGGTACTGAGACGAACCTACGCAGAAGACAGCTGATAGAATCCTGGCATATTCAAAACACCGCAAATAACATCAATAGGTCTCTAGGCACCTTACCCAGTTTATATGTTCATGGGTTACGAGATACAATCAAGACGGCGCAGGCGAAACGAAGACAACCAGCAATCGACAATGAAGAAGAAGAGATAGCCAGTTCAAAGAAAGACAAAGAAGCTATTATCCCGTTTAGTCGCCCCTGAGGAAGAAACGAACTGTTTCGAAACGTTGGGACAATTTTTCGACTTTTTGGTTGGCGTATACCTTTATTCTTTACATTTAAATAAGTTGGGCATGAGTCTGCGCGCGGGAAGCCATGGTGGTGGCGCAACGTTCGTGGCTGTGTAAAACAGGTGCACAGCGGCAATGCCGTCTGCTCTGAACCGTTCGTTGACAGGGAGGAAAGGTAGGCTCTTAGAAAACGATGGTATGCTGACCGTAGGCGGCGATTGAGGGAAGCGAAGGATGGAAAGAGGGTACTAAATAAGTCGGGCATGAGTCCGCGCGCCGTTCGAATGGTGGGGTGGCTCATTGTGCGAACACGGGAATAGAGATAAGCCAGCAAAAAGGGTGCTGCCCCAATGAACATGTCACAATCTGTGCACTGGATGATTAGCGAAGGAACCTTCCAGGACAAAAAAAACGAAAACCAAGTTTGTTTCTTGAACCGTGCGGTATGTCTTCGCCGGGTGCTTTTTTGATCAAAGCAATCTTTAATCAATGTGAATTGGCATTTTTTTTTTAATAACTGTGACTCCCTTTCGGAACCCTGGATCGGGATGCATTGATAGGAAAATTTGAAGGCCACAAGGAAGGAAGAGTGAAGAACCTTCTTTATACAAACTTGGGGGAAAAGATAGGCTGCAGATAAGCCACAATGTGTACAAGAGATACAGTGGGGGGACTCAATCACTCACAGGCCATTGCATCTAGGAAGCGGGATCTATCTCCCCTTCTTGTGAGGCCTTGCTTTATTTCGCTTGAACACACTATCGTGTGCTTTCATACTCGCAACTTCCGAACCAGCATCTGCGTGGGGCTGTGCATGCGCAGACCATATTTTCTAAAATCGTGGATATCTCCTCGATAAAACAAAATGCAGTTTGGCATGTTTCATATATTTTGTGAATTGTTTAGCTGCCATTTGTTCTGCTGAGATATCCACACATCTTTCTAATTTTTGCTACGTTGACCACAGTTAATTTTGTTTTTCAGAAATTAAACTGCATACAGTTTACTACACTCTTCTCATACTGATATCATTAAAACCGTCATTTATCGTGCTTCATTCTGATACACTGCAACAAACTCTAGAGGAAATAAAAAGAACACTGGGATTCCCAAGGAAGGGTGGTTTTCCAGTGGTAAGGAAAGACTTCAAGCCGGCACTCCATCGGCATGTTGATTTAGTGCCACGTTGTGTGTGGGAACCGGGCATAAAAGAAGCGTGAGGGCACGGCAGGCACCTTAGCAGCCAAGTGGAGAATCCTGTCGTCTCTCCTAACAGGACTGGGTGCACATCAAGTCTGGCTGGCAGAAGGACGACCCTTTGGGGATGGTCAAGGCCAAGCAGCGGATACGGGCGGCCTTCTCGAAGAGCCCGCACCTCAAGTGCATCTACAAGTGCAATCGGTACCGCATCTACCAGATCAGACACATCAAGGGTAAGGGCCTGGTTGTGATGGTCAATCCTCTTATATTCCTTATTTATTTGTTTTGAACCTGCAGTGTTACTGGGCGAAATCGCACAAAATAAACAAACTCAACACACAAAAAAAAAGCAGAAAAATATCGCAATTTGCTAGAAAATCGTGTTGCATACGTGAAACATCCTAACATCACAAACGTTTATATCATGGTGTAGCAAGCCGTCTAACCTGTTCAGCCAGATGCCTATGTTCACGGTGCTCTTCATCGGATAATTTAATGTGTGGCATGTGTACGCTTGATATGCTGAACCTGGTGATCTTCCAGAAGCTTCTAATACCCTAGTTACACGGGCGCTTTGAACTGTCGTTCAGTTCAATCACAGTTATCGGTGCCAACTGTGATCGAACTGAACTGAACTGAGATGGTGCTACACGGCTCTCTAGACTGAACTGAGATGGTGCTACACGGCTCTCTAGAACCCAGTTGAAGCTAAAACGAAACTAGTTCTTGTGCCACGTGATCAGTTTAATTGGTAAACTAATTTACTCGGAGACACACATTTATTTATTATAAGTATATCGGACAATATGTTCTATACCTTGTTGCTTTTTAGCGGCGTTTACACGAGTACCAAAGCAGATTCAGGGCTAGGTTGCGCATATTTTAGGATAGGTGGCGCAAACTACCGCCCGCTACGATGGGTGCAACCATTACTATTTGTCCATTCATACAGCCGGTCCCACCGCCATCTTCGCTCGTTTGGTGGTTTGCCCGCTAGCCGGGATTGTTTTAGCGGCAGCTCGGGCGCCTAAACCTATTCCTTCCCGGATATTTTGCTGCTACGATTCTTTCTAGACGCCTCCCCCCGCATTCCAAAACAGTAAATGCCTCGCAAACGATGGTCAGCGGCAGCGGTCCCGCGAACAAGCGCCATTTTACCTTCGTTATGGAAGTCCGTTCAGTTGAACTGAGGTATGGGAGCTCAGTTGAACTCAACTGTCATTGGCGGCTCGATGACAGTTGGTGCCGCGGTGTAACTCTGGCCGATCGCGATTGAGTCAACTGTCGTTGACTCAATGGCAGTTGAAAGCGCCCGTGTAACTAGGGTATAATTCACCCTTCCCCGCCCAGCTTGTCTACATCACACTTTCTCGCCTACCCATATGGTCGCATGACCTCCACAATAAGCAATCGGCGTCGAGCACTTCACACCTTCTCTCCCACTTGTCAATCAATGAGTGTCAAGCCTTGTGGCCACGCTTTTATCCAGGCTTCACTTTTGGTCGTCACGAAATGCCAAACACCTAGCCAAAGAATGTTTCACGTTAAAAATTGCCTCTCTCTGCTTCTACGTCCCGAAGGTGCTTTAAACGTGTAGCATTTAGAGGTCCTCTGTGTCGTCATGGCGTCGCCCTCACATCATGGTGCTACCTGATGTCACTGTGTAGTTTGACATCATGGCATCTCATGATGTGAGTACCACACAAATTGAAGAAAAATATTTTTAGGGCAAAAGCCTTACTTGTCCCATTACGCTAAAAGCCGTCGGCGTTGTCCCCGAAAGATGGTCATAAAACTGTCATCAAGCTCGCGCCTCAGAAAAGAAATGCAAAGAAAAGCACAGCCATGAAGATGCTTCATCACGGTAGCCGGCAGGGCTCTCAAGGCCAAAGCAGACACGCCCCAGTAATAAAACAAGGAAAAGCACAGCAACACAGATGCTTTGTCATGGAAGTCATGAGGCCGGCGGGGTTCGCTGCACCTGCACGGAGGAGCGTGATATCGCCGCCGGAGCGCCGTGTGCAAAAGGAAGGCGTGGCACGCTGTTTGTGAGAATGTGCTGCCATGTAGGAATTCTTTCGCATTCTTACACGTAAGCAGTCTTCACGTGTCTTCTTTTTTAATCAAATAAGTCAAATATATTTCATATCAGTCGGATTATTTTTATTTAGATCACTGTAGCTAGAAAAGAGAAATAATTTATCACTACTGTAATATCCTGGGAGATAGCTCACCTACAATCAAGAGCAAATCGGGTGAAGATATGGTGGGGGCTAACTTTCTTAGTTCAGTCAAGAAAAGATTAAAAATTGCCATTTTAGGTCATATGGTCCTTCCAAGCTTGTTATTGTGGCAAGGGGCAACTAAGCAAAGGTAGCTGTACTTTCCAGTCGGCAATGTTCATTTTTATCCAGTCATAGCTAACTAGCCACATTTACGCCGAGGCCATCGTTGATCCCAACACTACAGTTACTGAAGGGCTATCTTTCAGTGTTTAAAAATATATAGCAAATCAAGTCAAAATAGAGGTGGGCTATCTTTCGGGGGTAGCACATCTCTTGGGAGTTTGCGGTAGGCATATTTTTTTTTTTTTAACAAAGTGATTGTCCAATCTATCAGATTATTAGTACCAACGCAGACAAAATAATTACTCTACTTTTAAAGTATGCTTCAATTAAGAAATTTTTGTTGACGTAAATCCCGCTATACCGCAGCATGAAAACTAACGCTTCGAAGGCACTTTAGACAGCCTGAAAAGAATCGTTTTTTCGACGTATTTCTCTGCAATTTACTACAGAAGTGCAAGCAGGTGGTGAAAATTTGTTTACTTTGCTTATTCATCTGTTCAAAGTACAGTACCTTGCAGGTCCATTTCTGGACACTAGAAGAGGGGGGATTCAGTCGAAATGCTGTATAAACACTTTTTAAAAACACATACACGAAACGAAGGAGCTCATGTACTTTCTCTCAGCCATAAGCCAGACTCTGGCCATAAGACAGACTGTTGCCACATTTTCAAGAAGCAATACCAGACGGCCGCACAACTACTGTGTCTTTTCCTCTTCGCTTTGGAGACACAAAGGATACAGGCAGAAGTTAGGCAGAAGAATCTACGTCGCCACTTTGCAGACGATGCACGCGTAAGGATAAGTGCTGCCAGCAGACGGCATACACTGCATCGAGGGAGTGCCGGCTGATTCAAGTTCTTTTGCTAGATTGTCTGCTATCAACCTGAATCGGCTGGTGCAACATCGACGCAGCGTAACGCCATCTGTCGGCAGCACTTCTCTCTACACGTGCATCGTCTGCGAAATGGAAACGTAAATTTCTCAGAACAGGTTTTTTTTTTTTTTTTTTTTTTTATTATTAAGCTAAGTTTATTTCTTAATTTTTTCACTGTAAACTTTCTCCACCTGCTTGCATCTCCGTAGGAAATTGCTGTGCAGTGCGTTGAGAAATCAATCTTTGCGGGCTGTCTAAAGTGCCTTAAAAGCTTTAGTTTACATGCTGTAGGACAAAATCAGCTTGGTTATTTTTGTAAAGAAAAGCTTTATAGCATTTTTTACATTTTGATTTGCTCACAATATAACTTTACTTTTCTGTATTCATTTTTTTTTTGCGTTATGTTTTGTTTGTAATAGATCACCATATAACTGACAAAGTGGATGGTAGAAAGGAAGCCCAACAATCCGATTTCATAAGAAGAGCGCTGAGTTTTGCTGGCCTGCATTCTTGCTTGATGATCATTTGATTCAGATGCAGAAGACGTGCACATTGAAAGCAAAAGCATCAAATGTGAGACAAACTGTAAGTAAAAGAAAATATTTTGGGAATTATTGGTTAAGGAAATGTTTGATTTTTAAATCATCACGGTAAAACTGATGCGACATAAAGCACAATTTACAGCACAACATAAATCACCACTTAAATCATCTTGATTTTTATTGCCACCCTGGTGCCATGCGACTTCATGCACCATGAAACGTCACAATGTAACAACAACAACAAAAAAAGAATAAAAAAAGATGATTCGAGAATTTTTGTTGTTAGGACTCCTCATCGGTCAAGCAGCATGGTCAGACACCAGCTGTCGTGAATGGCATGACGTCATCAGCGTGACGTCGAGCCCACCGAGACCCCGCCCATGGCAAGAACATGAAAACCGTAAGAGATGGCCCTTTAAGGCGGCGGTACCGCGGCCTCAACCATAATATGGGTGGCAGCTGTGCTAACGCTCTTGTTTGCGGTGCAAGTGTCGCGTCTGCTTGTGGCCACATGCTTTATTCTTTTTGCAAGTAAATGGCTAATTCATCACCAGTGTCTTGGTGTAGAATCTGACGTGCATTTGTCAATACCTAATGCAAAATAAAAATAAAAAAAGTGCAAGTTTTTCATATTTTTGAAGACATGTCTCTATGCATTCCAAGTTTCTAGACTTGTAATGCATCCAAGTCGCATTCTTCTTTTTTTTTTAATGAGTAGATAAAGGACTGGTTTGGTTCTGTACTTACATTTTTTTCTTAATTACCACACTAGCATTTTGAAACATTTATTTAAAAAGAGCCCTTTTTATATGATTTAAGTTTCTTAACTCAGTTTCACATCATAATGTAGCAGCGACATTTAAGAGCACGCTCCTGGTAAACAGGAACTCAGCATAAAAATATTAGAAATGCAATGCCATCAGGTTTTTTTTATAAACACCTCTTGATTATGATAAAATTTTAAATAATTCCTTTCCCTCATTCGTGGTTTCCCGAGATAGCATTTTAGCATCTGATCTCTTTTTTTTTAAATTGTATGCTAGAGCAGCTAGGCTGGATCGCTAAGGCTGGTATGGTTGTACTATTCATATTCAGACTCGTTTAAAATAATTGCTTATCATGAAACTATTTTAAAGTTTGACTCTGTGCACAAGAAACCGCTGTCAGGAAAGAGGACAGCTATTTAAGCAATCCCTCTTTAATCAAAGCTCTTCTCATTCTAATTAAAGTTGCTTTCCATGATTGTAATTTTTTTTAAGGCATACTTATTTTCTTAAGTATCAAAAAGGACTATGTATGTTGTAGCAGATGACACACACTTGCACCATCTTTTGAAAGGTGGCTGAAATTGGAGGGTGAGAGGTTTAGGAAAAGTGGCGCTGATTCTGTCCCTGACACAGAGGATTCTTGTCTCGAATATTTTCTCGCGCCTCTCTCTCATTCTTGCAGCGAATCACAATTAGTCTTGCGAAAAAAAAGGAGCAAGAAGCACATCACAAGGGTCACAAGCAAGTACTCAAAAATACCTAGTGCCTATAAATAAGCTGTTCAATGCTGCCTGCCATGTTCCGACACCATGAAAGGTGCAAATATTGAACTTCATATGATGGCGATGACGAAGTAGAATTTCTTTCCCTTCACTCCAATATAAACAAAAGGATATTCTTTTTAAGGTTCCTGCTTTCCAAACATGCTGCTTCTGTTCTGTCCGCAATCGTGTACGGATTTGAGATCTTCAGTTTCAACCAGGGTGTCGAACCGGAACCGAACCGAAAACCGGAACCGAACCGGTTTTTTTTCCGGAACTGAACCCGAACCCGAACCGTTATATTGTTATCGCGATAAACCCGAACCGGAACTGAACCAGAAAAAAAAATAACGGTTACCGGCTCATGTCAAAACGGTTCGGCCACACTCTGTTGACAATGAATGTGCTATGAATGCCTTTTGTTTTTTAAGTGCCGTCAACTGACACACACCTCACTTACATATTTTTCTTCTCCACTCAGTCTTAGGAATATAAACGCTGCATCCATGAATCTTGACATAGGAACCAGTATTGCACTGGTCGCGGCTTGCACGGAAAAAAAAAAATGAAAGGCTGTGCAAAAAAAAAAAAAAAAAAAATCGCGTCACGGGATTTAATTTTCTTACCATCTCGTAAATCCTAAATGCTGCTGTGTGCTCATTTCATAACACGTTTCTAGAACACGCGAGTTCTTGAAGCTTGCTTTCATCGGAATGAGAAAAGAAAAGGCTGTGGAGTTTGATAATAATGCACCTGGTTTCATATAGGCACTTAAAAGCTAACATATTTGTGAGACAGCGAACTCTTCTATTTTAATATTTATCCTATTACGTCCTTCTGGCGTTGCGTTCAGTGAAGTGTTTTTCATATTCCGTATCTTGTTTAATGAAAACTTCTTTTAGGGTCTAATTTGAGTTACCGAAGGCTACTTCAAATAAAGAAAGCTGTATTTTCTCCCCACTGTTCCTTCAATTGCTTACACACCGAGGTGGCGGGATAGTTAGCGAGTTCTGCTTGTAAGGGGGTTTGTAAGGAGGTCGCGGATTTTACAGCTACTGCGTCGGACCCAATTAGATGAAGTCCGAATGCATAACTGTCGGTGAGGTAACCTTTGAGTGCACATAAAGAAACCATTCCTGGTAGAAATCCCTGAGCCTTAAGGCGCGTTCCCACCGGCGATGCAATCTAGTCGCGCGATAACTTTCATCGCAAAAGCGACCATCGAGGGCAAAAGGCGACGCGATTTGAGCGGTCGCTACTCGACCCGACTTTTTTGCGATGCGATCTAGTCCCGGAGTGGCTGAGCCAATCAACGGCGTTCGGAGCGAGTTTTTGAGAATAGACTCGCCAACGAAGGCGTTGGACTCGCTCATCGCGCACGCCGGAGTGACCATCTAACTTTTTTCGCAATGCGATCTAGTCGCATCGCGCGACTGCTTACATCGCCGGTGGGAATGCGCCTTTACACTACGATGTATCCCGTTTCGTATGTGCAGATTTCAGATGTTTTATTTGTAATTTATTTTGATGTTGCAATTTGTCATTTATAATTTCCGAACCGGTTCGCGAACCGGTTCAGCGCCCCGAACCAGTTCGCGGATTGAATTAATCGAACCGGAACTGAACCGGAACAATATTAATTTACCTGAACCGTAACCGAACCCGTATTTTTTTCGGTTCGACACACTGGTTTCAACATTACATTACTCTTAGACAACTCACGGAGAGTGTTATGTCCAAAACGCAGTAACTGGGCCTCATAGTTAGGCAACAAAAAGCCGGTCATCTTGGCCCAAATCTAACGTCCAGGACAAGGGTCTAGTAAACCCCTTTCTTATAAAATGCGCTATCAAAAACATTGCTCATGGATGAAATCCTCCCTAGGTCATCTTTCTTTGGATTAATATTTATATTTCATTTATTGAAATAAGGTTAATGTCGGACTATCAACTTTCATGGTGTTGGTTCAATAATGCAACGACTCCAAACTTCCACTTTGCGCTTTACACCCACCATGACTCTCGTCCATTGCAACTAATGATAAGCAGCCAGGGCCGACTTCCTAGAAACAACATCTCAGCTGAGACTAGGGATGCCGCGAACTTTTTTCGAATCGAAGTTTCGATGATCGAATCAAGCGGTTCGAAAGGTTCGAAAGATTTCGATTTTTCGAATTGTCTATATCGTAAAATTCGACGGAGGTCGAATTTTCGAACTTGTTAATCTAAGAACTTCGACGATTTTCGAACCGTCGAACTTATTACGTTAAAACATTCGATCTTTTTCGAACTTTCAAACTTATTGCGCTGCAAGGTTCGATGCTTGTCGAACTTTCGAACTTGACTGACCAAAAAATTCGATGAATTTCGAATTTTCGAACTTATTTATCAAGAGAATTCGAAAAGTTTCGAACTTTCGAATTTTGAAAAATTCGAAGTTCGACGAACTTCGAATTTTTAGGGTAAAAGTTCGACGTTCGTCGAACTTCGAAAGACCGGCGGACGGTTTCATTTGATTTCAAGTAGTGGGGTACATTCATAATTTTTTTTCTCGAACTTTTACAAGCGGTGCTGCGCTCCTTACGAAATACAATGTCGTTTATTTCAATGTTCTGGCATGCTTAGGTTTAAAGAAATAAATCCCCGAAGGGGCGAGGAAGGACGACGGGTTTTTGACGATTATCATTTGTGCCAGATTTGAAGCACGCTGCAGCCGGAGCTATTTATGGTATACGTTTTTAAGAATGATCTATGTATATCCTAGGTAAGTGTCGACTTAAGATGTGATGATTGTTATTCAACGTGAGTTCCGAAGAAATGTCCAAACATGTATCTGCATGCAATTATGACCTAAACTTGATATTTATTTTCGTCTAAGTTGTTTGAGGTATCGCATTTAAATTAACACCACAGACAGAACATATCTGATAGTGTTTAAGTTCAGCACGTCATTAAAAGAAAACTTTTTTTTTTCGCTTCACGTTCCTGGGACGTGTTTCTTTTAGCCTGTACACATTTTGGTAAATGAAACTTGTTTCGAAGTTCTGAACCTCTGAATATGCAAGAATAGAACACTTCCGACGAATTCTTGATAGTTTTTTTTTCTCCTGCTTTTTAATCCCGCATTTATTGTTTTTTTGTTTTTTTTTTTACTATCGGCACAGGTATTTAGGTTGAAAAGACAGCTTTGAACTTCCGAACCACTAAGCATGTGACGAGTAGTGCCTTCTGACAACGAGTTTCTAACAATGACCATCTACGCAACCTTTTATGCAGTGAAGAGCGACAGTAGCTACACATATGCATAAATAATTTCAAAACTGAAGCCCCCCCCCCCCCCCCCCCCCCCGCCCGCTACCCTCTTTCCCCCCGTTTTCCCTCTTCCGACGCCACTTGTATAATAGAACGCTCCTTGACCTCGAGTTGTGTCGGCTTTTGTGCTTTTTGCGAGGCGATTCCTCCGTCCCAGAAAATAAACCTCCAGGACAATTATAAACTTCACCGGATCGGATTACTACCAGCGTGCAAGGGGTGGCGAACTAGTTTGCCAGGTCACTTCAAGTTTCTTTTGAGCCTCAACCTCCTGCTCGCCCCTGGCCGTTTCGAACTGGATGAGTCTCGTAAAACAGTGTGTTCGTGTAATCACTACTGCGTGATGCAGGTTAAAGACCCCCCCGGCGGCTGGCGGTCACAATTCTGCACTGGCAAATATTCTAGCACGCCCGGGGCACTCGTCGTCTCATTTAATTGCCTGACCAACTTCGCAGGATCTAGATATCGCACCCTAACTTTTCTAAACTTGATTTTGTGAAAACCAGTGAGTCGTGAAAACGTTATTTGAAACTGAAACTGTGGAAAAACTTGAAAATCGGACTTCGAACTTTAAAAACTTGGATTAAAAAAAAATTCAAAATCTTCGAAATTTTTTTTTTTTTTTTTTTTTTTAATTTAGCGTTAGAAGAGAATCGAAACTTTCGAACTTTTCGAACTTTATCCAGAAAGAAATTCGAAATCTTCGAATTGTTCGAACTTCATGTGTATAAAAATTCGAAGCGTTCGAAGTTTTCGAATTTTTTTCCAAAGAATTTCGAAATCTTCGAATTTATCGAACCTGAAGTAAAAAAATATTCGAAATATTCGAATTCGAAATTTTAGAAACCGTGAAAGCTTCGAAATTTTCTAATTCGAAACTCCGCTGTGGTCAAAAGTTGCGAATTTTTCGAATTCGAACCTCGGTCGGTACGAAAATATCGAAATTCTTCGAAATCGAACCTCAGTTCGCTTCGCAAATATCGAAACCTTTCGAAATCGAACCTAGGGTGGTTCGCGACATCCCTAGCTGAGACTAGGGGTAAGGAAGCACTGCCGAAGACAGCGCACGAGCTGAGCGGGACTCGAGCAGCGTCTCAAGGCGCTCGCATGCCCCAGCCTTTGCAGTGCTTTCTGCTTTCTTTCATCATATCTCAGCTGAGATGCTGTCCTAGCAAGTCGACCCAGGATCACGACTCGCAAAGTTTCCTAGCGCTTCTCTTTCGTTTTTTGCGAGTACCCCCAATCAGTGTTGCAAAATAAAATCAAGCAAAGTGCTCAGTGCTGCCCTGCCATGTTCTGTGGCCGGGCTAGAAAGCGGTTTTCCTTGCTGCCTCGTGGAGGTGCGACAAACACCACCTTAGCCATCCTGAACAACTGTTCCCTGACCACTGCGATTGAAAATGTGTGCCATTATACTTTTTGAAGAAAGCTGTAGTGAGCCAATTAAAATAAGTTTCGGCTTACTATAATTAAATGGTTTTTTATACAAACTCGTTTCTTCAGACAGAAACAAAGAGGTGTTCCCCATCAGTCCCTGCAGACAGCCGCCCTCATGACCTGTGGGTCTATTTACACTAGAAACTTCTCCTACTCAACCTAGGAGCAAAGCGAACAACACGGCGAGGAGGAGGGGCCTCAGATGGAATTAAAGCGCTGTAGGAAGGGTAGGGTTACAGCCACCCCTTTGATCTGCTGCTGCAGGGAGCAAATACTCCTCGTTCAAAGGCCGTAAGAGATAGTGCCTGTCCAATCTAGCCAGGCCATTGTTCTTCCAATTGCTGAACGAGGGATGCACGTGTTCTATTTTAGCACACTTGGCTCCAAACCTAAACATGTCAGGAGAATAACGTGGAGGAAAAACTTGTGCCGCAGAACCCACGAATCATTGATTTGAATCACGCTGCCACTGCCGCCCGTTTCGATCTGGATGAGCATCGTACAGGTGTGCTAAATTTCTCTCCCACGTCGGAGAGACCACACACCTCTTTGGGTAGTTTAACTTTCCTCTGCCTAAACATTAACAACAAATTACTTACGGCGTATTCACACAGAGAGGGTTTTCTACACAAGAAGGATCAGACGTCATTGCGTTTAGAGGTCACGTGCGCCACATCATGAATGCTTGCTAATCCCTGTAGTCAGGGGTGGAAGCGCTGCGCCAATTGCGCCACCCTGCGCCAATTCACTTCCCTGCGCCAGCCTGCTCCAAAACGCCAATTTCAACTTTTTCTCTTTTTTTTTTTAGTGTTTTCTCTAAATTTAGCGAAAAACGGTTGGACACGGGCCTCCATGTGGTGTGTACTTTTGCTTAGGTGTCACTGCGGGTGACTCGTACCAACTCGACTGGGGCTCCGAACCATGTCTAACCTCAGGGCGAGGCGCCGATTTTAGTTCATCGAGAGTGCGATGTCGTTTTTTACTACAAAGAGCTTGATATACAAACACATCGGTTTGGTTTCGGGCATAGTTGGTTGGCGCGGTTGGAGCGCGCATGCAGCTGCCCGTGGTCCCGCTTTGCCGTGATCGTGGGAGTTGGTGCCTCGGCACCGGTGGGCTACCTTGGCCATTAACATGAGCAGAAGTAAGTGGTCTTTACTAGCTTTACCTGTTATTTGGTAGCCTACCATATTTGGACGCTTAGCCGTGAAGAATCGCGAGCACAGGCACATCCGTTTTCGAGCTCAATTTGTCTTATCAAAACGAAACCAAAACCATCATTGTGTGCGCGAATGTGCACGCTGTCGCGTGGTGTCTCCCGCCGTCAGACCACTAGCGAAAACAATACCCGCGATCTTAAGCGAGTTGGTTAATTGGCAGTGCTACACACTTTTTTGTTTCTTTCCTTTAGCGTGGAGGAGTGGGGGTGACATCAGAAATGCCGTACAACACTCCCGCGCTGCCGATTCCTGTCAAGAACGTACCTTAACTTGCTATAGCCACCCTACTCGTATAAGTTTCGGGTATAGGTGTATCTGGTTGGGGGGGGGGGTTGGGGGTTGGGTAGGGTAGAGAGAAGTTGGTGGGCTTTTTGTCTCGTAAGAAGGCAGCCTGCCCCGCAGGGATCAGCGCCTGATCAGCTACATCTCATTTTCAGTCTCGTTCAAACTGTCTTCTCTTAAAGCACTTCTACTGATTGCACAAGAACTCATAAGCAAGGGTGAGGCAGTTAAGGACATGGACAAGGTGGGGAGTGGACACCTCCTACTAAGAGATGTGAACTCTAAACTGCCCAGAGTACTCGAGCGCATAAAAGAAATTGACTCTGCTCTTCAAACTGTGAAAAAAAAGGTGAACTTCAGTTGTTCCTAAATTACACAGATTCAGCTTAGTCACAACCCCTTTTTTTTTAACATAGAGCCTGTGGGCTCTTCTAGTCAGTGTTTATGCTGCATATGTATTAGTGGCTGTGATATCTTTAAGACAATATATTTTTCCATCCAAAGTAATATAGATATAGCTTTGTATGTTAACTTGGGTGTAGGGATTACTGTATTTTATGAACAGGGATTAAGAACATTTGTATTTAATGAAAACAGGTCAGCAAGGACTGCTTTATTCTGAGACATGTTGTGGTACCTTAATTTTTTTATGGAGACACGCAATGCACAGCATTTTATGGAGTACATAAGGTTGCGTTGCTCTTCTAGTCGATGCTTAAAGCTGCATATGTACGAGTGACTGTGGTAGTCTAAAGATAAAAAATGCACATTTTATTTTGCATCTGAATTTTTGTCAAATGTCAGTAGCCTTGTATTTTGTTACTAAACTTGATATAGGGCTTTTTAAGTAGTGATTGAACATGTGTATTCTTTATTAAACAAAAACTGTAGTCAACGAAGGTAGTTTATCTGACACCTTGCAGTGGTTTAGTTTTATGGATACATGTTTACAATTGGTTTATTAAGTAGACGGTTTTGTACTGGCGTGGCTCAAGCTAGGCTTTTATTGTCGGGGCCTCCCATATAAAGTCTATCATGACTCTGCCTGCTGCCGGAATGGTTCTCAAAGCCTTTCCTTTGCATAAATTGCCAATATTCCATATTTCAATGCAATAGAAATAGAAAGGTGTGTATGTATGTTGGTTGAAAATTATTCTGGGATGTGCATGCATATATTTTTGCTACATTTTCACATTTAGAAACAACAAATCACTTTTAGACATTTGTTTGACCTCCGTGACCTGCTGCAAAACCTACTTCGACGGCTACAAAACTTATTTTTGCTGCTCCCGAGCTGCTCTAAAGCGAGCGTTTTACTGCTCCAAAACTGCTCCAAAGTGGGACTTTTGCTGCTCCCAGCCCTGATACAAAAGGCTCTAGCCCGCTTCCACCCCTGTGTAGTACATCACTCAGTCGAGAGCTGGGGGTTGGCCCACCATACCGGCAAGAAAATAATATGGTGTCGAACGAAAAGTTCAATGTCGTGTGTAAAAAGCCTGGTGCAAGTTTGAAGTGGTCGCCCTCTTGCATCAGCAACGACAAGGTTCACAGTCTGATAATGGAATGAATTTTTGTTTCATCGACGTAAATAGGAGCATCGCCGGATTGTCACCTTTGACGTTGTTGGTTGAGAGTGCAGTGACTTTAAGCGTCCACCGTGTTTTTCACGAACATGAACAAACTAATCATGTCGTATTACACCTGAGACTGCGGTCTCAGGTGTAATACGACATGATTAGCTACCACCAGCTCGCCTGCACTCTCACCGTCTTTTCATGAACAAACTAATCAAACTCATTGTTCGATGCCATCTTCCTTTCTCACCCGAGCGATGGGATAATCTGTAGGGATGAACGGTTTCTTCTTGGCTCCCTTTAGAGTATGGGGATTACCAAGCATCAGTGACATGAGCCAAGTAACCTCAAAATACGGTGATGTATATTTTTCTATCTGGAGAAATATTACGTCGTGTGAGTACACTGCAAGAGCAATATGACACTGTCAACTTCAACACTGTTGGTGTAAGAACGCGACGGCTTCAAGCTTTTCACATGCTTTTTGCACACGCCATCAAACTTTTTGTTTGACGCCATCTTCTTTGTTTGCCAGAATGATGAGGCGATCCGCGATGTGGCGCACATGACCTCGAAGTTCAATGATGTTTGCTTTTGCGTGTGAAAGAAATCACCGACGTGGGAAAGCCAGTTCTCGCATGCAGTGTTTCATAAAACTAACTTCGATCTTGCAAAGATTTAGCGTGACATTGCCCCAAATTTACCGTATTTGCACGCCGTCATTGTTCAGAAAAAAAGTTGGCTTTCATTCAGGGATGTTAGGTAGATATTCGACATACTGGATTGTGATTGCGGAGTCAAAACTCCACCACACCTGGTAATGGCACAAAAAGTACCAAAAACGAACCATCTCGTGTGGGCGTTGAATTAAGGAAGCGCTGTACTTTCAGAGAGTTTATGCAAGTTCTCATTTACAAAAAGTTGAAACAGAACTAAGAAGTCTTACACGAGCCATTAGGCTCAGTGTCCGTGGAGAAAGGGCAGTTGGACAAATGTGGAATTCTGAACTAGGCTTCGCTGAGCATCAATATTAACTTGTATGCCCCAAGTGCCCTGGTTGATTTTCAGTTGATTTTTTTCTCGGTGTATTGTCAGTGATGATTGTTTTTGTTGCCCACCCCTACAAAATCTCCAATCGGAGATGTAGTATCATTAAATAAATAAATAAGACTTTCAAAGGGGAACATTTATAAGCTTTTTTTTATCATCATAAGGCAGTTTCCGAATATATCTTTTTTTTTATCTTGATGCAGTCACGGGTTTGGGGTTTAATTTTTTATTTGTATAAAAAAAAATATGGTCTAGGTCATTTATGCAATGAACAACAACAAAAACAGCAAATTTGGCTTTTTTTTTAGTTATTGTTTATTGAAGCGCGGCTAAGGCAAAAACTGGTGTTTCTTCCACCTGTTGGAAATTGCATAATTGACTGTTCGCGCTTCCACTTCTCAAACTACTGCACTAGAACCTTTTATGACACTTTCAAATTTCATTTTATGATGCTTATTATTAATAATAAGAATAATTGTTATTATTAATATTATATTTATTATTTATTCATGAGTGTACCCATCTCCACGTTGGTTAGCGAGTCAGGTCAAAGCCAGCAGGGGCTTTTGGGACCTGACTCAGCATTACAAGTAATCAGCATTAAAATGAATTTAAAAGCTAGTATTCTAAAATAATTAGGAAAAAATGAAAGGTAAAATTTTTTCCCTTTGATGAATTTTGGAAAAGTTTGGCCAGTTCTTACATGTAACCTACTTAAAGTATTTGAAGAAACTCAATGTTACCATAAAGATCAAACCTAGATCTTTTAGCGCCTATAAATGCAGCAACATAGGTACAAAATAAAATCAGTTATATTCAGGGTGTCCTCCAAAAAAATTGACAGGGTTTTTGTTCACCGCAAAAATTAGCTTTGCAGTGTCGAATGTTTATTTTCGCTCAAATGTAACACTAGGATATTTGAACCAGATGCCAAAGTTTCACCACTAACCGTTACTTTATTCAACATTTACACGGGATTTTCGTAAATTTTTGACAGAAAAACACCGGCCGGCACAGCTCTTCTATATATCTTATGGCGGCAGTTACTGAAAATGGGCCCTATTTCCCCATAGAGATTTTTAGGAAACCACTTATAACTTGTGAATACAATGACGGTTATTGCTGAAGCTTTGGCATCCGGTTCGAACCGCTTGCACTACATTTCGGCGGAGAATAAACATTCCGCAGTGCTTAGTTCATTTTTGCGGTGAAAATAATTAAACATTTGGTGGGCCCACGCTTTATATTTTTGATGAGCAAACATTTAAAAAACCCAGCAAATTTGAAACCTATTTTCTTAACAAACACTTTATTCTTTTTTTGCTTCGTGTTTTACCAGTAACAATGTTTGATTGTTTCATCAGGAAATATAAATAGAAAATATAGTATTTCGTTAGTAGGACTGCAATTAAAACTTGAAACTTATCTGTAGTGCGTTGTGGCAGCGTTCTCGCATAGGAGATATTCTAAACAATATTGCGACATCAATATGGTTGATTACCTCGAAATAATAGTTGACATGTATGCCTAAAAATAATTGAAATTGTGCTCAACTAGAAGTAAAAGCTATTTTAAACCGCAATAAAGCTTGCCATTTTCCAACACAGATTTTAAAAAATTCAAGCTTTATTTCTGTTTACATCCAGAAAATATTATATTTACATTTCGTGGTACGCCGTGTAACCTTGGTAAATGAAGCAAATGTGTGTGAGACATTTTATATTTGTACAAATAATATTTAAATTATATTAAATAAAAATAGCTTCATT
The DNA here is from genome assembly GCF_016920785.2 of Ixodes scapularis. Taxonomy (NCBI): domain Eukaryota; kingdom Metazoa; phylum Arthropoda; class Arachnida; order Ixodida; family Ixodidae; genus Ixodes; species Ixodes scapularis. The sequence continues at coordinate 65,106,951 of NW_024609883.1, read as the reverse complement.
TGAACTTTCTGGTGCTTTCAAGGTAATTAAAATATCTCCAATAGTCCTTGTGTGAGAACTTGAAAAACTTTGCCGAAAATCACCAACGGGAGATTATTAGGCATTTTTTTTCTAATATTTTAAAATATATGATTTTTTTTACTTCATATACAGTTTCTGATTGATTTTTCGGGCACGTCCGATTATTCAGACGTTTTCGCCGAACTATCACCTACCACATAGAGTTGATGTATAACATTGACCGAAATTACGGACACCGTAAAGCGTATTGCTCAATATTTCGAACATAATTTGCATGATTTCCTCAGTTTACAGCCACAGAACAGCCGCCGCGATAGTGCCGCAAACTTAGTTGCCACCATTTTGGTTGTTTTGATTTCTTCCTGTAGCCTCGATACCACGTGCTATGCAATAAACAAGCTGGGTTGAGGCTATGGTCGGATTTTCCGGTTCTGCTATAACCAACATGGCCCATTCTTATGGCTCTTCTAGTTCTTCTCGTGGTCTGTGTTTTTCCAGTGTGACTGCGAGAAAAGCAGCCGTCTGCCATTCTTGTGGTCTTTGAGCGCGAAGGTTTTTTTGCTGATAGGCTTATACCCGTGCCACACGGGCAACTCGAATGCCATTTACAACGAATGACATTTGTGTGCGAATCAGCTCGCAATCTCTCACGCGTGGAATGCGCCATGCCCGAAGTGTCGCGCGCTGATTGGCCGCCCGCTCAAATGTCATTCGTTCTAAATGGCATTCGAGTTGCCCGTGTGGCACGGGTATTAGTGTTGGAGCAAGTTTGGTGGACTGAACATTTTCTCCAAACAGTGCCAAATGGCGCCAACTTCAACTTCGCAGTTTGTGCTAACGAAAGCGTCGACAAAGCGCGGCACTGTGATCAGACAGATCAAGAAACAAGTAAAAAGTGAACAGTATAAGGCGGAAGTTGCACGAGAACTTAATATTGACATCAAGCAAGTGGAAAGCGGCCTATATGCGCGGAAATTTAATATTTTGTCTGAAATGAATTTTTTGGACCACTTGATGATATGGACATTTTCGGGGTCCCCTCCGAGTCCGAAAAATCGGTCGGTGACTGTATTTTAATGAAATTTATTTTCAATGTATCAGAGAAGAGTCCTAGTGCATTGCTTGAGAAGTGATAAAATAGCGAGTAGTCAAACTTGTGATCTCCGACAGGTGGGAGAAACGTTAGTTCTGGCCTCGGCCGCTTTAATGGTAAATGACATAGAAGCAAACAAAAACATCTGCCAAACCTGCCGTTTGCGTTCTCGTTCATTTCAAGAATGAAACCAAAAATTACATATATTTGTAATAAATTAAAATATTGGCCCAAAAATTGTGCTTGAATTGAGATGACAACATCTAGATACTTTTTACACTTCGATAGCAATATGGTATGCATGTGCAAAGGTTCCGCAAAGTATTGAGTATAGTTATTGAAGATATCAGAACGATCTACTCAAACTACCTGACTTACTCGTCACCTCATGGAGTACAATTTTCTGTAGGTTCAGCTTTTATCTAGGCACTTTAATTTAACCAATATACTGTCTCTCCTTCCTGCGCGACAGTGTTTCTGGACAAAACTTCGAGACTGGGGGAAAAAAATGCCAGACGACACAACAGACGAAGTCCTTCATTTTTTATGTGTGTGTTTAATATGTTCAACCATCTGCAGCTAGTTTGAGCCTTAACTTCTTGTTCATTGAAGTATTATTTTGTAACATCCAGTCGCTTTTCATTTGTTATCGTATAGGCTTCCTGCATTGCCCAGGGGGTGCTGTGAAAAGGGACTTGTTTTGGGTAGTACAAATTTGAGCGCCTCAAACTGCCGCAGATGCAGAAGCGTGCCTGCTCTGGTGCAGAACGCGAGATCATGAGGAAAATACAAAGAAACAACAAAATTCGAACGCTGTCGAAGCACAGGTGAAAGCTAAGGCGCTAAGAGCATGAGCCAAAAGACGCCGTTTGATGCGTTCCTCAATAGAAATGAAAGGAAGAAAAGAGTGTCGCACACAGATGTTTTGACGTCACCACCCAGAGTTAAGAGGTGCATACCCTAGCAGTGAAGGCATGAATCTGGCACTTTCGCTTGTCTTGCGGCATTGAAGCTAGCATATTTCAAACGTTCAAAAGTGTTTTTCCAATCTTCAGCACCATGCAGAAAGAAAATAGCTGAACCAACGTGTCATAAGCAGTGCAAGGCCCAATCAGGTAAGCTTGTACTACCCAAAATGAGGGCACCACAGTTTGTTCAAAGCTTCAGCGCAGGAAAGGGTTATCAGCGGCCTGTCTGCTTTCTCTTGCGCCGCAGAGCTGCTCAAGTCCACGAGGCAGACGGAAAGGTCTTTGAAGAAGAAGAAGAAGAAGCGCCACAGCCCGGGGCGTCTGTACCGGACGACCTTCTGTCTTCCCATCGTGAACCCGCTTGGGCCTCCCACCCCTCACGAGATCTTCCTTTCGACGGGCGTAAGTCAAGCAACTGAGTGCGATTGATTGATTGAAATAAGTATGCTGAAGTTTGGCTCGATGCAGCTCTGGGCAGCTCTCTTAGCCAGGGGCGTACCTAGCAATGGGCCGAATTGGCAGCTGCATAGGGTTGCAGCATGTGTGTGGGGGAGGGGGGGGGGGGGGGGGGGTCTAGGCAACAAATTAGGGAAGGTAGTTCGAGTGGTGTCAACACCTTGTAAGCTAGCCCCTCGCACACTGGCTGTTGGAGCCATGACCCACTGTACAACTTCCGCTGGAAAGCGGAATGCGCAAGAGATTGTGCCGTGTAACGGTGCATTGTGATGTGTGCCATTCGAGTGAGCGTCATACTCACTTTGGTGTCCACTGCAAAGAACCGCCTTGGGGAAGTCGGGCGTTAACTCACTGGAAACTGTATCTTCCCGTCTATAATCCGGTCTATCGAATTTGCCTAAATGGAATTCAGGAATAGATCTGGGCAACTTCACTTTTTTTATTTTTATATATTATAGACCAACACGGGCGGCCGTGACGTCACGCAGCTGTGGTGGCACTGTCGACAGCATGGCGCATGCGCAGACGCTTCGCTTCATGTGAATTCGGTTTCTGCGCACGCGCAGTGCCCACACCTGGTGTAGGCAAACGCGGGCTTGTTTGTAAACACCGTGTCAATCTATAAAGGCAAGCTGTTATTTTTTTTTTTTAATTATTGGGAAAGAGGCATTTTTAAGAACTGCCTAAAGAAGAAAAAAAATATAAAGTTTGCCACCACAGTTGTTGGCATATCCGTCAGGATCACACACTCTTTTGATTTTACTGCCTGTGCCGATTAAAAGTGTGTTCAGCTGTTAAATATAACCAGTGGTGGAACAGCCGGGCCAATTGTGCCATTTTTATACATTCAGAATTTCTTGCACATAGCAGTGCCAAAAGCATGAAATTGACCGAAACTGCACCGCACTGCGCCGAAGATCATGGTGACGCTAGATTTAGCGAAAAGTGAAAGCTCGGTTGACAGCCTTGACTATCCCATTGCCAGGTGGTGCAGGCCATTGCCCGATTCCTTGGTTCAGTCGTATCAGTTCACTCATCCTAAACATTGTATCGTTGCATCATACTTCAGACATGCCATGATGTATGACAGCGGTGGCCACGGTGACATTGGGTTAGAGCCGCAGACAAAATTACGAAAGTTCAAAAAGCCGCAAAAAAAAAAACGAAAAAAAAATGAAAGCCATTTACAAATCCCTGTAATGCCAAATGGGAGCGCAGCTCTTGAGGAGGAGTAGGGAAGGGTACTGAGGGGGGTCACGTCACCTGCGGGTAGTCACGTGACCCCGGGGGGTCACGTGATTTCGGGGGGGGGGGGGGGGGTCACGTGACCTTGAGGTGACCTCGGGAGGGGTCACGTGACCTCGGGGATCACGTGATCTTGGGGAGGGGGCCACGTGACCTCGGGGTCACCTTGGGGGTCACGTGACCTTAGGAGGGGTCACGTGACCTTGGGGGTCCCGTGACCTTGAGATGACCTTGGTTACGCCGACGGCGACGCCGACGCCGCTCAAGCCGAAAACGGGCCTTTAAGAGCTGCGCTCTAAAAAAAGACGGGTGGGGGGGCTACTTTGACGAAAAAACAATACGGAAGGAACACTCGTTTCCAAGTGGGACAAGTGTAATTGTTGATTATAACAAATTACACCAGGCAGCAGAATCTTTCTTCACTTACTAAGCCAAAATGAATGCATGGTTTTTTATTCAGCCAACCATTGCCCCTGATACTCGTTATATGTTCGAAATTCTATCTATAACAATAAATGAACAGGGTCACTGGACACATCTGTGTGTCAAAAAATAGTTCAGCTGTATGTACACAGTGTTGTACAAAGCTGTCAAGTAACAATCTTTTTTGTTTTTATTCTAGAATCATTTTATGTCCCGGGGGGGGGGGGGGGGCAGCTTACCAGAGAGCCGCGAGTCGCACTAGATCCCGCAAAGAGCCGCATGCGGCTCGCGAGCCGCAGTTTGGCCACCTCTGATGTATGTTGTAACCTAGCATGTAGCATTAAGCATTAATGTTCCCAAGTCTTGCCCCTTCATTTTTAATCGAAATTTGTTTCTAAAATGGAATATCTTTCTGTGTACACTTTCAGATACTTCACAGTAAAGTTCCATTCCATACTTTCCAACACTTGTAGTTTGTGTTTCGCAAATATTTGATATTCCTAAGAGTAGCTTACAGATAGGGGTGTAGCCGGGAATTTTTTTGGGGGTGTTAATTTTGGGGTGGACTGAGGTGCCTGGAATGTCAAAGATTGGGGTGTGGGGACAAAATGCATGTGTATATTATTTGCAACTCCAACGCCCTATAGGTGGCAGGGCGGTAGTTCCAAGAGGGCGGAAGAGACGGGGATAGATTCTCCAGGGTTTCCCGTGCGCCTGCTCGCTAGTCAATGCGCTAAAAATGATTTATTTATCTGTTAACGCGAAGTGGTTAGGGCAGGATCATATTACAGGCAACGGAGATGCTCATACGCGTTAACGAAATGAGCATGCTGGTATTTAAAAGTTGAAGAAACCTCGACTTCCGAAGCTTTTAGTGGGCGAACTCGTTTTACCTACTGTTTGTCACTGTTTGTGGCAGAATATTTTTGAGGGTGATGAAGATATTGTATTTGCGCCTTGCCTGACCATTAGTCCTCTAAAAAGTGAGCCGCGCACGGTGACCGTCAAGCTTCGGAGGAGCATTATTCACAGTATTGATGCCTTCCTGACACAGGCTCGCTGCTCACCGTCTCAGTTTTAGTGTATATTAACACATGATCAAACTGCTCTATGGTTATTGATAGGAAGTTTGTTACCGCAGGCTACCGTGCGGTGCAGCATTACAACCGGAGGCTCGAATGCGCTGCACCTTTGAAGCACAATTTTCAGCGCGTGCCAGGAGCATTGCCTTGCTCACGGTAGCCAATGGTAGCGCTATGCTAAAACTGCCTATTACCATAATTGGCGTTTTTAGGATTTTAGGGGTTTTATTCATTGCTCTACGAAAAATGCATATTTTTGGTAGAGCATATACCAGGGGTGGCCGAACCGCGGCTCTTTGCTGGTCCAAGTGCGGCTCACGGATTTCTCGTAAGACCCCCCCCCCCTCGCCCCTTTCCACGTTTCCCCAGGAAAAGAAGAGATTTCTGTACGACGTGGGAAAAGGGCAAGCTTTCAACATGGAGTCAGGCACGCAAAAAGCCCTTTATTCACTTCTCCCTCTTCCCTCGTGTCGGCCAAACCGATACGAGAGGTGAATTACCTCACACATCTCTCCTACTAAGTCTCACACCAACAACCAATCACACATCCCCCCTCCTAAGTCTCAAAACAAACACTCACACCTTTCTCCCTCTAAGTCACACCTGCGTCGTTCATTGTTCTTGATATCTCTTTGGTACTCGAACACATCTTCCACTTTTTGTGTGAGCGGGGCCGCCATCGGCGCAATGAGGCCCAGCCTTTGCTGAATCATCATCGTCTTCTTGCACATTTTCAAGTACCTGTACTTCTGATCCAGAAGCCTGACTGGGTAAGGGAATCAGGTGTGTTCTGTTTCTGCGGATAGAGTCTCCGGCGTCAGTGTCGATCCAGTATGATCTGGGTTCATTTGCACTGCTTTGGACGACTCCTTGTCGTTGCAGGTCGACTACCCACACGTCAGTTCCCTCGTCCAAGTCGACTAAGTCTCGGACACCATGCTGGCGGTCGAAGTCATCTTTTTGTTTTCGTCGCTGAGACACTTCAAATTTTCTTACGTTGTTGAGATCTGGAAGGCAGGGAACGAGGCGGCTAGACGAGACTGGGAGATTTGTTCGTAACCTCCTGCCCATCAGAAGTTCTGCCGGACTGTATCCAGCAAAGTAGAAATTTGGGCTAGTTGGTTCATGATCAGTATTTACAGCGCCAAAAAACGACAGGACAAAGACGAGAGTAAACAGGACGAGGCGCACATAACGAGAGTAAACAGGACTCGTTCTGTAAGCGAGTAGAGTCTTGTACGGGTCTTCTGTTTTCTTCAGAGACGACTTTATTATTTTGACTGCGGCTCCTTGCATTCCATTGCTTTGAGGGTACCTTGGACTGGAAGTGATGTGGCGAAAACCATAATCCTTTGCGAATTCATCAAATTTGCGATTAGTGAACTGGGGTCCGTTGTCGGATACCGTTACATCCGGTACCCCATGCCTCGCAAAAATAGACTTGCAATGGGCGATCACAGTTCCCGATGAGAGACCACCAAGGCAGACCAGTTCTGGGTACCGTGAAAAATAGTCAGTTATGATTAGCCACTAGGCTCCGTCCCAGATGAACAAATCCATCGCTATTCTTTCCCAGGGACGCCGTGGGAATTCTGTTTGCAGAAGAGGCATTTTGCGGTTGACACTCTGTTTGAGGCATACGTGGCAGTGTTTGATGAGCCGCTCAATATCAGAGTCAATTCCAGTCCACCAAACAGAATCCCTTGCTCGTCCTTTGCGTTTGTCTATCCCGAAATGACCTTCATGAAGTTGGCGAAGGATGGTGTCGCGCATTTTCTCAGGGATTATCACTCTAGAGGTACGAACTATTACGTCGTCAACGAGTGAGATGTTGTCTTTGTCTTCCCAATAGGGTTTGAGCTCTTGCTCGAGATCTCTTCTTCTTGGCCACCCTGTTGGAATGAGTTGACGAAGCCGCGCGCATACTCAGTCTTTCTGTTGTTCACTGGTGACCTGCTGAACACTGTATGATGTCAGCGGCATAGAGGAGACGATGTGTTTGATGTAGCCATCGATCTCATTTTCGAGGTTGAAAGGCTCCGATTGTGAAATAGGAGACCTTGACAGGGCGTCGGCTGCCGTCAGATCCTTGCCAGGGACATAGACGATGGCATACGTGAAACACATGAGTCGCATGCGCATTCTTTGTAACCTTGGTGTCAGGTCATCGAGTGCTTTGGACCCAAAAAGTGAGATGAGAGGCTTGTGATCAGTTTCGAGAGTGAAGACTCTTCCTACGAGGTAGTCTCGAAGCTTTTCACTGGCCCACACGAGTGATAAGCCTTCTTTTTTTATTTGTGCATATCGACGTTCGGTCTCTGTCATAAGCCTTGACGCGTAGGCAATTACCTTGAACCGTTGTCCCTCCTTCTGGCGCAAGACAGCACCTAGTCCGTATGCTGATGTGTCTGCACTTAATTACAACGGTTTCTTTCATGGGATTATAGATACGCAAAACTGGGTCTGAAGAAAGCATAGCTTTCCACTGGTCAAATGCAAGCTGTTGAGGTTGGTTCCACACAAAATCATGTTTTGTGCTTAACATAGATGACAGTGGTTCCAAGACCTGTGCACCATTGGGGACAAAACGTGCAAGATACGTAGCCATTCCCATGATGCGGCGTAACTCCTTTTTTGATGTGGGACTTGGCATCTGCAGAATAGCAGACAGCTTTGCTGGATCCGGACGAACCAGATTGTTCTCGATCAGGTGTCCTGAAAAGGAAATCTTTGTAACGCTGAAGAGGCATTTCTCTTTGTTTAGCGTGATCCCAGCTTGAGTGAGGCGCTCCAGTACTGTTCTTGGGCGACCATCGTGTTGATCTTGTGTGGACCCCCAGATTAGGACGTCGTCCATACGGCATGCAACTCCTTCTAGTCCTAAAAGAACACCGGCCATCCTCCTTTGAAAATGTTCTGACGCTGAAGAAATTCCAAACGGCAGCCTGTTAAAACAGAACCTGCCAAAAGGTGTTATAAATGTTGTCAGGGTTTTACTGTCCTCGCTTAAAGGGATACTGAAGCGAAACTTGAAATACACCTATTATGGTCAGAAATAGGTTCAATATGATCAATGATATTCATAAATCATAATCGCGCGTTTGTATTTTGAGCGGATGGCTATATTTTTCACCCTGATGGGCCCGATTGGGCGCGCGCTCAAAAATCGGCCATCGGAGAGCGCGATGCGTCTTGGGATATTGGGCGCATTCGTGACGTCACTTGTGCCGGTCGGGAAAGGCTACGGCGTGAATGTTGTGGTTACGAGCGTTGCCACGTGGTGGCGCATCGACGATTTACGACCTGTGACAACGTGGCCGTTTGAGATGTGCAAGGGCTGCACGCACGCTGCACCACGGGACCACGGCAAGTCGGCAACCACGGCAGCACTGAGTCAAACCAGCTCCGAGGCCGGATTCTCAAAGCGAATTCACGACGAAAAAAGTGCGTACGACAAATTTGAGAGAAAACTCGTGCTCTCGAAACGAAATTGTCGTAACCTTTGCGCAGGTTACGACAGAATCCTACGACAGCTCCGAAGCTGTCTTACGCACTCTTTACGATCAAATCAACAAGGCCGACAGCGTCGCTCAGTTACTTGGTATCGGCCACCAACGGACATTTATTTTTCTTCGTGCTCTTCTCGTGCGTCCCGACTTCAACCAGCAAGAAAAAAGGAAGGAGTACTTAAAACAGACCACGACGATCAAGAACGCAGGATCCACAAACACACGAGAAGAGCTACAACAGCCACGATTCTGCCGACCGAGCGAGCTCGGCAGAATATAGTAGGCCTAGCAGCAACATCGACTCGGCGCACCGTTGCTCCGGCGGTCCTTGGCCAAGACCGTCTGTCCATGACCGGCTGGCCTGCTGAATGGAATATGCCCGCGCGACCCTTGTGGACCCCTACCGGATGAGTAGTTTGATCCCTGAACTAAATTTCAGAGGTCAATATTTTCCCCTTGTCATCTCGATCTCCTTGTTTTCCGAGACAGCGGTGACAAACGCTGTCGTCGAAAAGGGACTCTCATTGATTCTATCTCCTTGTTTTGTGTGATATAGAGCTCAAATAAACGCCATATGGATTACCTTGGCAACTCGGTATGTACACTCTGTTATTAGTATGCCATTTTTATTCTGACTCGACGCTACGTCAGTGTCGAGCTATAGCAGTTCGTGGGAGCTACGCGATGTCGGTCTAACCTTTCTTTGCCGAGTGTCATGTCAGTATCGAGTTGCAATCGTAAAAGATCGGTCCAGAAGCGCTTACCGAAACGCGGTCTAACAGAGCGAATCCAGCACTTCGATCAAACGCGCGTGTCCGCTCCGAGTGTGAACAGGTATTTGGCATTTGCGTGGCTCTTGCTGACACCCTCGTAGTTCAAACATATCCTTTTTAACGTCGGCTTGCAGCTCGCGACTCGCAGCAACTAATACCGGCCGTGCCAGAAGCATGCTCGGGCCGTGTCGTGCAAAGAGCCGCAACGAGAACGAGCTCACTGTGGCCAACTACGCTTTGGCTTTCTCCGCCAAGGCTTTGCGAACGCGTTCAGGCCTAGGCGAATTCTGCCGGCACGCCGTATTGCCGCAGAACGGCGCTGCTATTTTGGCACAAGTGATGTCACGAGAACTTCCCCCCATCCACCAGATGAGAATTTGAAATCGTTTAATTATGTTTAAAATTAGTTCTCCTGTGTTTTACAGCGCAATATTTATATTTCCGAGGTGGTGCCTGTCCCTAGCCCATATTTATGCAACAAGATCGGCGCTAAAATTTCGTTTCACTACCCCTTTAAAGGTATTTGCCAAAACCCTGAGTTGGCGTCAATCTTCAAGAAAACGGTTGCTTTCTGGAGCATTCCCAAAGTGTGTTCTACTGATGGAATCGGATGCCATTCCCTCTGGACGCACTTGTTCAGTTGCGTAAAGTCAACGCAGATACGTATGGCTCCTGAGGGCTTAGGAACCACTACCATCGTAGCACACCACGCCACTGGTTCTGTCACTGGTGAAATTACTCCGAGTTGTTGCATCCTCTCTAGCTTTATCTTTGTCTTGTTGAAAAGAGGTAGGGGCACCCTGTGAGGCGATGTCAGGGCAAAGGCCGTTGCATCAGGTGCCAGCTTTATCTCGTAGTCTCCTTTCATAGTGCCAAGCCCTTCAAAAAGACGGGAACTCCTCCTCGTGGCAGAGGCTCTGCACCTGGCAAATCTCTGGGAGAACCTTGAGCTTCTATATAGCTGGCCTTCCAAGAAGCGGTTTTTTGAGGCCTCGGAGGACGTAAAGTTCCTCTTCGTTCCTGTAGTTTTTGAATGAGAGGTTCAGGTTTGCGACGCCCAAGACATGAAGTCGTCTTCCATCGGGCCCCTGAAGCTGGCGCCTCGGCGGGTTTAGAGTAGGGTCTTTGAAGAGACTCCTAAAAAGGTGTTCGGGGATTACTGTTTCGTCTGCCCCGGTGTCTACCTTGAATAGTACTGGGTGGTTCTCAACCAGTATCATTAGTTCCCACTTTGAAATTTGGGTGTTTGACGTTGTGCCGAGGAATCCTGGCTCTTGACCGTTGTTTCTTGTTTGGGTAGCTGGTCCTGAGGCCGTCATCAAATGTCCTTTTGAGAAAAATCCTTCTTCCTGCTCGGTGACATTCCTGAGAGAAGACGTCGACCGACAAACTGTCATAAAGTGTCCTCTTTTTCCACAACCTCTGCACACCGCGTCTTTTGCTGGACAACTTGCCCGAGAGTGTGGTGCGTGTCTGCACCAGGTGCAGGATCGTTCTGGATTTTTGGCGTCATGCTGGTGACGTTTTGACAAAGTCCTATCCCAAGCGACCGCAGCCTTTTGTAACATTGTAAAGGATCTGCTAGTGCGAACCTGGTGTACTGACTCTGGGCTTTCTATGGGACGTAGCTCTTTCTGTTGTATTCGGACTGTTTCATGTTGACGGGCGATCATGAGCGCCTTCATCAAGTCTAACGACGAGTCCAACTGTAGTTTTTCTGAAACTTTCTTGTCCTGCAGGCCTACTACCAAGCGGTCTCTGATTAGTTCTCTGAGTTCGCCGAAGTTGCACGTGTCGGCTAACGTGTGCAGGGTCGTTGAAAATTCCTCCACTGATTCATTCTCCCCTTGTGTTCGGGTGTTGAATCATGCTCTTTCATAGATTATGTTGCATTTTGGAAAACAGTAGGCTTCGTAGTGGGCTAGCACGACATCGACCTTCTTGGCGTTTTCTGTACTTAGCTTGAAAGTGTTGAAGATATCTTCCGCTTGGAGTGCCCATCAAATAGACGAGCGTGTCAACTTGTCTTTCTTCGGCTGCAGCTTGCAATCCAGAGGCTGTGCGGTACCGAAGAAAACTTTTCTTCCATGAGGGCCATTCATTAGGAGTGGCGAAGGAAAAAGGCTCAAGCGGATCTATCTGGAACGATGCCATGGCGTACCTGGTGTCCAGTCTTGTGTAGTAGCGCATTACTAGTAACGCGTTACTGTTACTTCGTTACTTTTTTGGTAACTTGTAAGTGTAACGAATTACTTTTTAAAAATGTAACTTTTAACTGTAGTTCTATTACATTTTTCCGAGGTAACGATGAAAGTAACGACGTTACTTTTGTCGTTACTTTCCAGTGTTGTATGAATAATATATCACTGGACGAGGGTGCAATTTAGCCATTCCTTGCACTTTCCAAATCGTCTATTCCGACATTTCGAGTGTCAAGTTGGCCTTGCACAAAGTTGTGACTACGTTCTTTCTCGCGAGTCACAACCCGAATATAGCCACGTGTAGATTTTATGAAAAAAAACCATCTAGTTATCTTTAAGCATGCGCTTGTTCTTTGTGACTGAACACTTACATCTTAGTGTCTTGAAGCACTATCTATGTTTTGGTTTTTCTTTTCTCTGTGCAAACGCTCTTTAATCGGGTGAATCAACCTTGAAACAACAATACATGTTGTGGGAATCCCCTTCTTTGGGGGTTCCACTTAGAAACACAGAAGGTTCCTTGGGTCCGGATAAAGACGTGTTTATTTGACTTAAATGCCACACGCTTGCCTGGAGGCCAACAATGTTGGATATGACGGCGCTGTCTCTTTTGACAGGATCACCAGTCGGAGTCCGCGCTGCCGCTATTGACAGTATCACGGAGGGGGAGGATCAGATAACGATATGAAGGCTTTGTCGAGCAGAGCCTCCCCCAGCGAGAGTCCCGCCCGTTGGATTAGGGCCGTCTTATGTAGCCTGCGGGAATGGACGCGCCCGGGGTGGGTCGGATGTAGGTGGCTCCCCGGAGGGGCGGACGCGTCTAAGTCATGACCCCGAGGGGTGTGCCTTAGGCAAATCACCCGAGAAGGACGAGGGAAAGCCGCCCACCAGGGAATACGGTTTGGCCCTCGCATCCGGGACGCGCCCCCACGTGGCGACGTCCCACGGCCTGCCTGAGCTAGGCCTAGATAGGGATGCGGGGAACACCGTGGTTCCCACAACGTGGAGGGCACTGCGCATGTCTCGTATTTCGATTAGCGCCGCTACTCCGTACTGCGCATGTCTCGTATTTCGATTAGCGCCGCTACTCCGTACTGCGCATGTTTCGTATTTTGATTTGCGCCACTACTCTGGCATGGAAACTTTCAAACACTAAATTCGAGAAGCAACTGCTGCTAAGTTACAATATGAAGTAAAAAGCGTACTTTTTAATTTTATGCAATAAAACGCTGTGAGGGGCGTTTTCTAGTTTCTTTCTCATTTTTTTTTGTGTCATAGGAAAGTAACTGAAAAGTAACGTCATTACTTTTTAAAAGTAACTGTAACGAATTACTCTTTTGTTGCGGTAGCTGTAACGGCAACTTCGCTACTTTTTTTCTCAAAGTAACTGTAACTGTAACGAATTACTTTTTAAAAGTAACTTACCCAAGACTGCTGGTGTCCGATTTCGTACCTTGAGGTTGACCCGAGATATTGCCCGTAGCAGCTGCTTTAGCGGTTGCTTCGGCGTCTGAAGAGGAGCCGGTTGCTTCGCGAGCTGACGGTTTAAAACAAGTAGTATTCCGATCCCTGCAAAGCTCGACTTCGTCGTCTGCGTTGCTGCCCGCCGTTGACCCGGTCAAGTTTCATGGCCCTATTTTTTTACAGAAAGGGAGCTACGCTTTCTAATTTTACAAGAAAAATCCGACCTGTGTAATACACCTTTGACGAAAAGTTTAGATTGCTACGTGCAGGCGTTGATTTTTACGGTCAATTTTAGATCGAGCCTGGTGACTTGGACCACCCTATATTTCTCATGTTCGTGGTCTGTTCTGGTAGGTTAGGTAGCTTCGTTGAGTGCGTTTGTTGTCGTGCACTGGCGCACTGCAGTGAATCGAGAACCGTGTAGCAGGCATCGCAATTTTACGTACCTTGCTTCACTGCAGCGCAGCCACGTGCTAAGAGGAAAGCAGTCCTCCAGAGCAGGACGTTGCACACACAATTGTGTCGGGTAGTATTCGCCCCGTCTTGTTTGGCCACAAACCCCCGTCTCAAAAGGGGTTAGGTACCGCCAACGAACTAACTGACACATTTCTGGTTCATCTATATTTTCTAATTTTTTAGTGATCATTCTTTTTATCCTTTTGGTTATCATTCTTTTTATCCTTTTAGTTATCATTCTTTTTATCATAAGAGTGAATTAAGTCTGACAGAGCTATAAGTGGCCATTTTCAGAAGATGGCATGTATTTTTGATTTCGCAAATACTGCGAAACCCGCCGTCTGTACTTCGTTTCACATTACGTCCGAGCCCAGCGGATGCTACGAGCCATCAGTGCCAATTGAAGGCCGAGTGTCACGTGACCTTTTAGAGGGGGCACAGCGACGCGCGAGATGTGTATCGCGGGCTACATCTACAGACCAGGCTTGGCTAGGATAGCTTGTAGCGGCCGCTGCGTCCAGATATAAGGTGAACCGGAGTATAGTTATAGTTCAGAAGCAGAAGTATTTGGGGGCTATTGGCACACTGGTGCCACCACGCTTCAGCTTGCGCGAGAAAGAGTGAATACTAAAAACGAAACAATTTGGTAAGTGCTGATGTAAACCTTGCAGTGCAATGTTCTGAATAAGGCTGCGGCTAGTATATATGATAGATGGAGGGATAAATAGATTAATAATAAAGAGCAAAAATTTTGACTTTTTATTTCCATTTTTTTTTTTTTATTTTGAGGTTTAGCAAGAATGCTTGTTTATTGTGGGAAGGTTGATATGGATGGCTGTATAAGCTTATATTTTTATGTCAATTCTCTTTTATATGTTATATGTTCCATTTGTGTGATGGCACAGCAAACTGATTAAATTAAATTAAGTTAGCTTGAACAAAAGGATGGAAACTTGGGAATAACTTGAATGAGTTTGACTGCCATAAAGTCCTGAGCAAACACCCACTCGATATCTGGAAATAATCATGTAAAACAGGTGAATGGGTGCTTTTTTTGTCAACAATATTTAAAAATACAGGGGGGGGGGGGGGGGGGGGCGCTTATTGTGTTATGGAAGAACGCTTGGTATTTTACTACAGGTTGTTTCTAAGGCTTATTTATTGTTCACATGCTGATTTTGTGTGTTCTAGATATTACATTTTATTGATGTTAATAATAAAATAACAGTGAGAGCGCAGGCTGGCTGGTGTAGTTTTACCTTTTCTTTAAATTACCCGAGACTGGGGCGAGAAAACTGTGAAGCATCAAAACGTGGAAGAGAAAGACAAAGTGATAGGAGCAACTAAATAAACCTTTTAGCTGTGCTCGAGACATTGTCTTCCTATCACTTTGCCTTTCTCTTCCACATTTTAAGGCTTCATAGTTTTCTCGCCCCAGTCTCGGGTAATTTAAAGAAAGGAATAATGAAATGACAGAAGCTTTGTTGTTATCTTAATTAATAATTGCACTTTTAATAAAACCTTTAGGACCTTAGTGAGACATCAATTTTAGGTGCTTAATAATATTCTGTTCTAACATTATTTCTATGGAACATGATTTTGTTTATCTCTGGTTCCGTACCTAAAATAAACACTCACAGAAGTTCATACTGTCCTTCTACACTCGGCGTATTATTGTCATGCCTGGTGTTCCTACACGCTACTGTAAACAGCTAGTTAGCTCTGTGTTCAAGGCGTTTGAGGGAATCAAACCTGTTGCGCAATTGATGCAAACAAAAGGTTGCACAGAAATGGGAAGGCAAAGTAGACACTGTCTTTTGATGTATAGGCCAACAGATGTGTCTTAACACATAATATTCGCGGTGGTAGGAATAAAAGTAAAGTGTACGCTTAAGCCCCAAAAGTTTCTTTTTCTGCTACAGGATGTATAACATAACTTTAGACAAAACCCCCGAGACTGGGGAAAAGATGAAAGGACAAAATGTACTTTTAGCTGCTCCAAAAGGTGCTTTAAATTTGCTTTTATCAGGGAATGTTTAGTGGAATTTGGTAAGTCTTGCATGCTTTCATTCAGGGCTGGGCAGTCTCGATACAAATGTAGTGTGACAGTATTTTAGATATATGTTTGAGTAGCTTTAGGTGTTTTGTTAGATTGGTTGTTGGAAATGTACTGTTGTGGTTTTGCGGCAAACTGAATTGACCAGAATAAAAAAAAAAATGGTACAAGGAAAGGTTACTTACAAGAAGAGATAGATGAGCTCCTCCAGTGATGTGATTGCTGCACCAAGTAGCAAACCCTGCTACATCCTGCTACATTTTTGTTAAAATATGGGTAATCTGTGCCAAGCCTGCACCAAAAAACTATTGCGATAGCCTTTCGAAACCGATACTAAACTGAGCACCGTAATTGAGCATGCGTGTGTTATGTGGCGCAAGCGCCCGCCGACACAAAGTACCCTGCATCAATCGTCCATCCGGTCTTGCATGGTTTTTCCGGAGTTAGCGTTTCGCGCTATGATTTTCCCACATAAGACGAGCGTTTCGCGCTCGTCTCGGGTTTTTTTTTTTTTTTTTTTATTTTCAACGATTGACGCTGGTGTGTGCGGACGCTCCGACGCTAGCTTGCCAGGTACCAGCCACGCCGTTATGCTGTGAAACGAAACCACGGGGTTTTGTGGGTGGGAATTATTTTGGGAGCTGAAGCACTCGCTCCTGAAAGTAGTGGCCGTGGAAAAACTATATTTGGTCCCTGCCTTCCAGTCACCATAATCGCACGACGTCTGGTGTTTCCGTCCCCACGTCGCTGCAGATATGGCGCTTTTTAAAATGAAACTAAGTACCGCCGGTTGTTCATCAACATTCCATGTTCTTGTTTAAATCATAGGTTACGACAAAAATCCCTCTTTAACTCAAAGACTGCTGTGTCGAAGTATTGATTATTTAGGTTTTTCTCGATTCATGGGCTTTCTTTCGAGAGGGACCCCGGTATGTGAAAAACCTGCGGTGGAAGGAAGTTGGTGAAGAGAAGTGAGATAAAGCAAAGAAGGCAATGTCTGCACGCTGAACCCGCACAGCGCATTTGTTTGTCTCGAATCCAGTCATTGCGCAAAGCGCTCCAAGAACTTTTTGACGCTGGCCCGCGATTTCTTGCATCGATGCGCTCAGGTTCTGTTTTTTTGTGTGTGTTTAGCTAGTACCTCGTTTGCCGGCTTGGCAAGCACGCGCCGCTGGACTTTTTTGTGGTATGCTGGACAGCAGTTACGTTTTACCTACAATTTTGGGAATCAGTTGGCGACGGAGCGGAGTGGCATGGTTTCGGTTTCGATCAAACAGCCGTTGTCTCCGCTCGTGCGACAAAACACGCGCAACTGCAAGCCTGCCGAAGTTGCCCTCACGTGCATGCGAGCATGATTGCACAACAAAGGCACCAGCCGGGATGCTTGCAATCCATTGTTTTACGTTTGCATACTTTTGACGAAAATCTGGCACGTCGGGAATCAATAAAATGGTGGCAAGGGGTTTTTCGTAATTGCTCAGCAACGCCTACAGCACTGTAGACTTGTTGGATGTCTCAGCAGTAAAAACACAGGCAGCGAGTTTCGTCACAACATGTCACATCAGATAACAACACAACACAAACTGCCCTTTGTTTGTACAGCTTTTAAAACAAATATTTTTGGTTTTCAAAGAATATCTGCTCCAAAAGCCACTTTTGCTGCTCCAAGACATTGTTTTGATTTCTTCAAAGGTCACATTTGCTGGTCCGAAACACTGTATTGGCTGCACCGAAAGGTGCTCCAAGATGGCTTAGGCCAATCACATCACTGTCCTTGCACAAAGAACTCCTCCCTTTCTACTTTAGCAGAACGAACGCTGGGGAAGAGAAGAGCTCCAATTATGGGCAGTAGAGAACTTGATGGACATGCGTCTTTTTCTCTTATGTTGCAACAAGTTCCGTGGAGACTAGGACAGGTTGGAAAACAAAAATCAAGATGATTTAAATTGCACAGATTTTGCTATGATGACTTAAATCAAACATTTCTGGCGAGAAATAATTTTAGGAAATGTCTTTATATTTACTGTTTGTGTATAATATGATGCTTTCTATGTGCAGTTGTTTTCTATATTAAAAAAAAAAAAAAATCAAGCAAGAGAGATTTATATCTAGCTGAAACAGCAATGCTAAAGCAGAGTGTTGAAGTTTCTTTCTACCTCTCACTTTGTCAGTCACGTAATGCCCTGTTGCAAACAAATCGGAATGCAAAGGAAAAAAAAAAAAAGAAACTAGAGCAGTTAACCCTTTAACCACTCAACCCGAGCTGTACTCGTCATGGAAGGTTGTACCAAAATCGCCGATGACGAGTCACACTCGTCCAGCCAAAATGATGGTTTGCTTTCACTGCCAAACACGAGACAGGTTCGTCCATAGGCTTTAGTTTCAATATTCAACACTGGAGGGCAGGAGAGGTGGTGCAAATATAGCGTGTTTTGGCCTTTGGTATGTATCTAGCCTTGCAACAGTGATCAGAGATGGCAGCGCGCTTGAGTGATGCCGGTGACGGCCTTCGGAAACGGGCTCTCTCTTGCGGCACTTCAAACAGTAGGGACGATGAAGACATCGAATTTGCCTCTGAAAGTGAGTCGGACATGACAATGACCTGAGTGACGAATTAGACGACGCGCTGGGTAGTGTTTGAGTGTGGCAATGCGTAAACGCTGAAAACCCGCCAGCCGCGCCTCTGAGGTTTCCGTTTTGTGCAGTGCCTGGGATTCTGCGGCAACCCACTGACGAAAAAGACATTCTCGGCTGGTTCAAGGTTTTCTTTTTTTGATTGGGATTTTCCCAACTTCATTCTGACAGAGACAAATCGCTATGCGGTTCCGCATTTCCCAGCGCGGGGTTCTTGATGGAAACCGGTGGACCGCAAAGAGATGATGGTGTTCCTTGCGCTAATAATTCTGCAAGGAATCATTACTTACGGAACTTTGTTAGCGCTAGTACGGAGAAACGTTTAGGTACTTGATCTTTTGTTATGGTGCGTATTTTCAAATAAATACTGCGCATTTCAGCATGTGTTATTCTCACTCTTACATGCACTGAGGGCAAGCTTCCATATAAATCAACATTTTTTTTTTTTTTTTCTGTTAATACCTGTCAGAAACCAATCAAGTAATGTAATTGCAAAATCAGAACCACATAAGAAAAAATATGTGCAAATGAAAAATTTTGGAAAGTTTGTACATTTTTTTTTTTTCAAAGATTACTTGGTGGTTAAAGGGTTAAAGTTGTTTCATGTTGCAAGCAAATCAGAATGCAAAAGAAAAAGAAACTGCAGCTTTTTTCAATACCTAAAAATGAAGCCGTCTTTTTTTTCTAGTGTGGCAGGGTTCGCAAAGAAGTTGTCAATTCAACTAAGGTTTTCACTCATTCTTTTGCTTCGTTTGCAGTGATTGAACGGATTGATCAATCAATCTGCCACTTTTGAAATACATCTACTGGTAAAGATCACTCCCAGCTACAGTGATATAAACCATATTAATGTGATTCAAATCCAATAACTGATGTAAATAAAATAAACCTGGTTTATTTCAGTTCATTTAACATTTACTTTTGGCTAGGGTGTCTTTGTGCAGGCAGGTCCGACTACAATGTTCAGTGTCCCCACCCTGCATGTTCATTGCAAAACAGGGTTCATTTTGGGCATCAGCCTTTTGTTGTGCATGGCAAGCGGTCATCGGCCTCATAATGCTTCGCCGCTGCAGGTTGCTTCTGTAAATAATAAATTCCTACGTTATTGGCGATACCGGTTTTCTTATCGACATTCAGGACGGTAGCTAAACATGGCTAAAGAGTTGGAAGTAAGGGGATAGGCATGATCTGCAGCAAAAGGATGAGCACATGCACCCTCTGCATCTAACATTGTTCAGGAAAAGAATTGATTTCCGTACGTGTATCCGTATCCCGGGGTGCCCTTTTGCCGTATTCGTGGAAGTATCTCGGGGATAGCCCGTATGCAAGAGACAAACGTACATCACTTTTTGAAAATCCGGGATTTGAAAATTGAAAATTGAAAAGCCCACCCTATTACGACGAGTTAAATGGTGAAAAATATCAGCCAGGTGATCTTTTAGAATGAAAAAGCAAACGTTTATTCAAAATGACCCACTAACACCACGGAGCCCGCCACCAATCACGTCCTAAGGGGAACTGATCCCGCAGATTGATGATGTCGCAGACACGCATTCCACAGTTCAATAAACCCGCGGGAACCCGCTACGAACTTGCACGTCACAGTAACCGGTGTCGCGCGTGCAGCTTGCGGACCATCAAAGGTCAGGTCTTATGCTGCAGCAAACATGCGGGAATGTGCTTCGAGCTCGCTTGTCGCAGATAACGATGTCGCGAATTGCGCAGTTGATCCATTGGGAATCGGGGGTGGACCGGGGGCGGACACACATATTTCCAGCTGGGGGGGGGGGGGGGGGTCAGGGTCAGGGTTAGTTAGGGTCAGCATATCATTTGCTTGATAAAAAAAAAACATTTCCCCACCCTAAATTTTAACACACATCCCCCCTCCTCTGAACTCACCATTGGGGTGGGCAATGTGGTGGAATTTTTAGCCTATTCTGCTGTTTGTCAAGGATGGTAACAGCAATGCAGTTGTAGTCAAACACTAAAAAGGGTGAAAACAAAAAAAGGTTGTGCAATTCGCCGTAGCAATTGAAGCATCATCATTTCCATTGTTAGGCAGCGGTAACATCAATTTTGACCACCGCCTGCGTGTTATATTTGTCAAGTTGAGCACATTGTACGACATTGAACCGAATATGGGTTGAAGCTTCGAGCTGGTAAGCTTTGGTGACTGGCAGAATGCAAGCTGTCTTTTACGCCACATATCTGTCCTTGGGGAGGGGGTATGGCACACAGAAAATCATGCTTGCACTCACGAGCTGTTGTCTGGCCGCCCCTAGTCTTTAGGCTGTTGTCTCGAGGCCATATTTGGTGGCTTCACCTTAAAGGGATACTACAACGAAATTTCGGCGCTTATTTTTTGGCCTATATGTGTTCAAAGGAGCAGTATCAGATCGAACACACCAATATCTTGTTAAGAAAAGTCACGGAAAGGAATTTTAAAACAAATTAAACGAATAGCAAAGAGCGCCTGGTGGATGTCGCTAACGCCTCATTTGTTATGCCCATCTAGGAACCTTGACAGCTAGTGACGGTTACTGTCTCGCCTCCGGCCATGGCGAGAAAAGAGGGGAAGGAGGAACTCCCCTCTTCCCGAGAATCCCTTTTGTGTGTCCCAGAAGTCACTATTGTCCCTCTACAAGATTACAGAAGATTAACCCGTCACTCAAAATTTGTACAAAAGCAGCCGCTTCGGTGGCTGGAACGACTAGGCCATCCCCACGATGTCAGCCTCACCGTAGCTTTGCTCGTCCCGAGACGACCTACGTCACGATTGTGTCGGATGTCACGTGCTCTAAGCTGGGCCTTCTTCAAGCGCTTGCCCAGGGCGGGCCGTTTATAACAGAACATACAGCCACCAGGCTCAAAATACAAACGTGCAATTGTCATTTACGGATATTGTGGATCATATTCAACCTATTTTTGAACACGATGGGTATATATCGAATTTCGTTGAAGCATTCCTTTAAAGAAATAAATTTTTTTTATAAGGTTCTTGCATCGAACCCTGAATGTATGAAAAAATAAATTTATAGCCTAGTTTGAAAAAAAAAAAAAAAAAGAAAGGTTGCGCTCAACAGTGTTGATACGAATAGAATCGAGCTCGGTTGGGACCTGACAGTGTGTGCTTGTGACGCAGGATGCATCGTGGTTCTTGCACGAGGAGCTGTGTGATTACCGGGTGCTTGTCAAGTGTGTATACCGAGGTATGTCTTTCCCCCTTGCCTCCTCTATTGTCCTCCTGCAGCACCTCCCATGTTATGTTTTTGTCTTTGAACATAGCTTTATTTATAGGGCAACCCCGTCAATATTTTTTTAATTTGGGATTACGACTGTTTCAGGTAAAGCAGCGTCCCCAAAGTACGAGGAATAATTCTTTTTTCTTCAATAGTGCGTGTAGTTTTATAAATATCACCGCTCAAAGTTTGGTTTCGAGCGTCTTCGGCACAACCGAATCTATCTGTTAGAGGTATGGCAACACTGATTCTCAGCCTTACTGCCACGATGCAACGTTACAAGGGTGCTGAGCTACTCGGTAAAACCAATCAACCGCGGCTCCACCATGACGTTACGTCACGAGGGTGCTGCGTCAGTATTCAACTGTGAGCAATCCACTTGGCACCTGCTAAAGAACGCCGGTCGCATCTTTAAAATCTGTTTTGGTGGAGTATGTGGCTTCAAATTGACGTAATATTTCGGCTGTTATCATTTTCCGTGCCACTAAAGCGATACCAGCCATTTATTTTGGTTTCGTTCTCGGCCGGAGTTGCCGTTTAAAGGGTAACTCCAAAGAAAAAAAAAGTGTTTTTTTAAATAGCCTAATTGGGACAAGCATGTCACAAAACAAATGTTCTGCAAAAGAAATAATTCTTTTTAGCAATATTTACGCCACGGACGTAATTTAGTTGGAGTCAGAAGACTTCACATTTGAAACTCCTGCTCTTTTGACCCCCGCAGAGGAGAAGCACGCCCCGCTCCTCACTCTTAGATTTGCTCTTGGGTTGACTTGGCTGCGGAGTTGAACGATGTATCTCGACTTTCGGTAAGATCTGGCAACAATGGACGTTTAACATGGCGCTGGTATTGTTTTGGTTTGACAAGACATGAGAAGCTGCGCGGTTTGCGAGCACATAGCGAAGACGTGACGGGAGAAGTGCCCCTGTATGTTCCTGGAAGACGGAAAGTGTCATTCATAATCGTTGTGTGTGCTTTGAAAGCGGAGGGAGTCACAGGGTCCACGAGTGCGACTGCAAGCAAACGTTCACGACAGCGCTGCATTGACTTCGGCGATCTTGTTGTTTGGTGCGACACGGTGATGAGACAAAGAACTGAAACGTTCGTGGTGTGTGGGGTGCGATGCATGGAAGTAACGCCCCTGGATATTTTTACATCGAGGGACTTTACTTGGAAGTAGACACCCACACTAACACGGAGCTCAAATTGGCTGTTGTGGTGTTGAGGCTTAACGGATTCAGTCCCGTCGTCGTCAGCTGATCCAGTCGAACTGGTCTGGGAGGACGCAGCGAGCGTTTTTAAAAGTAAATCTTCCTTCGTTTCTTTTCAAAATGTGGAAGATTCCCGATGCATACTGTGAGTAAAAAGCTGCGGGCATTTTCAACAAAATTACGTTGTTTTAATTGAACAATAGACTTCGAATTATTGTCCTAAGTCTGCCGTTTTTATGCTTTGTGTTGTTGGACTGCATTTGCACAGCAACGTGTTGCGCTCACTGTGTGGAGTGAATAAATTTGGCAGGATTTCCTACCTGCCCACAGATTCATGAACTGAGACCATTTTCTACGTAGTGAACATAGTGCTTCTTTTTTTTTGGGGGGGGGTGGGGGGGGGGGGTGGAAGAGGCATTGTGCATTTATTACGGTACAATCACTTGAGAGTTCAGAAATCGGGGAGGGCGAGCAAGCTTTGCGAACTTTGTCTCTTTGCTCTCTGGCACTGCCCCTAGTTTCAAGTTGCAGTTTCAGTAAACATACCTACTAGCAGCCAGCTGGTATAAACTGCTCTAAAGCAGGTAAAAGACTGGGAAGTCGAGACGGTGCGGACTTCGTGTTTCGCTCTTTTCGCAAGGTGACTGGGGAAGTGCTTTTGCAAGGTATGCAGAATATGCGATCGATTTTGTCATGCCCGTCGTTTGCGTCTCTCTAGCAAAACGAATACGATAATCTACAAAGCCGCAATCACAAGCCAAGATTTACGATAACAGTACACGTTCATTCAGACAACTTTACGTAAGATGGTTTGGAAGCCGAGAAATAAAAACTGTCGGCTAACGCAAAAATTGGACGTTCGAAGGTTTCTGCAGACAGCTCTTACGTAATAACCTGACTGTGTCGCTAGGCGAACGCCCGATTGCCTCCAGCCAAATAGCATTCCTTTCGGGGCGACATGGCTGCTGGAAGGCTCGCTGTCGGGATCACTCATCTGACATCTCCGAAAAGTCAACGTTTGCACGCGCAAGTGCAAAAAAAGAAAAAAGGTACTCTAAGCAAGCAAAGAAAAAAACCGAAAGAACTGCGCCATGAAAGCCAAAACCCCCGTGTCACTTCCTATCACTGACACTGGCCGCAGCTGCTAAACACACACTACTTCACTTCAAGAAGTCTCACTCAAGCACCTGGGTCAGCGCGAAACACTGATCACTTCGGCAAAACGGTTAGTCGAGGTAGACTTTGGGGGCGGCCATGAAAGAATGGCGAAGCTTTTGTTTGTTATGGTATGAATCCAAACGGAAGTGCCCGTCTTGTAAACCTTTTGTAAAGAATAATAACTTTCATCGCATGGGTTATTCTTTAAACATAAAAATATGCCGCTCAAAAGGAAATTACAACATATTTTATATATAGGTTTAACATATAGGTTTAACAACCAAGATCTAAGCTGTCAATCAATCTCTTAGCCAATGAGAAGCATAGCAGCCAATGGGTGCTAAACGTCACGGAACACCAACTTTGTGGCGCGCGATTTAAAATGGACGAAATAGCCCCAAACTAAAATCAGTCTCGCGCAATAAATATTGCTGTAAAACTTTTTTTTGTCGCGGAAAAATTGTTTTTTGACATGCTTGTTCAAATTAGGCTGCTTAAAAAAAAACTTTTTTTTTCTTTGCAGTTAACCTTTAATAGAGCTGTTTTAAAACGTACGGCGCCACGGCGGCAGAGAATTTTGGGAACCCTCGGTAGAGATCACGCGCTTTCTCGTTCCGACTGCACGAGTTGCGACAGCCGCTGACAGCAGCCGTCGTAGCCGGAACGTCATTACGTTCGCTGTGTACCGTATCTGTGGCAGCGTGAACGCATCGCGACAGGTGAAGCTATTCGCTTATTTGAATGTTATTTGTTGTAACTTATTTTAACGTCTTGCAGTGTCACCGAATCCACTTATCTTGCACCGCAACCGTGGCAGGGTTTGACTAGGTTCGACAAAGCGTGGGTGCAGCAGACTAGAGTTCCTGTATAGGCTCCCTACGGGAGCCAGAGTTGGTTGTCTGTTTTCCATGTGCCGCCGCGCCGCTATTCGCCGAGATCTGATCACGTGAGGAGCCGGATCAAGTGCTGTGCAGGAAAGTAGACGTTGCACGTGCCCCGCCGTACGTACCCCTGCTTTTGAGCGCACCGAAAGCCTCGAACGCGCGGCGCCGCTATTCGCCGAATTCAGTCACGTGAGGAGCAGGATCAACATGCTGTGCAGGAAAGACGGCGCTATTATAGGTAGAAAAGCCGCGTTGCTGACGTTGCTTACTGGAGGCCAACATACGACACGGACACTGATGCTTTTGTCGGCCTTCAGCCAAGACTCGAGTTGTCGCCAATCGCGCATGAATCCCGGTCGAACGCCGGCCTAGCACTTGGTAGGTGATGGCAGAAATCCTGCACTAAGGGTATTTTTTGTCTGGTAGGAATGCAGAGTGTAAGTTTGTCTATTTCTTGCACAGGGGTCGCAATGATGTCAAAACGTTGAGCTTGTTTTTTGCCAATTGAAAGAAATAGTGGGTAGATCTTAAGGTGCCCAGCATTGAGGTCTACCCACAATCCTTCCAATTGAAGCCAAACAAAGCTGCGCGTCATTCAGACATCACCGCAACCCCTGTGCAAGAAGCAGACGACTTGCCCTCCTAATTGGATCCCGCAGAAACGAGCTTTCATCATTTTCTTTCAGGTGGAGTCGACCAGGAGTTTTTCGATCAGCTGGAACAGGCACATTCGTCGCGAGCCGACGGACGCGGCTCGTCTCGCCCTGGCACCTGAACCGAGGATTCATTCCGTTGAAGTCAAGCGGCGGTACGACTGCGGCACACGGTCGTTTCGGAGTAGTCCTTGAATAGGAAGGCGTGCGGAACTGTTTCGTGCCGACCGACAATGTTTCTGCGGGTGTCGCACGTGGCTGGAGGACTTTCTTGTCAAGGAATTTCTAATCGAGTCGAGCGAATTCAAATTGTTGTCACACAAAAGACGGGAGAGAGAAAAAAAAATGGGTGTTGCGTCATCCTCAACAGAGGGGAGGAATTGCTCGGCAATGGGGCCATAGAAATATTGTGCTCTTTTAAGAGCGCCGCAATTTCGTTAAACGGTGCCATGCCATTCTTTTGTTGGGCATTATCCGCCAAAGTTTGTCAGCTCCAGGATCGACGAAACACTGCATTTATATCGTTCAGTCTTGGGTGCATTAATGTCTACCGCATAATCAAAATTTGTTTCATTTCCTCTTTTTTTTTTTGCGATCAATTCTGCACAAATTTTGTTTTAGACAATTTTCTCATGTTCACTTGTGCCATCATGTCAACTTTTCTCAGGAAAAAAAAATGCTGTTTTTTTTTTGTTTTTTTTTTTTTTTTTTTTTTGCATTACAGAATTGTTTGTACATGTGACGACAGGTCTAGTTCTACCTTCGGAAGGTACGATTTCCGGACTCGGTTTTCTTCTCGTTTTGAGCCAGAGTCGCCAAGTCACTATGGGTTTCCGAAATCACCGCTGTAGCATGGCAGTCTGTTTTCCGGGTCGCTATACTTTGTTCACCTCTAGGCTGACAGTGCAGCAGTAGCTATGTGCTTGTTAAACCAGTCGTGCGTATACCTTTCAGCGCATGATAATGTTTCCGCCCGTACCCCCGTAAGGAGAGTGTGGTCAGGTGATCAAGGGAAGGTGGCTGATTGGTTTGGTGAACATATAGCTCCCACTGCACTGTTAGCTTAGGACTGAAAGGAGTATAGGTAGATGTTGAAAGTGATTTAGCAACGTGATGCATTTATATTATGGTTAAGGTGTGACGGCCATGTCCTCTTAATCACAGCGAGTTTAGGACGGGTGTTTCCTAATGAAGTCATAAGATTGTTTTAATGAATGTAAAAGTGATTGAGCTATTGCTATTATCTTTTGTCAATGTGATTGCTGTTAACAGCTGTCTCGTCGAGTTGGCTCGTAGGCAGGAGCTTTGTATAAGTTTGCAGACGAAAGGTGTCTTAGGTTTTTTTTTGTAATTACTGGAAAAAAAAAATTACTAAAAAAAGCTGGTAGGGTTTGTCTGTTTTTTGTTTTTTTTTCTGGTTTCGATTTGCTTTGTTTGTGTGCTATGAATGCAGTTTCAACTGGTCTTAGTATATCGGATTTGCACAAATATAATATGATTTTTACAATTTTTTTTTTTAATTATGTGTTTCAGAACACACATCTTGCGTTATATTTGGAATCGAGCTCAGCCGCAAGGCGCGCGAGTCTGGAGAAGGCCATCCCTCCGACTGAAAATGGGAGATTGGGTGTGTAAATAAATGGGGTATGGAGAAGAAAGTTGTTAGTTCTTGCACCACAAAAAGGGAGGAATAGAAAATGTTGAAAGCATTTTCTGTCGTTTTTATGTTTGTGCAACACATGCTGCCCGCTATGAAAGACAGTTAAGAACATGACATACTTGTAAAAGTGCAGTTCGCTTTCACAAGTATGTCATGTTCTTAACTGTCTTTCATATCATCTCGTAGGTCTTTATGTGTTAAGTGTAATTTGGCAGCACAGTATACATCCAAATGACAAACCAACTAGCTCAAATCCAAGCATTGTTAGCATTATGAGTAATCTTTTTTTTTTTTTTCTTTTAGGGGCTTCAAATAGTGTCCTCGCGTTATATTCGTAGTCACATTATATTCATGCAAATACGATAAGCTGAAAGTCTCAATTTAATGGCTGCATTTTTGCTTACACTGTTTGAAATGAAATTTCCAGAAGTGTGGCATCAGAAACATGAAAGGGAGGAAATATTTTATGAAAGAGTTTTTTTTACTCATGATTGTCATAATGTGTGAAAGCTGTTTTGCATCGTCGATAACAAGAAACGTTCATGCGACGTAGGAGCGTAAACACATTTTCCAGACGCTAATTAGCTCCTGGCAAATACTTTCTAAATGCCTTGTCTGTTTTCCCTTTTTTTCCATCTTCATGGGCATTTTTGATTACATATAGTGTAGTTCTATGTGTTGATGCAGAGGATTCTGTTATTGTGTCTGGGAATTCTATCTACTGAAAAAGATTCCAAACATTCTGCAATAAACAAGTTTCTTTATGTTCATCCGGTGTGGATTAATATATCTCTGCCCCTGTACTGGGTCTGCCAGTAAACCTTGGTTATGGATGCGCTGGGCCACAGTGTCTCCAATTCTGCTATTTTCTTTTCTTGGCAATGCAGTGAAAGGTACAGGCCCTCGTCCCCTCTCCCATTTTGAGTGTGCGCGGGCTCTCCTCCTCTCCCCGGAAATGGGGGAGAAGGAGAGCCTGCGTACACTCAAAATGGGAGAGGGGACGCGGGCCTGTACCTTCCACTGCATTGCCAAGAAAAGTTGTCGCGGAGTATAGTTACTGTGGCCACATCCCAGTTCATGTCTGCGGTATTGTGCAGCTACATTTCTTTTTGGCTGATCCCAAACTTGTAGATACGTAGTCTATTAAAATTATAGCTTGTTGCAGGTTCAGAAAAGCCCGCTGAGCTCTTCCCGCAAAGCCTCCCACTTAAGCAGCAGAGCAAATGCCGGAGAGGAAGCAACCAATCATTGTACCCTCGGAGCCCCTAGGGGCATTACAGGGGGGGGTGGTTGGTTAGTGCGAGGTGAAACTTGCGTGTTGTTGGTGATGGTGACGACGTCATTGGGAAGGCCATTCCAATCCCTGGTAGATTCGAGTAGAAGGGAATGCTGGTAGGGCTGCAGATATGACCTCGGGTCGGGCAATCTTGCGTAGGCGATTTAGTTTTAAAGAAACATGGGTTGATGGAGTGAGGAGGGACTGTCTTAGAAATAGAGAGTTATACCATAGCCTCCTCTATACGGAGAAAGCCTGGCGCGTCGCGTGAAAAGACGGCCGCCGTAAATGGGAAAGGAGGGCGGAGAAACGGGAGCGGAGAGAACCTTGCCCGCTAGCACCACAAAAGAGCGAGCGGCCAAACGCAGAAACAATCTTTTTTTTTTCTCTCTCTCTCTCTTTCCTTGTCGCTATCGCGGAGAGGAGAAACTCAACGTCCACCCTTTCCCGTTTCTCCCTGCGCCCTTTCGAATCGCCGTGCCCGTTTCTCCCGGAGTACGAAAACGACGGTGACGAAAGCACAAAAACAAGCGTGGTTCGGGGAGCGGCCGCTCATGACCCAAGCGCTCGCTGTCTAGGTATGCCCTTTCTGCTCTGCGCTACCATATTGGTCACCGTTCGGCGCGCTCCTCCTCTCCTTTTTCCTGCGGCCGCGCGCTCTATGGCTCCGTCGTCGATGTGCCAGGCTTTCTCCGTATAGAGGACGCTTTACACACGCGCCAAATTACAGCCGCCATTGCTGACCTTCTCTTGTCTTACCGAGATGCCGAGCAACTGAAACCGGTAGTTTACGATCCTCTACAAAAACCGATGCTTTAGAAAAGGACAGTTGAATCTAGTATGGCAATAACCTGGCCTGCTATAGTAATGATGAAGTGAAATGATGTAATAAGGGGAAACAAGAATTGAAGGTCAGTTATGGCGGTGCCCATGCACAGCTGCTGCAAAGCGTCTATACCTAGAAATCTTTATGCAAGGAGTGTTCAGAGAGGGCTAAGTGAGATATTTCGTCCTGCTAACACCTTCCCAACACCAAACTGCCTTTGGCAAGGCTTTGAAGTCTAGTGTTTGATTTTGTTACCATGAGACGGTGCCACTTGGTCAAATGTTGGCACTTTGCTTAGACTTGACCCTCTACTACATGACTTTTGGTTTTTACCAAAATATACATTTCATGTAAGTTGTCACTATAAGCGGCAATCAAAGAAATTTTAAAAATTTCTTTGCATAATTTGAATTTTTTTAAAAATTGGTTTGTGCTATATATGGCGCAATATGCATTACCACACATTTTAAAATCGGAACTTTTTATAAGTTGGTTGTTCATGTGAGTGTATTGAATATTGTACAAAATAATATAAAAATGTATTTCAAATGCTGCCAAACTTTATTGGTTATTGCAGCATGGGGTTGTAGGAGTAAGGGGTTATTGCAGCATGGGGCTGGTCAGTTTCCAGCCTCTTGGAGCACTCTGAAAAGGCGATGCCCATTCGGCCGGTCGAAGTCGGGCGCTCTAAGTGTATTCGGCAGGTTCCTTCATGGGTCTCTCAGATTTTGGGATCGCGCCGTGGGGCGCTCCGACTTCGAAGTGGGAGCTGTCTGAGTGCGTGCCAGAGGACCGGTCACGTGACTCCAGCCACTTCCGCTGTTGAAAGAGAAAGATGCCGATGCGGCCAAGAGGCGCCACCGCCTTTGGACACCGCACAGATCCCACTGTGCAGTTCGTTCAGGTAAGGCCTTACGTTCAGGAGGTGCTTGACGGGGACCGGACCGCGGCGAAAGTTAGCGTCCGCATTGAAGGCTACCATTTTTCGTGCAGGCATGCGGTCATGCGACGGGGCTATTTGCTATATCCCCCAAGTGCCCCGGCCCGCGCTAAAAGAATCATGGGAACGGTGTTCCTTCAGCTACTTAGTGATCGGTAATTTCGACCCTATCCTCGGTTACACGGCTTTTGAGCGTAATTCGTAGTCACCCTGATGAAGCGCCTGATATGCCCCAATGACCTGTCATATCGCTTTTGAAATTTCTTCTCAATGTCAGTGTTTTTGATACTGTGCATGCTGTCCACCCTTCAACTTGGATGGGCTGCCAGAAATCTCTTACATTATTATCATTCTCGTACAGCTTCAAAGACGCTGATATTAAGTTAGAAACGCTAAAAATGCTATAAACAGCCCCGCAGACTCTGAGCTAAATCCTGTTTTTTTTTTTGTTTGTTTGTTTTTTGTTTTTTTTTTAATTGGTTTTTTAAGCAATTCCTGCTAAAACAACAATCACGAGAATGATAATATTGTAAGATATTTCTGCAGCTCAGCCAGGTTGAAAAGTGGATCGCACGCACAGTATCAAAAATGCTGACATTGACAAGAAATTTTAAAAGTGATATGACAGGTCCTTGGGGTATATCAGGCGCTTGTTCAGAGTGACTCCAAATTACGCTCAATAACTAACTCTCGAGTGCGGGCCGGCGCGCTTGGGAATATTGCAAATGGTGTTTGAAGAAAAAAAAATACTGGGTAGGCCAGAAAGTCGTGATCGCATAACATGTAAGTACGGCGGAAGCTGCCGACTGGCGGGCCAATTGGAACTTGATTACGTATCACCGGAGTGCGCTTTTACTGCAAAGAAGTACTTTTCGCTGCGTCATGCTAAAAAATAGGGAGTTTTCGTAGATGGTTTCCGCTGTCTTGCAACGTTCTTCGCAAGCCGCTATGAGATCCGGGACTCTGCAGGCAAGGCTAGCGCCACGCATGCGCAGTAGTGGCGTCTTCGTTGCGGAGCGGTCTACGGAAATTCCCTAATGTGTGCTCTGCGCTCGTGTACGTAGCGGATATCGAAGCACGCAATGTGGGGCTTATCGTTCACCCTTTGCCAAGTTACTCCGTGGCGGTCATAGCTGAGCTCGCTGCTGCTTTCGAACCACTGGGGAAAAGAGGGAAAGCTGCTTTTGTACGAATTTTGAGTAAAAGTTAATCTTCTGGCATTTTCGCACCCCGCACGAAAATGTCAGATCGGAACGGTTCCAGTTCGGATCCGCGCGGTTCTAAACTTGTGGACAGTTCCGATCTGTGCGATTCTGGGTGTAACCAGTCGGATCCAGTGAGACGCAACGTATTGGAATCGCTCGGTGATGGGTGGATCCGATCCGCTCCCCTTGTTCTAGTAGGGTCTGCTCCCACCCAGCGGGCGCGCACATGCGTGACTGGAGGAGGGGAGGAAGGGGGAGGGGGGCGGGTCGGCGGGAAACTTTTGCGGTCTCTCGCAGGTCACGTGTTAGGGACAGGCGCATCCGCTACGCAGGCGCTGCGAGCGGGCGTTTTCCGCGCGCGCGCCTGGCTTTGTCTGTTGCAGTCGGCGGCAACCTCCGAGAGTTTCGGTTCTTTGCTCTCGTCGGACTGTCGGTCGGTGCTCGCTCAGCGGCACGGGCGTACCAACCGGGGCGGGGGCAAGGAGGGCGCTTGCCCCCCGCCCCCCCCTCCCCCGGTTCTCAGAGGGGGGGCAAGGCATGTGTTCTGCCCCCCCCCCCCCCCCCCTCTGAAACAGCCGCCACTGGGTAGGGCAAACACTGGACGGCAGCGCCCCAGGGATACAAAGGGCATCGTCCCCAGGCCCGGGGGGGGGGGGGGGGGGGGTCTGGTTTGCCCCCCCCCCCCCTCCCCCCCCCTCCCCACTCAAAAACAAGTTGGTACGCCACTGCCCGGCGGCGACGTTCGCGCTGCGGGCGCGCGGATACTGACGCGCCCATCGTTGCCCTTGATGGATACCCACTGACCTCTGCCTTTCATCTTTATATAGTGTGAAGCTACCGACGCATTGCACTTTGGCTCGGCGTCTGGATGCGCTTGGCACTGGTGTGCTTGGTGACAGTACTTGGACAACTCGGATACCGCTTGCCCGCCGGAACTTCCCGATGCACTCAATACTGGATACTGTGCTTGTGCGTGCTGTGTGTGTGTTTCGTGCACCGTGTTTGGTGACGACGCGCGCCTTGCTTTGTCTGTTGCAGTCGGCATCAGCGCTTCAAGAGTTTAAGTTTTCCTCCGCTCCCGTCGAACTGTCGGCCGGCGCTCGCCCAACGGCGACGTTCACGCTGCGGGCGCACGGATACTGACCCGCCAATCGTTACCCTGGATGGATACCCACTGACCTCGGCTTTGAATCTTTATATAGTGTGAAGCTGTCGACCCATTGCACTTTGGCTCGGCATCTGGATGCGCTTGGGGCTGGTGTGCTTGGTGACAACACTTGGACAACTCGGATACCGCTTGCCCGCCGGAACTTCCCGATGCACCCAACACTGGATACTGTGCTTGCGCGTGCTGTGTGTGTGTTCCGTGCACCGTGTTTGGTGACGACGCCTGGACGACCGTGTGCGCCGCCGGAATTACCGCTGCGCTCACCGCTGGACTCTACAAAAGTATTTCGCGCATTGCCCTTAGCCGTTACAAGCGAGAGATCGTCGTGATTTCAGACCCAGGCGGACTGGGTCTGAAATCGCGACGATCTCTCGCGTGCAACGGCTAAGGGCATAGCACGAAATTCTTTTGTAGAGTCTAGTGGTGAGCGCAGCGGGAATTCCGGCAGTGCACCGCCTGGGTTTAAACTTGGGGTTGGAACTGTGCAGTTCCAGGCTGGATACAAACTGGTGCCCCAATTTTGGGTCTAGGCGGAACCGGCATTTTTCATTCCGGCCTGTATCTGACATTTTCGTACGCCCCCCCCCCCCCCCTTTTTTTTTTGATACGCCCATGCCACCAGCAACCCGTACCCGACAGAATAGAAAAGCTGTCCTTCCGGTTTAAAAGCCTCTACAAAAGTTTTGGGAACCCCTGTGACATTCCGCGTTCGACCGCTGCCCGCCTTTGGTAACACGTATTCCGCCAACGCCGAACCCACGGTTCACTGCTCCCAGGTGAAGAGATATTCACAGCCATATCTAGATCCAGCTCTTCTCACAGACCCCCTTCTCTGTGATATGTCAGCGCCACCTACAACTCCCCTCGCTGACCTAACAAAACAGGAGCCAGGGGGATATATGTTGCACGTTTTGGACTTCCAGGAGACTAGGGAGAAGGAAGTGACGTCAACAACGCTCTTTGGATGTTGATTGGTGGTGTCGCTGAGGACGCGTTGCGTGGTGCTGCTAAGATACGTTCATTCACACCTACGTCTTTTCCTTCTCCCTAGTCGCTTGGGAATCCAAAACGTGCAACATAGCCCCCTCAGAAATCCCCGCACCCGCGTTTTCCTCCAGTTGCTTCCGCTCGCCCCACCGACTCAGGCCTTCCCTTTCCGCAATAAACAGTTGTCTTAATCCTTAAACTTGTTCCTTCTTGCTGAGGCGTATACCACCGGCCCTCACAAAAGAAAGTTTATTTTTTTCTCGGAGTACGGTGCTATATCGATGGATGAAGCATGGTCACTCTGTGGTTCGTGCGGATCCTGATGAGGGTATGTATGAAATTCTGATTGTTTTATTTTCTAAACTAGGAGGATAGTTGTGTCGTGGTTACTGATCGCTAATGTGTGACCTGACGGACACAGATCGAAGACTCCTTTATCTTCGCTCAGAGCCCCTGAGCGAAGAGAAACGTCGTTGATCCTTGTTCGTCAGGTCTTGAGCATCAATGAAGGACCGCCTTTGGCCTGCGTGTTTTCGTGACAACCACTTGCACCGAGGGAGAACGCAGGAAATTCAGTTTCTGCAAACCTACCAGAAATGTTGATGGTACTCTCTGCCGATATATCCTCCTCTATACTCACTAATCCTGGCAGTTCGATGACGGAGCCATAGAGTGCCCGGTTGCAGATTTGGAGCGCGAAAATCTGGTAGCACAGAGCATTTCTCGGGGAGCCGGTAGTCAGTGCCGCTTTTGCAGCGGAGAGGACCCGAAACATGGTTTTCAAATCTGACGAGAAAAGAAGCGGTAGCCCAAGAAACGAGAGATGCACGGGCGGACTTTCCATCGCCCCGGAGAAGTGTGTTTCGGCGTCTCGCCGCAGCGGGGCGCCCGTTACATGCCACTTGTAGAGTTCCTGTATAGGCTCCCTACCCGCTTATTGACACTGGAAGCGGATCCACGTTCGCAAAGCGGTTGTGAACGCGGTTGTATAAAGATCCAGTACAATTGCACGCGCACTTGATGTCATCGAGTGCGCGTGCAATTGTACTGGGTCTTTATAGGAGGTATTCACTAGACGCCATATTTGAGGGCGATGTTTAGAGCGCACGCTCAGAACGAGCTCATATTAATAGCATGCTAAGACCGGCAACCTTGTTGGTGCTAAATGCACGCTCCAAAAGGACTGCGGAAGCTCGCCGTCAGCACGCGCTCAGCAGCAGCGCACACGAATTTGCGAACGCGGATCCGCGTCCAGTGTGAATGAGCGGTGCGGGAGCCAGAGTTTTGCGTCTGTTTTCCACGTGCCGCCGCACCGCTATTCGCCGAGATCCGATCAACTGCCGTGCAGGAAAGTAGACGTTGCACACGCCGCCCGGCGTACGTTCCCCTGCTTTTGAGCGCGCCGCGCGCCTCGAACGCGCGGCGCCGCTATTCGCCGAACGCAGTCACGTGACGAGCGTGATCAACATGCCGTGCAGGAAAGACGGCGCTACGGAGATGAACGCGCAACTCTGGCTCCTGTACGCAGCCTATACACTGGAACTCTAGCCTCTTGTAAAGCCCCCTCATGCTTTACAAGTAGCGCAAGGTGCGTCGAAATATACGTGCAACGTGCAGCCCTTGGGAAGGTCATGGCGGCACAGCGCAGCACTGAGCTAAGTGTCAGACGCCATGTTCTTCCCAGAAGTGGCACGTGTCTCGAGCATTTCCACACAATGAATGGCGCCACCTTTCCCAGGATAGAGGGGCTTTACTCTCTTGACTGCCGCTCTACCTTTTCACTTTTGGCGGCCGCGTCTCGTGGCGATATTTCAAGCTTTGTAACACTGCACATAAAAAAAAAAAATCAATGTTACCTATTTGCACCCATAAAGGACAGGTCTTTCATGATGACATTAGCCGGTATTGTATCCAAACTGGTAGATTCAGGTTTAGAATCTTTTTCTCGCTGGTTAGTGGTATACGCAAGAAGTGAATCAGGTCTAGTGTAGATAAATCGATGCACTGCTACGAATTTCGCTCGGATGGGTGTCACATAAACATATCAGGACGGTTTTAGCTGTAAACAGTGACTGTATGCGCAAGGCAATTGATTGCAAATCAAAAATGCGCATGCGTAGAACCCTCTGCGAAAATCACTTCTGACCAGCCTTGCTTGCGCGCAAACAGTGATTCCACTCCTGCGTCAATTTGTGCAGGAAACTTTAGAGAGCTTTAGTAGATCGTTCCGATACCTCAGATAGCCTCGATAACGATACTATGCATGCACAAGGGAGGCGGTGGCGGAGTATCGGGTATCGTTATCGGAGTCATGGGAACGATCTACTAAAACTCTATTTCCTGCGCTATCGTGATAAAAAGAAAAAAAAATGGGGGAGGGGGGGGCATTTTATAAAGCCTAGAACTTTGTCTGCCTCAGCGGGCGGCGAGTTTCCCAGCTGTATGAGAAATTTAGCCAGTGCAGTACAACCACTATAGTCAGTTACAGGTTAAGAAGGTAGCGGCAAATGCCCCTCAAAGGGAATCAGATATCCCTCCGCCACCTTTGCATCCAATAGCGTCCCACCGTTTCCGTGACGTCGCGGACAACGCGCGAGGAGGGTCTTGCCTTTCTGTACATATTTGCTTTATCTTTCGACTTTGACTTAGCATTGTGGAAGCCACGAGAGGGAGATTAGAGTTCTCCCCCACCGACAGAAACAAATAAGACTTTCGGGGATTAGCTTCCCCCCCGATGGATACAAAGGCTGCTTTCAGGGGCTCAGTTCCCTCTCCGATGAATACAAAGGTCGCTTTCTTAAAATGTGGGATCGGAGACAAGTGCGAATCCATTGAAGCGGAACAAGGAGCGTTTCCAGTGAACTCTTCTTTCGACTGCGGAGAGATTTGAAACGGGCGCATCACACTTGTGGGAGGAGCTTCTCCTACCTTCTTGACTTGTAACCGACTATAGCATGGGGCAGCTGAAACTCTTCTTGGAAAAAAACGGGTTAGAGGTGAATTCTGGCGTATTTTTATCTTGTGAATCTGAAGATCACGTTCGCTTTCCCTGAAGATGTAACTCCAACCGCGAGAAAACACGAAAAACCTCCGAACAGTCGTGACGTCATACTAGGATCTTTGGGCCGCCAAGCGCGTGTCGCTCGTGACGCCAGTCGTGACATCTATTTTTGAGCTTATTGAAAATAGGAGGTATTCACAGAACTTCATATTGTTGGGCGTTGTTTACAGCGCATGCTCAGAACTGGCTCCCATTTGTTGTCTTCTAAGAACAATGATTCTGGTAGTGTGGAAGGGATGTTGATCGTGCGCATTCTTGTGTACTCCTCGCAGGCAGTGCATGCAGCCAAAGCTATGGATACTGGTGCACTGGCAGACCTTGAGCACCGATCAAAGCTGCGCACGCGCGGTGTTCGCTTCTTCTGAAATTCTAGAAACAGATGTGCTCAAGAAACGGCTCTATTCTGAGCGTGTGCTGCGAACAACGTCCAACAAAATGGCGTCCCGTGAATACCCCCATTGCACGGTACAGGAGCTTTTTACAGGCGCTGAAGATGCGCGAGAGCAGGGATTCCGAAAACGCCTAGTATGACGTCACGCCCCTGGAAAGGAGTGCTTCTGCGGTATACTTTAAAAATTAATTTCTGCAGCCTCCGTGCACCAAAGTGGCTTATAGGCCTACAGCAAAACAAGAAAAAATTAAACCCCGAAACTTAGGCAGGAGATTTGAAAACTTGAAAATTATATTAACTAAATTTAGGTGAGTATAAGATTTCATAACTGCATGCTGCAAAGACCTTTGAAAGAGATAATTAGGTGCTCAGAAGGGCTCCAAATGTCACGTTTCTGTGCTCCAAAAGCCATTCTTAGGTGCTCCAGAGTGCTCAAAATTCGTTTTAGGGTGCCCCAAAAAAATTTTCCGAATCAGAATTTGGCAGTAGCATAACTACGTAAAACGCTAAGAAACAACGCCAAGTTGCGACGCAGGAGCTCAACTTGAATATTTTTTTCTCGCATTAGAAAAAAACATGTTTTCCCTTAAACTTTTAGAAATGAAATGCAATAAACTCTTCTAAAGTCAGTTCTTCCTGTATTTTTTACTTGGACCACCTCAGGGTAGAAGGGTAAACAACTGTTTATAGGCAGCAAAACGGACTTTTTCACAACTTCAATATTGTTTGTTAAGTACTTTGTTGCACGGTTTCAAGCATTTTCTTTTTCTTTGTAATTGCGAGGCGCAAAGCGATAATTAAATGAAAGAAGTGCTATTTTTTTGCATTTCGTTGAGTTTAAACAAAAATATATTTTGACAATAAAATTTACATATTTACCGCAACGTAGCAAGTTAGAAAGCGTTCGCATTTCATAAAATAAATCGTAAAGCGTTTCGAAAAGAAGGACGAGTGGAAGCTACTGAGGCAAGCCGCGGCTCGTCTTTAACTGTAGACAGTGACTGTATGCGCAAGACAATTGCGTGTCAAGAATGATCGTGCGTAGAACCATCTGCGAAAATCACTCTCCCGACCAGCTGCGCGCAAAGGTTGTTAGCTCTCGTTTCAGGTGGCGTGTTGTGCAGTGAAGAGCCTAAGAAACAATGCCAGGTTGCGACGCGGGAGCTCAACTTCCATTATGTTTTCTCGCTTTAGAAAAAAAAATTAGTTTGATTAAAATTTTAGGAATGAAAGGCAATAAACTCTTCTAAAGTCGCTATTTTTCGTATTTTTACTTGAACCATCTCAGGGTAGAATAAACGGCCCTTTAGGCAGCAAAACGGACTTTTTCACCACTTTTGAATTTTCTTTTCTCTTAAGTATTTTTAAAACCCGTTCGAATTTTATAAAATAAATTGTGAAGCATTTCGAAAAAAGTTTGATTTTTACTTAATTATTGAATGATGCCGAGTTTTACGCCCATTAAAAAGAAAAGTTAAAACCACGCTCACGCCATTTTCGCCGAATATATTTGATAAACGTGCTAAATCCTTAGGATAAAAAGCCATGATTTTTTTTTATAGGAACTGTTTGATCACAACGTCTAGAACATTTGACGTGGAATGACCCTAAAGCTCCAACATAGTCAAGAGATTCATACCCCTTGTTGCGATAAGCCTTGGTCAGGGTCACGTGGTACACCTGCGCGCCGTCGCGCGGCGCCGCTGCCGCCGTAAAGTCACGCCGCCGCCGCGCGCTGAGCGCCGCCGTTTCAACGCGTTCCTTCACGCTGCCGCCGTCGTGCAAGTTCGTCTGCTCCGCGGCGCCGCCGCCGTCATCTGTCCGGCGCACAGGTCTCTCACGTCTGCTTGCACTTTTTCAGGAGCTTCCTTTGGGCTCTAAAAGTTGCGTATTAATCTTTGTCTTTTGTTTCACTTCAAACGAAGATAAATAAGTAACTTTTCAAGACCATAGAAAGCTTCCGAAAGAGCGCAAGTGCCACGTGACAAATAGCGGCCAGAAGTTGAGACAAATAGCATGCCACTTTTCTGGGGTTCGTATAGCGCCATAAATATAGCTAAAAAAATTTATTTATCGTTGTAAATTCGTTTTATGACCTCTTTTTCCCAACCAGGATGTTACAAAAAAATTATTTTTGCTTTGCATGTGTCCTTTAAAGGAATGCTGAATCGAAATTCGGATTTCACAAAACAAGCTTGCAGAAGGGTTCAACAGGGCGCCATAAACCACGAAACATCACTCTTATAGCCATATCTCGAGTGAATGGCCGTATTTCTGGAAAATGAAGGAGCGAATAAGGGAGAATGTTGACGTCCTCTTACCGCAGAAGAGTTGAAAAGGAGGAGAAATGGCCTCGCTCCCTTCTCTGCGCACTCGCGCAGTCAAAGTGAAAAGAGGGGGAAATGAGAATCGCGAAGTCACGCGTTTTTACGGCCTTGTGCAAGCGCGCTCTTCTTTTACAAAAATACGAGAATCCGTCGGAGATGCCGCTTTATGAGTGAAGTTTTGGGATTTGTAGCGTCCCGCCTATCGATCAAGTTATACATAGGTCCTCGGACAGCATTCGACACTTTCTGTCATTATTTGTGCACCCTATAACCAAGCAATGGTGTCCCGATGACCGGGGGACTGTTGCCATTGAAGCCCGCGGCTCTAATTACGTTTAGGAGCTTAAAACAGAGAAGAAAGCTCGAACGAAGTTCGGGAAATGCATACACCGAACACCGGCGAAGCCTCTCATCCGGGACTTTCACTCTTTCCAACGCACCAGCAATAGGGAAAGCGCCGGTAGCACTTTCCCCTCTTCTCTCTTGCTCTCAAAATGACACTACTCACGATAAAACGGTCTATAGCCATCGTAACATCCTTTTCCCCAGATTGTTGTCGCAGGGAGTGTAGCGACGCGGTAGTTTTCTGGTTCGTGTGGACCTACGCAGACCTGGAGAGCTAGTGGTGGCTTGAGGTGGCTCAACAATTACTTGCGGAGCCACTGGTGTTTCATTGTCTGGCACCATTGTTTCTGCGTAGGATGACGGTTGATTATCAAACGGATGGCGTGCATTTCTTTCTGGCGTTTCCGGTGGGAATATATATACACGGTGTTTTATTTTTTTTTTTTTTTTAAGCTTAACAGATTTGTTTAAAAAAAGCCGTGAAAGTTACACTTATGCCGCTTGTGGAGGTGAGTTATACGGCCAGGGGGACATATTATAGGAGGCTAGTCAGAACGATCAGTCGGATAATTAATTAAAATTCGTTGATTAACTTTTTAAATACTGAAAATAGACATATGGTTCCAATTAGAAACTGGCTCAGCGTCATCGGAAACCACTAAATCAGTAATTTTTAGAAAGACTTGGAGCGCGTGAGAAGCGTAGTAGTGCACTAAAGTTACCACTCGTGGAGCAGGTACAAAGCTAGCGGTTGCGATAAGGCGCCCGCGCGATTTTTCCGTCCCTTATTCAGCCCCAGCCTTGCACCTGCTCCACGAGTGGTAACTTTCAATACTACGCTTCTCACGCGCCGAAAGTCTTTCTGAAAATGACTGATTTAGTGGTTTTCGATGACGCTGAGCAAGTTTCTACTTGGAACCATATGTGTATTTTCACTAATTATTAAGCTAATTAACAAATTTTAATTAATTAGACGACTGGCCGTTACAATAAGCCCCCTATAATTTGTCCCCCTGGTCGTATAACTCACCTCCGGAAGCGGTATGAGTGTAACTTTCACGGCTTTTTTTAAACAAATCTGTTAAGCTTAAAAGCACCCTGTATATATACTCGATCGTCAGGTCTGATCTGATCGCCATGTCTGTGCCAATTGGTTCCGTCTTCCAGTTGCACTTCAACGGAAGATGTACTTGGGCTGACAGCAATAGCTGGCACCCACCACTGTCCAGGCCTGAAATTCTTCACGATGGCGTGTGAGGCAGGCCTTTGCAATTCAGCACAACCATCTCCTTCGTTCTGGTGTAGTTTCTGCTTCGGCTGTTTTCAAATAGCATTTTTCCGTTTTGTCCGGACAGAGAGCTTTAAGAAGGGTTCGCAGCACCCTCCCCATAAGCAGTTCTGCTGGAGCTGAAAGAGCAACCTGGTAATCCTTGTTTCAGATTCACCGGGTGCGTTCTTCAGCTTGTTCTTTACCAGCCGAACTATACGCTCAGATACACCGTTTGATGCAGGATGATACGATGGCATCTTGATGCCCCTGATTTGGTTTTTTCTAAGGAACTCTGGGAATTTCGCACCTGTAATTGCAGTTCAATTATCAGATAGGATGACGTCTAGTTTGCAAAGATGGTCCACAAGCCGTTGATTGTTATTTCTGAAGATGGAAAAGATACGGGTTTTAGTTTAATTTGGAGTAAGCGTCTACGACGACTAAGAAGTAATGTCCTGGGAAAGGGTCCCCGAAGTCGACGTGCAGTCTTGACCATGGTTTCTCTGGAAGTGTCCATGGTGTTGATTGTACTGACGGCGCAAGTGCTGATTTTCCTGACATTTTGCACAAGATTTCACCTTTTCTGAGGTGTCTTCGTCAATATGAGGCCACCACAGGTATAGGGCAATCATTTTAATTTTTTGAAGGCCCGGGGGACCTCCGTGAAGACGTTTCAATACTTCCTGTGGAAGAGATGCGGGAATCCCGACTCTCGTTCGTTCCCTAGAGCACGGAGTCATCTTGCCGGCTGAGCTCGTTCTCTCGAATCCTAAATGGTATTCATCTGGGTTTTTGACCCCTGATCACCTTCTAGCAGTATGTCGTTAAGGTCCTTCTATGAGGCTTGCATGAGCGACCATAGCAGACGACAGCACTCGTGAATAACATCCAACATAAAAATGTCGGCTGGCTGTTTTACTGTGAAGTTCCTGTTTTTTTAAAGGCAAACTGCTCGCTCCGTCTTTCCTGGCGTAATCGTACGCAGACAGCATGAGAACCCAGCGGTCTAGTCTAAAAGAGCTTCGATCT
Source organism: Ixodes scapularis (assembly GCF_016920785.2). Lineage (NCBI taxonomy): Eukaryota > Metazoa > Arthropoda > Arachnida > Ixodida > Ixodidae > Ixodes > Ixodes scapularis. The sequence continues at coordinate 65,064,942 of NW_024609883.1, read as the reverse complement.
GGAATGGACTTGTCGGGACCGAGAAGTCCAAGCAGTGGCTTATGATCTGTAATTGCTTCAAATCGTGTCTTACCCAGAGGTACTGACGAAATATTGTTACACCAAAAAATAAATGCCACAGCCTATCTTTCCAGTTAACAGTTGTTCTTTTCGGCTGGCTGCAGGCTTCTGGAGGCGAACGGTATAGGACGTTCCACACACCTTAGAGGGGCCCTGCAATCATATTTAAGCGCCTACCTTTTTTGCGGTTCCCACGTCCCTCGGGGTTCGGGCAAGCCAGCGGGCACAGAGAGAGTAACTATATCAGTGCGTTATATTTTAACCAGACGACGCGGAAACCTCCTCCACCTACGGGGGCGACCCGCGGTGCCGAAAGCGCGCGATATGTGACGTCTTAGGTCCTGGGCTTACTGCTGGTCAGAGCCGCTAAAAACTTCTTTTTTGTCGAAATACAAAATATTAGTGGCGCGAATTGCTTCAATTATTTATAAAAGTAATTTTGTTCACTATTGTACATCAGAAAAGAAATAAAGTCAGTTTATAAAGTACAGAAACAAGAAATGACCGGTCGACAAACCCGCCACCAAGCGGTGGAAAAGGCGGCGCATACTAGAAGGGTGTAGTGGGATCAGGCGCCAACGAGCGGCGAGCGTAGAAGGGTCCCGGATGAACGCGGCGGCGCTGCGGTCGTGCGGACTGGAGGATCCGACCGGTTCCGAGCGTTCCCAAGGCCTTCGGCGAGCAGCTTCAGCTTTTAGTTTGGCCTTTTAGCGGTACGGCAGCGCGAAGTGGCTCCCGTTCTGAACTGATCTTTACCCCGTGTTTGCTGTCGTTTGTGGCCAATGAAGTGTCATGCCGAATTAGTGTTTAATCGCACAGCAAATGCAATGCGAGCCGCTCGGCTGCCCGCTTCATGCAGCCTATCCAGAACATGCTTTAGTGGCGCCCTCTCGAGCCGTCGGCAAGGAGTGCGGAAGCCTTGGTGCTCGCTGAGCTCACTACCCCTCGTCTTGTTCACGGCCACTCAAGCAACCAAAGAGGTCACGAAGGAGGTTATATTTTGCTAGTTTTTGTAATTTTAATTTGCCTATAACTTCTAAAATAAAGCGAAATTCGAGAAAAGAAAAGTTTAATTAAGTTACTGGGTGATTTCAGATAAGATCGACCAAAGGGTGGCTGGTCGACATTTTTAAATCAACTGATGTTTTTAGATGACATTGTCTAGTGTCTGGTATAAACGAATCCACTCTTAGTTTGGACCAGAAAAAAAATTTGGAGACAAGAAAAATCGTAAGGCAGGGAGAGGTGGACAGTTGCAATAACGCGCACTGATGGAGGGGGCAAGTTTGAAAGTGAATAATTAAAACAATAAAATTAGGAGAATTTTAAAACTTTTTACAAACAAACTATGGGTACAACTTGCTTGTAATATAAAGTAATAATATTTATTAAAAATTTATTTAGTTTTCTAAAAATTGCCAAACATGCCTGCTCGAACGACAAATGGCAAACTTTGGAAATCTGTATCTCATGAAATAATTTAATCATTATTACATAACTTGCAGACATTATTTTACTAATATATGGCTATTATTGAAAAAATAAATAAGGTATCTGAGTGACACAATAGTTACAATATATTTAGGCAAACATGGGAAAAAAATCAAACAAAGAAAAATTCCAATGCGAATAAAAAAAAAAATACCACCTTCGATTTTTTTTAAATTTGGGTACCCTGTTATACTCTATTTCGGCATTCATTTCTATTAAAAACATGTTGCATCATTGCACTGTGAAAGAAGAAACAACTCCCCAAAGTAGGGTCCTTTTTCAAAGCCTACACTTAGCAGTGCCCTATACAAGAAGTGACTCTGAGTTCCAGTTTCATGAAACTTGCACAAATCTTTTATATACATTTATTCAGATGAGGTCATTGATAAAAAGAGCGATCGGTCACACAGTAAAAGGGAGGAGAAACTATATACAGCATTTTACATAAGCGTACAAAGTGGTATCATATTAGAGACTAATGATTTGAGAAAAGATGATGCAGTGTGAAGTTGTACCTTCCGGTATATTTTACATCTAGAGTAAAATAAATAACTTTACTTCCACACACAAAAACAAGGATATAATAGTAAGATATTTAGGTTGGCTGTGTATTTACGATTACAAACAATTTCAGGTGACGGATGCCATAGCGCCTAACTGGAGCAGCTTCGATGCTCTCAGTGTATGATTGAATCGTGGCAGGCCGATATATTTTATCCTGCTCGAGGATAACATTTTGGGATTTTTTTTTATAGTGATCAGATAAAAATTATTAGTAACCACCAACAAAAACAGTAGGTTAAATACCCCGTGAAGAAAAATGGATAAATAAGATGTCCCTGCATTCAAGATGAGCAGTCCTTGGGAAATCAAATTCGGCACTTCACGCTAAGGTTTTCCTCGCTGTACCCATTTAATAAAGTTGCTTCCAAGCAGATCCGACTGTCCGTGCTACATATACGTCACAGGTCCCTTCTGTTGACTTGCTGAGCCGCCACGCGTGCCAAGACTGAATGCCAGGGAAGGCGCGCACCGTCAGCCACTCTTCTTTTTTTTTGTTCACGATACCGAACAACCTCATTTTCGTCCAGATATACAAGATGCACGCCTTTCAGTTTCTTTGATAGAACGCTCGCCATTGTCCTGGCCGTCTGAATTGCGCTTACTGAACGTTCTCTCAGGTTGTTCAGCTTGGCCTGGTGCTTCACGAGTCCGCCAACTCCGTCACATGCATTTTTCCCATGTCCAGATGCAGAAAATAACCACTGGGCTTGTGGGCAATCGTCCTTTGCAAATTGGTGAAGCTGGTAGCGATTCTTGAAATGACTGGCGGCGCCGTCACTTACGTACGTCACGTACGAGTATACCGCAACGTTGTCTTCAACCCACTCCTTCACTTTTTCTAGAGCCAAGCAAGCGTGAGCGGCGTCGTGACACAGGTCCTCACTGATGATGGCAAAGCTGTTTGTAGATTTTCTTGTCGTCACTACACATGTAAATATCGAAACTTGTTTTTTTTTTCCAGTGATATGCTTGCACTTCGTCAGGAAGCACGATGGTCCAGTTTTCAGCAAAGTCAAAATGAAAGACAATGCTCCCGCGTTGCATGCACTGTTTTTCATCGTAGATCGCTTTACCTTGCGTTTGCCGGATGTGGTTGTGAAGTACCCAACTTCCAACCGTCACTTGGATGACTTTTAGGAAAGTCTCAGGTTCCAAAGTTTTTTTCACAAGGTCGCCGGACTCCCATGTTGCAAGCACAATCTCTTCATCCTCCGAGATATCAAGTTCCCGGAGTGTAAGAAACTGGCCTTTTGGGCAGTGATCACAGTCTCCTTGAAGGCACAGTTCTGTTGCTGGGTCGCACAGAAATGCCGAGTTCATTTCACCAGTGTTGAATGTTGAGCCTGTAACGTTCTCTAGAGCGGCAATACAAAGATAATAATTGGCGCAGCGCACACAAACGCACACTTCCTGGTGTGGAATACATTGGACCCATCTAGGGCGCAACGAATAAAATTTCGTTAGCCCAACGCCGGAATCGGGATGCTTGTCTTTGTATATACGGAAGGCCTCTCGTATTGAGCGTGTCATGAAGCGCTTTGGCACGAACGTTTTCTCTCCGTTGAGCATGACAGAGATGACGTCCTTCTGGTTGGGACTTTGGCGCGAACATTGTAGCTCGTCTTTCGTGAAGTACTCTAGGGCAGCAGACAGGTTCTCAGGGCTCACCTTGCACCTCGTGTAAGGATCCGGCTCATACCACACGCCATGCTTTTCCTTGAGTTTTCGGGATTTACTGATGAGGTACATTGAGACCTGTGGAATCATCTTTTGAACCTCATTCTTCGTCAGTGTTGACGGCAGGAGTGTAAGCAGTTGACAACGTTCCCGGAGAGAGGTGGCGGTTTCAAAGGCCTGCCGAAAGTTGTCCACCCACTCAGTGCATGTGGAGCATGTTGGTTCGGACGACCCCGATGGTGCGTCCCTGTCGTACGCAATACGTAGCCTTGAGCGTATATTCTTGACAGCAACCTGCTCCAGTTCTGCCTGCTTTCTCTTGACATAGGCAGGCCTGTCCCGACTTCTTACGACGCTTGGTTGTCTCAGCGGCGACACATCTGTAGGTAGTATGCTGCGATTTAGATCTTCAATTGCTTCTTCAGCTGGCACAAATATGTCAGGGCACTGCTCTGAGCTTCGCATCGAGATCTCCTTAGTGATGTGCATGAAGCAATGGTAGCACAGGTAGTCCGTCGCACTCACTTTGGTGGAACAGTCAGGCGGAAGAATTTGCTTCAACGAGTTTAGGTCCAACTCGCCAACACTTCGAAAATTCCGCTGCTTTGGTATAGTCTTTTTGTGTTTGCAAAAGTAATCTGCACAAAACACTCGTTCGGAGCTCCAGGACGTCTTCATAATGTATACATAAATAATAGAAATTAAACCCCAACTGATGGCATATAATTGCCAAGTGAAAGAACCACTGGGTGCACAAGTGACAAGTCCGAGGCTGAGGAGCTCACTCACTGCAAACGTACATTTGAAAATAGAGGTCACAACTGAGGCTGTTGGCAAAGCTTGATCCACGTCAAAGGAAGAAAGAGGGAAAGTCTCCAGACAAAAAATTGTGGTCAGCGGCCTTCGAAAAAGACTTTCCGGAATCGCACTGTCGTCCATCCACGCGCTGATATGAAAGCACCCGAGCTTCTACCACGTGGTTCATGACACAGCCTGAGCCATGTCGGCGACCGGTTCGCGAGGGGTTGGCGGTGGGGTTACGTTGATGGTCACTCGGATTAGCCCTTGCTGTACTGAGCTACCGCCTGCAGTGCCTTATCGCCGGCTGGTGTCAACAACGAGAACACACACACCCTGTCTACACCAAAACTACAAGCGTTCACCGCACACGCGTCGCCGCCGCTTTTAAGCTTTTGTGAAATTGCTTTCTTTTGCCGCGGAGAACCGCCTTATCTTAACTACGCGCCTGAAATCCTTCCAGGCGGGCGTACACAATATCAAGCGTTTCGAGAAATGCCCGTGGAGTAGAACTATGGGAAAATTCGGAGCCCGCGATGTCGATATCGTCGCCGTTGTGTTAGTACGCCGTCGCGTACTGCAGTCCCCCGTTGGGGGAGGGGGGGGGGGGGCGGTCTTACTACGATAACATGGCGACAGCGTTTACACTCTATGTATTTACGCGAGGCTCGAGTATTTGGGGATAATGCTGCCGGTTGGTGTGCCCCTTTGTGCCTGATATTATCGCCCGTGACGCCAGCGAGTGAGATGGCGACAGGCATGACTGCTCAGTAAACAGGCGTCGGCGGCCATGTTTTGCTGGTTGAAGCGAACCCCCTTGTCCTTGACAGCGAGCGGGGAAATGCGAAAAAAAGATTGTATCGGCCGTTTTGCCAGAACTAGCGACGAGTGTCGTCTGCGGTTTCCGGCAACTATTTCGCCATAATCGTGAGCTTAGCGAGGAAATGATTTTTGCTAGCCACAGAACACTACCACGCAGAAAGGGAATGCTTGAACATGTTTTTGTTCTGGATATATATCAGGGATATATATGAGAGAGAGAGAGAGAGAGAGATGAAGGTAGAGCGGAAGAGGGAATAGCATATAGTGTCGCAGGAGAATAAAGTAAACAAAGTTCCTAGTGGCCGATGGCTGCATGATCTTTTCTCGGATCACTAGTCCGTAATATGATACCTCTTTGTACACAGTAGTTTCTCCTTAATTTAAGTGTGTGAACGATTTCTTTAGTTATCATTGGCCTCATCTGAATAAAAATATATAAAAGATGTGTGTTGGTTTCATGAAACTGGAACTCAGAGTCAGTTCTTGTATAAAACACTGCTAAGTGTAGGCTTTGAAAAAGGACCCTACTTTGGGGGGTTGTATCTTCTTTCTCAATAAAATGATGCAACATTTTTTTAATGGAAATGAATGCCGAAATAGAGTATAACAGGTTACCTAAATTTAAAAAAAAATCGAGGGTGGTGTTTTTTTTTTATTCGCATTGGAATTTTTCTTTGTTTGATTTTTTTTCCATGTTTGACTAAATATATCCTAACTATTGTATCACACAGATACCTTAGTTATTTTTAAATATTAGCTATATATTAGTAGAATAATATCTGCAAATTATATCATAATGATTAAATTATTTCATGAGATACAGACCTCCAAAGTTTGCCATTTATCGTTCGAGCAGGCATGTTTGTCAATTTTTAGAAAAATAAATAAATTTTAAATAAATATGATTACTTTATATTACAAGCAAGCTATACCCATAGTTTGCGCCTAAAACGTATTAGAGTTCTCCTAATGTTATCGCTTTAGTTATTCACTCTCAAACGGGCCCCCTCCATCAGTGCGCGTTAATGCAACTGTCCACCACCTCATGCCTTACGATTTTTCCTGTCCCCAAGTATTTTTTCTAGTCAAAACTAAGTTTGGATTCGTTCATACCAGACACTAGACAATAACATATAAAAACATCAGTTGATTTGAAAATGTCGACTAGCCATCCTTTGGTCGATCTTATCTGAAATCACCCTACTACGTTCAGTGCGCTCAGGTCCGGTGCTAATTAAAACCCAGTAAAAAAGTCCTTTCAGGGCCCCTTTAAGCGTCGCGGTTGTCTAGAACGGCTCCTAGTCTGAATCAGGAAGCGTCACAGGTAGAGCTAAGGTCTTGTTTAAAATTGTAATTAACCAAAACCAGTTTCTTTTTGTTTTTATGAACGGCGCATCTTGTTCTTTCCACCGTTCCAGCAACATGGCGTTCCCCATGCTAGCAGATGATGCAAGGGATGCCCTATCGAAAAACCCAGTATAACTTTTCACTATCCGGATTATGGAACTAGAAATTTGTTTCTGGAAACCCGAAATCCAGATTGTAGACAAAGGAATAATTTCTGAAAACCAAAAATCCAGATAGACTCCAGATAGAATCCAGATAGATTTCCATTTCCATAATCCGTATAGCGAAAAGTTATACTGCGTTTTTCGGTAGGGTGTAGAATTGAAGACAGGTTTGGAATTGATTGCCTGTGTAGGTCACCAAACCCAGAAAACGGTAGTTCCTTGATGTTTGGCATGAGCTTTTAGGACTGCTTCCACCTTGTCAGTAACAGGATGCAGCCCCTCTGCTCGAGGATGTGACCCAGGCGCACTCAACCGCGTCCATCATGAATATACACTAGCTCAATTTCAGCTTGATTCCTCTTTCGGTCATCGCTGGGCGAGGTTGCTCAGATGGACCTTGTCATCCGCACCCGTCGCCAGAATGCCATCGAAGTTGACGACGATATGGTTGAAGCCTTGGAGTAGGGTTTCCATCTCCCTCTGGAAGATTGGTAGAGCTGAAGAAATCCCAAAAGGTAATTTCGTGTACTCAAGACGTCCTTTTGCCTTTGGGGATGTTGATCGTGGTGTATTTTCTTAACGCTGGATTAACGACCAGTTTCTGATATGCGTCTTTTTCGTCAACCTCCGTGAATTTGACCCCACCTGAAAGCTTCGCCCCCAACTCCTCAATTAGTGGAAACGGGTACTGCTGCAAGACTGCAACAGGGGTCTCAGTCACCTTATAGTCCCCGTATATGCAAATCCGACCATTTTGTTTTATAGGACAGGGGCGACCTGCGTTGCGCCCAGTCGGAAGATTTCATGGGTTCCAGAATTTCCTCTCGCTGCGGTCCCTGCAGTTCTTCAGACACTTTGTCAAGCAAAAGACAAAGGGAACACTTCGTGCCTCGATGAACCATTGTTTTGTCTTTTCGTGGACTGTCAGTTTTAACGGAACTCCTTGAAATGTCTCTGGTCCATCGGAAAATATGGTGATGTGCTCATTTATGAGCTGTTGAACATCGCTGATAGAGCAGACATCTGCAGCGCTGAATACTCCCGTGTTCTGCTCCTTCATCCAGTCGCGTCCGAGCAGTGCAGGCGTGTTGCCTTCGGCTAGATTAGTGAGAGCTCGAAGTTGTTATCCTTATATTTAACAGTTATATTAACTTTCCAGGCCTCGGGCTTAAGTTCTCCTCAGCTGAATAGTCCAAGACTTGCAAGGAAGATTAGGAAATTCTTGACGGAACGCTGTTTCTCCCATGATTGAGACACTTGCCTCAGTATCGAGTTCCATTTTTATTGATTTTTTATTGAAGCTCCAGCTAAACCATGAAAGAATTGGTCTGTTTAGGAGTGTCTAGCTTCCTCATGTCATAGGCTTTCCCGTCGCTGGACGAAGGATCTTCGCGCTCCGGGTGTTCCACGCCGTAAACTGGAGTAGGCTTCAAATTTTGTTAAAGGGATACTGAACCAAAGAATTTAGTGCCCATAATAAGTGGCGCACGTTCTTTCCACCAGCCAGCAGCCGCCGGTGTGCGCGAGCACACGCAACAAAAATGACGTCACAGACCTCCATTCGCGGTTGAGATGACAGTGAAATGCATGGGCTTCGGACTAAAGGAGAATAAAGAAAGGCTTTTCATCTCAACAAGTGAAAGCTACGTGCTTGTTAGACCAATTCATCGCTTACTTTTTACACCAGGCACCACTGTGTAGATGAAAAACTTGTCTTTATTCTCCTTTGGTCCGAAGCCCATACATTTCACTGTCATCTCAACCACGAATGGAGGTCTGTGACGTCATTTTTGTTGCATGTGCTCGCGCACACCGGCGGCTGCTGGCTCGTGGAAAGAACGTGCGCCACTTATTATGGACACCAAATTCCTTGGTTCAGTATCCCTTTAATGTGACGAGGTCCGGACCCCGAATGCTTGCTAGATGACCATGGAGATCCAAAAATATGAAGTAAAATATCACATATACACAAATACAGGAGCTAAACGGTTCACATACAGAAAACTTAAAAAAAAAAAACAACAACAACAACAACAGTACAATGATTTGTAATTGAAACTATAAATGGCAATGCTATCTGTAATCTACACAATATGTATTGGGTGATGTGGGTGGGTTATAACTTATAGTTAGGCCGTAGACTTTCCGGTTTAACAGAAAAACATCGACAAACATTCTTCGAATTCAAAAATACAAAATCGGTCTAAAACCGAAAGAAAGCCACCCTTAAATGGTCGTTTGTGTCAAAATAGAAAGTCGGGAAAAAACAAAAACGCCGATTTCTCGAAATGTTTTCTCCAGCTGGGACAGTTTTTGTCGACACCCTTCACTCTTAGACTTCAACTCTCAGCTTTTCATTTGGTTTTTCACCAATAATCACCGTTCATAGCGTTCATCGGAACCAACACCGAAATGCACATATATATATATATATATATAAACAATAAATGAACACGGAAAAACATCGATCGATGTTCCTTATAAATAGGGTTCCATGTTTTCTGATAAATCCAATAAACACCAAAAACCACTCGCCTGTAAAAACAAAACAAAAAAAAAACATTTTACGATTGAAGATTTTTCGAGCTGCGTAAATCCAGATTTCGTTATTTTTTAAGTTGAAAAATTGACAAGAGAGATTTTCCCGTTTATTTCGTCAAGATTCGTTCAGTACAAAGGGCCAATGTACTTCTCGATAACGACAAAAGACACTCTTCCGGTTCCCAAATTGAACCATACTGTTTGTGCTTTTTAGAGGGAGGAAGGATCGTGATTTTAGATCGATGAAATATGTTATGGGGATTACGTTCCTGTAGTCCGAGGACCGGTTCTCAAATAGAATACGATGCCCGCGTCCCACCACTACCCATTGTCGCAGCTCACGCCACTACCCATCATCGCAAAAGTTCAAGCCAGAGATCTCCGCAGACAGACGTCTACTCGGAGGAGGGAACGCCGACTGGATGGGGTCAGGGGAGTCGCTAGCGTTGAGCCATCGCCGGTCGGACTTGCTCACGCCGTGGCCCGCGACTCGACCCGTCGTCCAGGACTCCTGGCCAGACGGCCGTCCATTCGGAGGAAACGTGTTCGACTCCTCGCTCGATCTGTTGGGGATCCCCCGAAACGGGAGCAACGGGAGGGGGCCGGAGAGTGCGAGAGACTTGGCCAGCAGACTCGAAGCCAGACGATTCCGGCCAGAACCTCCGCGGCTTACTCCTTTATTGGGGGAGGGAAACCAGTGGCTCCAACAGTGTGAACCTGTAGATTTTATAGAATCAAGAGGGGAGCTGAAGGTTTTATGCGACCGTGGATTTGGCTATTTCAAAGTACCGATGTTTATTCAATAACACTTGTTTTCAAGATTTGTCGTATAGGATAGTTAGTAGTGGGAATCGCGAGGGCGCGCCAGTGCGACATGCAACTTCAGAAATAGCTTTCGATAGCGTCTTTTTTTTTTTTTTTTTTGTTATTTTTCCTAATTTTATGTACGTTTTCGTCTCGACAGTATTTATTTTTGTTCGAAAAAAAAAGAGAGTAAAATTGAACTTTAAATTTCGGTGATCTGGGAGTTTAACAAAAATAGCCTCCAATAAACCTAGACTTTTTAGCGAAAAATAAACACCGAAAAACATTTTTCGAATTTCAAAAAGAAAAAAAAGAAAACTCCTATATAGCAGAATCATACTTATAAATAAGCACCGGAAAGTCTACGGCTTATATATAGTGTAAGGATTCCGACTAGTCTGTACGATAATTGGAGAGTGCGTACCCCTGAGCATCGCGTGCGAATGGTGGTTATGTTTCTGATAAAATATGATACATGTTTAAAAATCTAATGACTTCGGTGGATGACAAACTAAATTACCCCGTCTGCATGGTACGAGTAGCGTTCATAAGGTGTCTGTTACCACCACGAACAAAGAGAGCTGCAATCAAGAGCGTCGATTGTGCATCTTAGGGGAAGGAAGTGCTGTGTTTTTGTAACAGTGCAAGCTATGCACCATATAACTTTCCTAAAAGGGAAAAGGGGTGGGGGGGGGGGGGGGGGGGGCATTGGAAGCTTCTGCGTTTCACCCTTTACCACCCCACTTCGCGACGAAGCGGAGTAGGTTGATAGATATGATGGGATGATCACTAGCCTTCCTAGTGACTACCTCCAATACTTTATTGATTTTAAGCTATCGACGTTATCGAAGCAACACGTGTTTGCAACTGGTGTCGTAGGACAATTGCAATGGCGGAAATGCCGAATCGACCTGAACACAAATCAATTGATACGAGCACATTATTTTTAATCAGCGCACGTTTACATCCGGATATTATTTATTTTTATTTTTGAAAAATAGAAAACACTAAAATTAAGCTTTGAATTTTGGAGAATTGGGAATCGAACGAAGAAAACTCCGATAAACTCCAAATCTTCGTGAAAATATAAAATCCGAAAAACGCCTTCCGACTTTGACAAAAAATAAACTCCGAAAACACAGGGTCATATATATGTAGCATACTTTGCAATGACTTGACAAACCGTGTGTGTTTGATTTTTTATATTTTTTTTTTTACTACCTTGACTCATACTCCATTCATAGTATGTGCGGTGGAAAAAATTAGAACAAAGTATTTGCTTGCACCCTAAAGACAGGTTCACACATTTACGTTTGAGTGTGATCGACAGAGTTTCAGCCGGTGATGATGACGATAATAATGTTTATTTACATACAATAGGAGGCACTCTGGTTCTCTTGACTATAGTTCAGCCGCCGATACTGACACACCTACACTATATCTATCAGGTAGCACATATCCGATCGGCAAGCAATTGAACGAAAGGTTGTGCAGTATTTGGGAAATCAAACCAACGCACTATCTACTAGAAATTGTCTATTTTACATTATCGGAATCATTCCACGCACACGGTACAAAGAATTATGCCTAATATATTCGCAGATCCGCAAGTTTTAGGGGGCTTCCCGATAGGTGGCGCAAGTGTGTTCTCTCGTCGTAAGCGGTTACGAATGACTTTAACCCAGTCGATGACATCCAAATGCAAACGTGTCAATCGGCCTTAAAGGTGTTTTTTTTTTTTTTTTTTCCGTTTTCAGCTTTGAAATATGCTTTGAATCGGCAAAATCAGCAACATCCCTGGATTTCTATTTGTAAGAATAAAAGCAACTGTTCTAAACAGTGGGACGATGTTTAACGGTCATTAAGTAGAAACCCTAGAAAACGAGACTTTTAGCAGAACATAAACATTTTCCGCAGTACGCGCGCCCTTCAACGCACCGCCTATTGTCTCCAGGAAAGCAACCTGCGGTCCTGATGTTCCAGGTCTGCTCGTAAACTGGTCCCTCTAGTGTTTTACACTGTCTGGAAGAAGATTCCGCGGCCGCTCACAGCAATCATATCAAAAGCGCACAATGCTCTTTTGTCTGAAAGACGACTGCAGACGTGCCCATTTTCCGCCCCATATAAGCGGACTCGAGGCCGTTGCGAGAATAGGTGGAAGGGTTGTGCACCTAACGCAAGTCATCAGCATGAAGGTCCTCTGCGTTTTGGCATTCCTGGCTGTGTCGTCCAGCCTGGTGGTCTCCCATAAGCACAGTGAGTTCGGTTGTCCAACAGAGGAAGCATCTGGATGGTGATTGTGTTGCGCGTTTGTTTAGACAGCCGGAGCACGATCAGCCCCAATGTCTGTCTGGTGCTTCCGCTATTGATGAGAAATTTAACCAGCTTAGCACCATGCTAGCCTGGGTTCTTAAAACGTGCATCACGCAGTAGTGATGCATGACCTCACTGCGATGCTCATGCAGATCAAAACGGTCAGGAATGGGGATTCATCTTAAGATCCCTGGGTTCTGCAGCGTGAACTTTCGCTTCACGTGCTTTGAGCTGAGGTGCGCTGAAGTACTCAGCCGCCGATCCCCCATGTATCTCAGTCTGGATCATGCGGACACTTCGCGAAATCCGATCTAGTCACTCGGTGTGCCCCACCAAGCGAGTGACTATACTTCAGCATATGCTATAAGCGCGAGCTCCGGGCTTTCAGCATCCCTGCCAAGCAGGCACGCTCGCTTGTGCAGTGCAAGCACTGTTCAGGGCCACATGCTCGCGCTTGTAGCATCGGCTGTGTCTGTACTTAAGCTGAAACGAAGTACAGATTCACAAATGGGTTTTAGACTGCTGACATTCTAAATGCTGGAAGATCTGCGTGTGTTTGGCTCGAGGAGTCCTGCTGTTATTTGTTCCTTTTATAGTGATGCGATGTACATGTTTTTAACTCTAACAGAGAGGCGTGAGGTGGGACGGCCCATCATGGAACGTGTATATTGCGACGTTGAAAAAATGGCATCGCGAATGCTTGACAGTGGGTTGTAAGTGCTTAAAGGTGACCCTCTTGGAAGCCTCAAAGTGGTATACGGACCGCTCTTTAAAGAAACTTAGCTTTTTCAGGGCTAAATCTCTCGGCGAAACATCGTCTGCCACTCTGGCCAGGGTTTTTCTCCAGTCCTTTGTTCAGCTTTGGCTAGTTTAGTAATTGTGTTGGTGTGTGTGTGGTTTACTGGGATGAGGTCCCGCTCGTGAAAGGATGACTTCAAAAGCGTGCTTTGCCGAACCGGCAAGCAGGTGTGGCACAATTAGGGTTTCGAGGTTTGTGAGTTTGCGCTATAACACAAAGCATGCTTCACCTCCTCTAGGCGCTAAATTGTTTGTAAAGAAAGAGAAAAAGAAAAAAAAAAAAGCCGGGGTGCCGGACGCACCGTCACCTGGCCACTAAATTGACCAGGCACATCTGCAATATTCCGATTTTATCTGACGTTCGACCTACGAAATGTTCTTCTACTTCCAGAGGGAAAAAAGGCATCCGGTGAGTGTTCCTGCTTTCTTGTAATTTTGGGCTATATAAGAAATAGCATGTTTGGTTTGCGATAAAGACTGGAAGTATAATTTTAACAAAAATTCGTGTATTCGAGCTTCCATGCGCAGTGAGGAATTAAATGTGTGTCGAAACTCAACGTCATGCGTCATGCATCATCACGAAAGTTTTGCCATTCCAGTACTGCCTACAGCCCTTAAACGGGCCTGTCAAGAAGTGGAAGGACTTCAGCGAAGCTTGCCATTGAGACGTTTTCTAATTTCGGCCTTACGAAACCTATACGAATTCTTCTAAACCTCGACTTCAAGTTTTGATCAAGAGTGAATGCCACTACTAACTACTCACCCGGTACTATTCGAAGGGGCAATTCAAGCATGCAACGTACTCCGTCGTGTGAACAGTCATCATGATTCTCGGTTTCTCATTTCAACCAGAGAGCCCTACACACTTTCCACTTCAGCACAGCAAACGCTAGGGAGGAGGCGAGTGAGAGAGAAACCAGCTTTTATGGCAAGCCGAGAGTTTTGTGGTAGGGACTACCCTTGTCTTTCTTAACCTGCAACAGACTGTACATGGCTTGCGAAAGCCAAACGGCCGGACGCAGGCATTCTGCGTTTTAACGCGTTCGACGAGTGCAGTGGAGACAAAGGCAGCTAGCTTCAGGTCTACCCCCTATTCGTTCCAATCAGAGTTCGGCTTTCTGACATCCCCGTGCGCTCTCATATCCTCCTCTCTCTCAGTTTCTCCGCGCGTAATAAATAAATGAAAAAAAAAACAACTAAATCTTATTAAAGACGAAAGAAAGAAAAAGGAACGCCGTTCTTTCGTTTGTTCCCTCAAAAACGTAATGGAGTTCTCGATCTATAGTTTCACCGACGCAAGATGAAACGGCGGCGTTTCTCCCTTTTCCCTGAAATGGACGCGTCCCAGGAACGCCGTACCTTGGAACGCCGTTCTGTCCAAGACTGTGTCTATGGTTCGGTCACGTCATCCGCCCACCCTTCTTCATTCGTGCAGTGGTCATCATAGAGAAGGCCCCGGTGGTGCCAGTCTACCAGGACTACTCGCACCAGCGACCCCACCAGTCTTACGAGACCTCGTATGCGCAGCCGTACCGGCAGTCCTACGTCCAGTCTTACGCGCGACCGACCTACGTGCAGTCGTACCGACAGCCGTACGGACAGTCGTACGGAGGTTACGGTAAGTGCAATTCTTTCGTATACACATCGTGCTACGGGCGCAAGATTAGCGGTGCAAACACGAGTTCGCACCGCCAGCTGTGCGCCTTTTGCAAGAGTGCTTTTAACGCGCTCCTGCGTTTCTTCCGCGTGCTTTCAAAACATTTACTGACCTAGTGGTTTTCGATGACGATCAGCAAGTTTCTAAATGGAGCTGTATGTTTATTTTCACGAATTGAAAAGTGAATTCACGAATGTTTGTGAATTGAATTATCTTGACGATTAATATGTCCCTCCGGCCGTGCATAACTCACCTGTAGAAACCGTATTAGAGTGCCGTTCTTTTTCAATAAATGTGTTCGAATTAAAACCAAACACCCTGTATATATAATCAACAGCTCTGATATTTCACACCTGCAGGCATATTTCATCCGCGATAAAACAATGGAAGGATCACACAGCGAACGACGTGAGGCTTCACCGCAAAATTTGTAATTCCAAAGTAACTAAAATACAACCCTTTTCCTCTTTTTTTTTTCTTTTGCAGGGATGTAGTATTTTGTAGGGATGTAGGGATGGGTATCTTTATTTGCCTCAAAATTATATATTATATTTACGTTTTCACAATGAATGAAACTACTTTTTAATACATTTTAGAAAAAGTGGAGTAAGGTTTTTGTACCCAGTTTTGTCGGTTATAAATAGGTAAAAACGAAAACACTGTCGGTAATATTTTATGTAAATGTATGGCGCATGGCCCATTTCCTCCCCTCAACTAGACTGCTTTGGCATATTTTATGCCAGAAATGAAGAAAACAAACATGGCATATTTGGCGTTTGGTGACATATTTGGGGCCGTGTAGCTTGGGATTCATTTTACATTTTGCTTATTAAATGTTATATTCCTCTAGGCCCATACATGTGCTATCGACTGGTACCACTTTAATTTATGGACTAAATATTTTATATAAAATAGGAGATGCCATCAAAATGCAAATTTATCCATAAATTAGGCGCGTGTATTAAAAAGCAGCCTTTTAACATTTATTTTGATTTCCCTCAATTATGTTCTCTTTCTGTGCGCATAATCAAAGTTCCCCCTTTTTTTGCTGAATTTTCTGTAGAAGTGCTTAACCACACATACGCGTTTCGCAAGTTGACTTTACTGCAAGTCTTTTTATCCTTAAAATGCCAAAGGCAAAAAAAAAAGGGGGGGGGGGGGTGTTGTGAAGTGTTTTGGGAGTTGAATGGGCGACGGAGAGAGTGAGCTGAAACACGTATTTTCTATCAACGAAACGCCTGCCTTGGCCGAGTTATCCTGTCTAGATGAGATGATGGGTACCAGATCTTCTGACGTAATCCACCAGTGAATCGAGGATAACCTTCCTGTGTTCAGATGAGCCCTTGGGTCGGACCCCCTTTTCTGGCGGCCTCAGTCTGTCATCATTTTTTTTTTAAAGTGTGGTAGAGAGGGGGAGGAGAGAAGGTTATGTGGACGTATACCCCATTTGGAGGAAGTTTCCGCCCTCACCTTTCCGCTGTTTTGGCGTTACTGGCAAGGCATTTTTTGAAATATTATTATTATTAATTTTAATAATAATAATATTGTTATTATTATTATTAGTAGTAGTAGTAATAGTAGCAGTAGTATTTCAGTTTTAATTTAGTGCATATATTATTTTTTACCCTCATCTCGTCTGTATTTTTCGGTTTGTCTTGTTATTTTTCTTCTTTTTTTCGATGTGTGCAGCGACTCAGATTTGACGTTCTTTTTTTTTTTTGCCAGGTATTTACAAAGAGTAGACCTGGTGTTGTCGCTAGCATTCCAGTCCCCTAGCTGCTCCAGCTTTTTACACTTTAACTTACTCTTGAGTTGTGTCCAGGTTTAAGAATGATTGACGTTCCCAGATTTGATCGAGTTTCCATACGATGGCCGACATGAAAAGAACCTTGCGGTAAATCTTGCAGTAAAGCCGACTTTCGAAACTACCATTTTGCCGATGAATCTGCATGTGTCTGTGTTTAGGCACTTCTAAAAAAAAAATCTACAAAAAAGGGTAGCTTTGATTATGCCCACATAAATCTAACATTATTAGGAACAATAAAAAAATGAAAACAAATAAAAAAATAATAGCCTTCTTTAACAGGTTCAAAATTATGGCTCAATTTAGTTTCTAGGCGAAGTAATAATAAAAGTATAGAAATGATTTCGTGAGAATAAGTAAATCTATCGTGATAACAGTCGAGCGCGCACTTGCATTTGACTACGACCATAACCTCCGAATTCACCCAACCACTTTTTAAGCCTCTTCTGACTATACTTACAACTGGCTGCTCAGTGGTCGCAAGCAGTCGCAAGAGGGTTAAAACCCGGGCTTTGCGTAGTCGGGCGCCGTTGAATGCAAGTGTGTGAACCAGCTTTGAGGCCCGTTCACACACTTGCTACCGACTACGATCGACTGAGACAAGAGTTAAGCCTCTTGGGGCGGCTCGGCTCTGCAGCAGCGCATCTGGTCGTAAGACGTCGCAAGAGGCTTCAAAACCGCTCTTGTCTCAGTCGATTGTAGTCGGTAGCAAGTGTGTGAATGGGCCTTTAAGGCCTGTTCAGACACTTGCGTTTGAGTACGACCGACTTGGACGCAATCGGTTTTTAAACCTCTTGTGACGGCTTTCTGTCGGCTGCGCTACTGCGGAGCCGGTCGTAAGTTGTCGCGAAAAAGGTAGAAACCGAAAAACCGGTATTTAGCCTCTCTTTTGAGGCACACGGTCCTAAGGAGTCGCAAGTGTGTGAACGGGCTTTTAAAGCAATTAAATTGTCTTTTTTTTTTTGCACGTGTTGTTTATTACGTTGTTCTTTGCCTAAAAAAATAGTAGATTTAGTGAAGTTCAAGTTTATATACTAATGCACACCGCTTGAGGCTCACATATTCTCTGTCCGGTGTCGCTTTCGCTGAGGTTCAGCGAATAATTGTTTTTTCACCGATAATTGCCGATTGTATCGTCGCCCTTGGAAAATAAGCACAAAAACGCCGGTCTTTCGAAGAAAAATATTAAATCCCGAAAAGATTATTCCTATCCACGAACAAACGCCGAAAACACGCAGAAAAAATATAACTGCAATTATTTGCGGTATACTGAGTGCTGAAGAGGGGAAAAAAGAAAAGAATTATTTGTTCCAGAACGTTTTTACCCTAAGCGATCTGCGGTGCCCGCGACCTAATTAAATCCCTCGGAGAGTTCATTTGCATAACAAGGACGTAGTCCAAATTGAATTAGCGATCGCTTTGAAAAAGCGGGGCGAGATTTATTTTTTCCTTTCAACATTATCCTATAATATGCGGGGCATTGCGAAATCCCTAAACTCAGAAGAAAAAAAAAAAACGGTAGAGAGAGGGGAAGAGGGATATCCTTTTGTCCTCCTTTTGTGAACTCACACAAGAAGCACGATCCGTAAAGTGTTTGTTTGATTGTTCACGTTTCTTGTTTTTTTTTATTGCAGGTGCCTTAGAGACCCTGTCCTTCGGCAAGCACAAGCATCACAAGCACCACCATGGTGACGCTTGGCCACAGTTCACTGATATAATTCTTTAGACGCCGCATCCACATCGCTAACACACCCTACAAAACGCAGTCTGCGGACACATTTCAAGCATATATGACGCGAACGTGCTTCGAAGGCGCTTGTCCGCGGACAAAATTATCCGCGGATAAGTTCGTCTTCGTGTCTGCGTGGAAACTCCGTGTCGTTTGTACGGTGTCCGAGCGGGCGTGCCAGCGGCTTTAGAAAGACTGTTTTTTTTTTTTTTTACAGCGGGGAGTTGTTAAGGGTTAGGTTTCCCAGGATCGTGTCTGTACGCAAACGAATGATGACACAGAACTCTGGACAGCTACCGCCATCTATGAGCGGAGGCGGCAAGCCATTTATTTGGTTGTCTCCGTCGCTCATAGATGGCGGCAACCTTTCCAGCCTTTCCACCCTGGCTTGCCGACTTGCGGCCAGCCATTACTTGGTTCCCACCATAGTACAGCTTCGCTGGTCTTCCTTCTTCACCAGAGTGGAAAGGTTGAAATTTTTTTTTTCGACCCCATTGCAGGAAAGAGCTAAATAGTAGTCTGGGTAATTGATCCATTAGAACCTATCGATGAACGCTTTAATCGCGATTCATTTTTTTTAACCGGTTCATCGGTGAAAATCTCGACGAATGAAAATAAATGAGAAATTAAACGCTTTCACCACGTATAGACGTGGACGAGTATACATCTGTCTGAAGGGCAAACTTTGGGTAAACATTTTTTGCCTAAAGCAAACTGTTGGGGGCGAGATTTGTAACTCCGGACAAAAGCGCAGAAGGTTACATGCCCGTCCCCGGCGACTTGGATGCCGTGCGAGTGTCCGTTTAGTCCGGCGGACTCTTGTGAACGATCGAAGGAGATCGTCGCTCTTGCCGGAGAATATCAGCCGACCTCTTTGCCTCGTGCGGCTCGAGTAAAAATCTGTGAGTGTGAGTGTCTTTGAATTGTTCTCAACTATACATCGAGGTTGATTCATAGTCGAAATTCTAAATTACGCTGTTTATCAAAGACTACTCAGCAAATGCAAACAAAGAAATAATAATTAATTCTGACCTTTTTTTATATTTTGCATCGAATAATTATTCGATGAAAGGTGGCCATTAATCGGGTTAAAATTTTAATCGGCGCCCAGCCCTAAATAGGACACATTTTGTGGTAAGATTTTGGTACAGTATTAATTTCGCCAATCGTAAAGCTTCCAAATTGAGTCTGTACTCGTCACTTGGGGGAAAAATTACATTTTTGCTCAATGTTCGTGCGCTGCAGGAAATAGTTCTTACTTGAATTAATTGTCGAAGGAAGAAGTGATGATTTTGGCTTTTGAAATTAATACATCTTGGTGAAACAGCTGAGAACTAATCTAAGATGCACCTATATATATCCTAATTTAGCACAGGGAAAGAAAAATGAGTACATTAAGTTCCAATTCAAAAACAAGTTTTCAGGGGGAAAAAAAAACAACGGAAATCGATAAGTTTGTTTAAAACATAAAAGTAAAAAAAGAAAGAAAAAAAAAAAACGCGTGTTTGGGACAAGACGGTTCGAAAGCCTATTCGACAAGAAAGAGTCATTACGAGGCGACCAATCGCCCCCGTCTAAGTCCGCTTCCTAATACACACCAAATATATCAGCCTGTTTCCCTACGTGAATACCCAGAAGATCGCAAAGCGGTTCTCCATGAGCCCAGTGTTCATTAATTGTCGCTTTTGTTGCTGTTGTCTTTTTACTTAAATTTTCCTCTTAACAATTAACAGGAAAAAAGCAGCCCACGGGTAAGTCGGCTCGTCCTTTCTTTTCTTTTGCTTTCGTCGACGCTGGACGAAACGCATTAGTGCCGGGTGTTTGGGAAAAAAGAAGACCGCGTTTTTGTCGCCGCAAAAATAAACGGCGCGTCGCCGAACGTTCAGCCTTTGCGCAAATGTAGCGCTTGCGACCGCAAAACCAGATTTCAAAGTTTCGGTACTAAAACTTATCTCATTTAAAGGTTATCAAGCGACGAAGGACAATCTTCAATGAGAAGATGTTGCGCTTTTACGGTATAGCGTTCGCCAGTCATCTCCACGCGTTCGTGGACTCGGTTGGCAGTCATCTCCTCGTTGAAGAGTTCCGGAAATCGCTTATAACTTTTCGAGAAGATGACGGTGCAAGTTGCCAAACTCTGACATGTGGTGCCAACCGAAGGCGCTACACTTGGACGGAGTCTTAGCGTTGGGCGATGCGTAGTAAAATTGTTTCGATTTTCTGTCATTGTTCAGGTGTCCCAAAGTCCCTCTCTTCTCCCGCTCTTCAATCCCTTTCTCCCCATATAATTTTGGCTCCCGGAGTCACTGATTCGTCTGAAACCAACTACAAAGTCCCAGAAGAGGTCCCGACGTTTAGCTCTTTTTTTCCTCTTTTCCTTTTTTTTTTTTTTTTTTTTTTGTTCTAGTAAAGTAAATACCTTTTCTTTCCCAGAAGTATAAGAAAGTTGAAGCACTTGCAATAACACATGCCTGTCTGTCTCCGGGCGGCTCCATAGAATGGAACAATCTGCCTCCCTGTGATATACTTACTTCAAACAACGTACTTGAATTGATTGAGCTCCCTTTTAGTGTAATTTTTGCATTGTGTGTTTTATGCATTTGTTTCCACCCCTTCTTTTTTGTGTTCATTTTTTGCACTGCGCATACCTGCTATTTTAGTATCTGTATATATGTCTACATATCCAGTACTGCTGGGGTTGTCTCATGGCCAGAGATATCTTGTAGTTAAAGGAATAAAGAAAGAAACTGATGGGAAGCGGCTTAAACATAATGTGCGCCAAATCTGCCGTTCTATAAAACATATCGGAGCAAAAATGGCGTCGCGCCGCCTAGCGGCGTAGCCATGGCAACCGCCGCTGACTCCATGACGTGACCGAATGCAGTGGCGCCACGTCGCGGTGTCAGTGGGGGTTGCTGTGGTGCGGCGCGATGCGACGCGGTTTTTGATCACATGTGTTTCACTCTTTAGCGTACTCGCGCATTTTTTCATCTCGTGTCGGTCAACAGAATAAACGTTTGTTTTATTTTTGTTTTCTTTCTCCCTCTCTCTTAACTTTAAAACAGTGATCGTGGTTCGAAGTCGTCCATCGTATAATTACGATTATGGCTACCCTCATTCCTACGGTAAGTTTTTACCGTTTTTTTTTTTTTTTTCTGTTCTCACCGTGTAACTTCAATCTCTTTTCTTCTTTCTGGTTTAGCCCGACGCAATTCGCGTGTTATATTTTCAAGAAAACCCTGGCTGTAAACCGCAGAACACAATACTTTATTTCGGATTTATATCGTGCCATGTGTAGATGAATTCACGCAATACCTTAGTTTATCTGACATTGATGTCTCGCTTACGCTAGAAAATCAAAAAATAAAAACGCTCGAAAAACACAGGGACAGAGTGGAAGAACTAATGCGGATTAGGATACTCGCCTACCGAAGATAAGATACTAAGTACCCGCTTCATAAAACAAATCACGGTAGTATGGAAGTTGGAGGTACCGAGATGTAATTTATATACATTGAGATATACTTCACGAGCTCATATTTTCAAGACAGATAAAAAAAATCGCCCTGTGATAATTTTTATTTGATCATCTAGAGAAGCACACGCCTACATCGAACCGCCGTAGTCCCTGCAAGCGGAATTCCCCTTGAAATAATTTGCTACACGCAAGAGAAGGGGAGAATATATCAAATCAAAAGAATTTGAGAAAGAGTAAGGTCTTACGTGTTGTAAACTTGGCACTTGCTGCCATGCACGTCCACTCCTTGGGTCACCCCCCCCCCCCCCCCCAACTTAAACTTACAGAAACAAACTAAACAAAAAAAAAACGCAAAAAAAACAACAACAACAACAGCCGCTTTTGTTCTTTTTTTTTTGTTTTGTTTCTGTATCTTCAGGCGGACCCTTCATCACTATGTGCCAGCTAGACCAACGAAAGGCCGTAGCCAAGGTCCACGCCATGGAGCGTTGCGCAGATAAGCGCGTTGACTTCGGAAATTCGTTCCCAAATAACTCAACTCAAAACAAAGTGCGCAAGAGGTCACTGAAAGGCACGGTCCTCTTCTTCGAGGTCGTCCATCTTTATTTCTCCATCTACTATATAGCTCTAGGGCGTTCAGAAGGTCGGCTGACTTGCGGAGGGGGGAGTGCAGATCTTGCACTTAGCTCGTTTTCAGTTCTCCTGCCGCAATCTTTCTCGACATAAAATGATACTTAGTGATATTTTAATCTTTTTTGTTGGTCCCCCTTAGACTAGAGCCGTTGACCCGCAAGCGGTGTCCTCTAGAGTAATACGCGTCAGAATGGCGAAAGATGAGATCGTTAGGTCGACAACAGAATAAGGGGAAGCGGAGCAAGAACTGAACGCTTGAATCTCTTTTGTGCCGACCGCCGAAACGAGTACAATTTTTTTTGTCTTCTCTCCACGAGCTTGCAGTCTGTTCAGGCGGCAAATTTTTTCAGAGGTTGGAACAATGGATTTGAAATAATAAGTAGAAGATAACATTTCTTTTTCTTCTCAAAATGCTCGTATAGTTTTTTTAAACATCTCCAAAATTCGATTACCCTTAAAGTCGTTTAATTCCTTAGACAAAATGCACTTGTCCTCATCGCGTTTTTCATTGTTCTAAGCAGTTCTGAAACTCTTGCATACTGGTGGCATTCAGTGCCTCCGTAGTTCTTTTCTTTACCTCCTACACATCTTGAAAACGTAAAGGAAATAAAAACAAACTAGGGAGAGGGGGGGGGGGGGGGGGGGGGGGGCGAGGTCCGGGGAGTAAGGGGAGGAAAGGGTGGCATCGGCATTTCAGTTTTCAATTGATACCTCAGTTCACGGCACACGTTCAAGCGATTGGTTGTCCGATCTATGGAGGTGAAACCAGGAACGCATTTTGCACCCACTTGGTTCACGCCAAGATATGTCAGAATTCGTTGTCATGACCCCCCAGAAATTCCAGTCAATGCTTACAACTCATAAATTGTTTCGAAGTCTATCAAACATTATTACATTACAATTTATTTAATTGCTTTTGTCGCTTTTGCTTGTTGAAGGACGCCCACGTCGCGGTTGCTGTTCAAGCGACAAATGTCGCCACCTTTGAACTGACAAATCCATTCACAAACCTTTCTCTTTACCAGGCGGGCGCTCTGGCTATTTTTTTTAAGAAGCACAAACTAACTATATTTCCGGAATGCCCGGCTTTTAACTTTTCCGACATGCTATTCCGTATCTCTCGATTCAAAAATAAATATTCAGAAATCGGCAAACGAAACCGATGCAAGATTAACATTCAAATCTATCCGTTTCCTTCAATGGCGTGACGTCACTGGCAGGCAGGCTTGCAGGCCGAGCAGTCAGTCTAGAATACACAGTATTCCGATCATCAGAAAACACAGTATTCCCCAAAGAGTTAGCCTCTGCCAGCCGCTAGAGTCACTTTTTCATCGGTGCCAATAAGAACTTTCAATTAAACAACAAAATGAAATCTGGTGAGGACAAAAATTAAAAATGCAAAAACTCCGTTAAAAAAGTTATTTGGCTTATTATTTGGGTAATTAACTCAGCGATGTTTGTGTGATGGTTTAAAAAATGTTGAGGCTAAACCATAAAAAAAATTACAGAGTACCCGTTTACAGCTGCTTTGTTTTAAAGCCTCTCCAAGCATTAAAAAAAGATTGTACTCTTGCTTTTTTTTTTTTTAAGGAAACGGAATTTGGTGTTTACACGTTGTTTTTTTCACCCCCGACATCGAAAAATCGTTGAAGACAGAGGCTCAAGGAAAACAACGCATTGATGTAACGAACTTGTTTCCAACGACAACGTTTGATTCGATGCTATTAAAAATGCAAATAAAAAAGGATTACAGGGACGAAGAAGGCAGAAACGACACGGACAGTGAGCTAACGATGAAATAGGAAAGAGCTCCAAGTCGAGGACGTATACATGGCAGTGTAGTATACGTACATGCGCCTAGCGGCAAACACCGGTACTAACGCCCCTCCCGCCTCTGTAAAACAATAGACCTGATGATGATAATGATTATGATGCGGCTTTTCCCCCTTGAAAACGGGCGGTCTCGAGCTGATTTCCTCCCTACGACTGGGACCTAGTGAATCTTATCTTTGTCTAGTAACGAGTGCAGTCAAAGGGGGGGGGGGGGGGGGGGGGGGTGTTCTGCGCATTACAAGCGAAGTAGAGCTCAACGTGCCCATCCGTCAGAACGCAGTGTCATCGTGCCGCTGTACCGTTTTTCATTGCTTCTAAAACTACGGATGCTCAACAAAAAAAAAAAAAAAAAAAAAAATCGCCAAGGAAGAGGAAATACATGACGATCATCTGGTGGGCTAGACCTGATGATGACCTTATCTCTCCTTCCTGTCGTATTTGCGCTGTTAATTCAACAAGAAGAGGAAATACGCGCAAAGACAGGTGCTGATACTAGAGAGCTTGAGTAGATTGTTCCGGCACCCCCAATAACGATGCCCGAAGTGCGATGCGATGCACGCGCAAAGGCGGCGACGGAGTATCGGGTTTCGGTATCGGAGTCATCGGAACGATCTCCTGAAACTCTCTAATGATGGTGGCATCGAGAAGCAAATAGAGGGGAGAGGGTGTACGCATGCTCGGAGGTTTTTTGGAGGAAAAATGCAGTCTTGTTATTTTTGGTCCCCCCCCCCCCCCCCCCTTCCCGTATATATTCAAGCCAGAAACAATACTGGTAGAAGCTTCTTATATACTACCTTAAGAATAGAGTACAAGTACCCTGACTGCTGCAAGTAGCTACGGGACGTCTTCAATTAAACACCGAGTTATTGTGCCTATAGGGAGTATTCACTGGCGGCCATATCTGTGTGCGCGGCTGCTGAGCGCGTGCTGACAGTCAGCTTCCGCTGCTCATTTGCAACGTGCATTCCGCACCATCAAGATTGTCGGTCTTAGCAGGCTATTGATGTGAGCTCGTTCTGAGCATGCGCTCCAAACATCGCCCTCAAATGTGGCGTCCAGTGAATACCCCCTATATGGTTTCTTTTTTGTTTTGCCTAATTAGTTGGCTAAAAGGAAAGGTAAGCATGTTTCTTTTCAAGGTTTCTTTCCTTGGTAATATGTTTGCTATTATAACGTTTGATAGGACAAACGCTACATAAAAAGGCTTGTTCTCTTTTGCGTCTATTGGCTTCTGTGTTGTCGACGTACAATTTGCACGTAATTATTAAGAAAACTAATTTTTATGTATTTTTTTCTGGCACAGGTCGCTCCTACAACTACCCCGTGAAAGGTCACAAAAGTAAGACTCGCTGAATATTCACCAACTTTTCCGCGAATTCACGTTGACCCCTGAGCTGACCAGGATATATTCTCAGTGACCGTCACTGACCGCCATTGCTCTGTGCGTTTCTCTCGAGCTCGTGCAGACAATGAACTTTCACCAGCTTATATCGGTAGATCAGGTTAACGTCAGATAAGTTCCACGGCTATGATAGTGTGAAATAATCTGGTGGAAGCTTACTCCCGACACGAGGTCAATAGAAACACGCACAGCAATGGCGGCCAGGGAATATGGCTAAGGACAGGCTAATGATTGATCCACCGAGCACGTATCGTCCATCACACTATCAGCTTAAAGGGGTCATGAAACGCTTTTCCAACTTTTTCCTGTTTCGCTTTCCTCCTCAACTCATAAATCGCGCATTCCACCAAACAGTTCAAAAAGACGAAAAGAAGGGAGGCCTCTCTCGCTCGGAGCCTGGTTTGCGTACCCGGAGAGAGCCATTGTCCCCCTAGAAGATTAGCCCGTCGCTCAAAACTCAGACAAAAGTTTCTTTCCCTAGCCCGTTCACCCCTAAGCTGACAGTGCTGTGGAAGCTACGTGCTCCTTGGGCTAGCCACACTTTTGCCACGTAAGCGTGGCAAATGTGGCTGCAGAGAATGAAGTCAGGTGATGAAACGGAGGTGGCTGATTGGTCCGGCAAGCGCGTAGCTTCCACCACAATGTCAGCTTAGGGGTGAAGGGACTAAATGAGGTCCGGTTTTGTGTGACGTCAGTTTGGACCCGATGACACGCTTTTGGGACGGCGGATGTACCTCAGTGAAAAGGCAAAGCGGTTACGAAGGGGAGGAGGAACGAAATAGTCCGCTGTGTTTTAAAATTTTCGCACTGATTGTCAGGCTTTTGACTTTCTACCTTTTTGCTTTTGGCCCACTGAACGATGTTCTATTAGTAAAATCTCAATCTAAAATGATTTATCCCAACCCAAAAATCGTTTCATGGGCCCTTTAAGGGCGAGCGAAGTATTTTGTATTATTAATCGAAGAGAAAAACCGAGATAACTTGATTAGAGTAATCTTATCAGTCGGGGATGGAAGATGTGGTGGTGAGGTGAGATTAGTAGATGTTTTGTGTCAGATTCGATGACCAGGCGTAGTCAAGGAGCGAGTCCAGGAGCAGATTTTTCTGTTGTAGTTCTTGTCTAGGGGGTCGCCCAGTCTTCATACCGGATAGGGGTCTTTAATCTCATGGGAGTTCGGAAATAGTTTCTTGTCGTTCTTTGTGGCCATGTAATCTTCGATGAGGTATCTTGTCGTCCTGCCTCAACCTGCAACACCATCTCGTTTTCTCTTTGCGTGCTACAGCCAAGAAACAAGTGGTGTACAGGGAGCGAGTCTACGTTCAGCCCAAAGTCCACAAATGTAAGACTGATTTTACTTGTACACACTGTACATTATGCACGTGAATTATACTTCGATCCAGCTAAGCTTTAGCGAAGCATCATATGACGGGTTAAACCTCCTAGTAAGTTTGTTTTCAAGTAGCTGATGTTTTTGTTTTCTTGTAGCCTCGCACTTGAACGGCAGACACTAAACACTATTCATATATCAGACAGACGTCAGATTTAAGCTTAACCAACTCGACAAAAAAAAAAAAAAAAACATGCTTATTATGAACAAGAGGCGCTGGAAAAGTTCCTGACGCCGAAAAAGCTGATTCAGTTTACTTGGTAGGAAATAAATAAAACAACATTGGTACAGAGCTCCTCCCACACAGTGGCGTTACAAGGGGGGCGGACCGCCCCGGGTGCAGCTGGGCACTGAAAAAGGGAAGGGGGGGGGGGGGGGGGGGCGCTGGCCACCGCCCCGGATGCCGCTGACCCTAGTGACGCCACCGCTCCCACAGAGCTCTCTGTTTGCCGTGACTGGTTCTTTCCTTCATTCCACTCGGCTAAAGTGGAAGAGTGGTGGACTTCGTGGGAGTTGCTTGTCCTGCTCTTTTAGGCCTGCAACAAACTATAATGTGACTGACTAACTGCTCTACTTTTTCCGTGTATCATTTCAATCTTTATAATTTACCTCGGTTCCTTTGTTGTTTTGTTTTACAGCCCATCCCATAAGTGAGTACCGAACAATGCACTACTACACGGTCGAGATTAGACTGTAAACGACCTATTGTTTATATACTCTTCCATTGTTTTCAGATCTGCACATCAAGGGTACGGACGCTACCTGCAGTTGACTAAAGCAATGTAGTTCTTCCGGTTTTGGGCGTGGCGCCACATGTCACTGGATAAATGAATACGGCTGAACCCTTCGAAATGGGTGGTGGCTTGCGCCACCTAGCTAGGTTATCTTCATTATTTTTTGCAATTGTTTCGGATAGGTATATTTGACCCTGTCTCGCTAAATTTAGCGGCGGCTAGCCAAGTTTAGAGCCATTTATGATGGTGTGGTTAAGGTGCCAGCCTGGCTGGATAAGTGGGTGCATGGCGGCTGTTTCTTTTGCATCGGATGGTGACTTGCGCCACCTAGCTAAGTCATATCATTATAGCGCTACATTAAATGTTCTTCGAGCCGATTCAATCAAAGCTACACTCTAGCGCTTTCGATATTAACCACAATTTCTCAAATTTTCTTAACTATCCCTACTAAGGTACGGGCAAAGCGCCCCTTTGTGGCGCCGCGTAGCCCTGTTTTGAGTAAAAAATATTGTTTATTTTGATCGTGATATTACACCGACGGTGATGATTCTTATATCACGATTTTCAATTTCAGTGGTCAACCAAAAGCCGCAGAAAAGTACGGTATACCTTTTATCCTGTCTCGTAAAATCCACATACTTGCTGGGAATTTGAGTTTCCGAATATCGGAATTTCCACCGAAAGACTTTAATTGTACGTTCGACAAGAAATGCACAACAATTGCCCAACGCACGGTTCGGCTTATATACTAACCATGTTGGATTAACCTGGGACTGGGGTAGAGAAGAAATATAAAAACGTAGAAGAGACAAAAAATAGACAGGACGACGTCGTCCTGTCTTTTTTCTGTCTATTCTACGTTTTGATGTTTCTCTCGACCCCAGTCTCAGGTTAATTAAAAATAATTAATATTCACCAGCTCTCCTGCACTCTTAGGGTATTTTCTTAGGTTTTTATACGTTTATGTTATTCCTCTTGTTCTCTATGGGTAAGTACTACAGTGTGAATACCCTGAGACATGTTCATTACACTTTGAGAAATGACGCCGATTAAGGTTTCGCGAAATAATTTCCCTAGAAGTATTGAGTACCGAGAGCGCTTGTCCGTGTCTACACGCTTAAAAGTTTGTCCCTTAAGTAGCGCAAAAAAACTTATAGACTATATGATATACTCATGCAATGCCATGTTTTTTCTTCACGATTGATTACAGCCAAAGTTGTGACTAGTGAGTACACCTATATATATATATATTATTATCGTTACATTCCTTAGCGAAATAACACTCAGATATTACAGAAGTCGCGCGTATTGTAAAAACAATTCCAAGCGAAGTATTCGTGCACTATTGATGTGTACTAACCTGACGAACGTTGTTGCATTTCAGAAAAAATTGTGAAAAAGGGTAAGCTTTTTTTTTTTTATTTAAGACGTCCGGTATGCGCGTTTAGACGTTATTTTGTCACGAATAAAAACATAAACTTGATTAATGAAACTTAAAATGAACGCTTAATGCGGCTAACTTGTGCCGAGACACATAAAGTAACAAACACCGTACATACTTCGATGGCGACGGAAGGACGACTGTCCTCAAGCAGCCATGCCAAACTTCTTTTGTAAGCGCATAAGTATCTAGAAATTTCCAAACTCGAACAAACAACAAGATTCTCGAGTCATCTGGAACATTCCAGTCATGCAAACAAAAGAAAGATAAAAAGGACAAGCGCTGGCGGGGATCGAACCCCAGCGTGGCGTATACCAACTTGTTTTTGAATCAAGGTGCAAACCAGCGCCTCAATAACTTAGCGCCCTCTTTCCCAAGTGCGATGATACCCGAGCTTAGCAATGGAGGATTTAAATGCTTCTTCTAAACAAATCACTCGTCCTTCGAAACCTAAGCCGACGTTTAGTGTGAGCGGTATGATGGCGTGCACCGCTGTACTCAAAACTGCGAGACGAAGAACAGGCGCAAATATTGCAAATCCATGGGCTTTTAAATGCACCCGTGCCTTCTTCCAAGTCATAACTGCTTTCAGTCGTTCGACGTAAAGAAGTGCTGCAAATTCCCAATGCTGCTCGCGAACAACATGAAAAAAAAAAAAAAAAAAGCTTTTTACGATTTTTTTTAGATTATACTTTTGTTATTTTGCGTCAGAGTCTGTTCGTCTCCAGTATTGCCATTAGATTTTTATGCATCAAATTGAGAATTTCCAGTTTTATATCGTAATTGTTCCGAAAATGCCTTCTTTCTACGTACAGTTGAGCTATGGAATAATGTCGATGGGCGCATCCTGCATACAATGATCTTATTTTTTTTTTAATCGTTATTTCCTAGGGTGGTCTTAGTTTTGTTTCTGCATATCTTGTTCATTGTTTCTATAAGCTGTCGTATCCGGCAGAAACCTCAAATGAGGTCGTAGACATGCAAATAAATATATTTTCCCGCTATTTTTTTTACGAACAAGTGAATAATAGGAGTAGGAGACGTATTATTCGTCGGTTAATTGTAAATTACGATCTAAATTTGTGGCCTGAGATCTCGTAATCTATTGTCGGAACACACAAACACCACCTGTCGGAACAAAGCTTCTGAACACGTGTATCGTCTTCCATTTGAAATAGAAACCCTCTGTCGTGGGGTGAATAATAAAAAAAAAGTGCGAAAAAAGGGGCACATTGAATGTTGTTCGTGCGCTTAATATATGTTCATAATGTCAATTGTGCGATTAACCTAATACATTTCTATTACTCTGCAGTGCCCGTCTACGTGCGTAAGTATAACTAATGTTTTCTTCCCTTGAACAAAAAATAAATAAATAAAAGGTCGGAATTTGGGGATTTGTTGAGATACAAATATGTGAGGATATACAGGGTTTTGGGCTTTTCTTAAGCTCTACAGATTTGTTTAAGAAAAATAACGTGAAGGTTGCACTAACGTGGTTTGTGCAGGTGAGCTATACGGTCATGGGGACATAGTGTATGGGGCTAATCGTAAGGATCAGACGGCAAATTAAGTAAAATTTGTTAATTTACTTTTGTATTTGAGAAATTAGACGTATGGTTCCAATTAGAAACTTGCTGAGAGTCATCGAAAATCAATACATCAACTCTTTTGTAGAAGTACATAATCCAGGGGCAGCATTTTACGGCATTCCGTAAAAACGCTTTATTTTGGCCGCGTTTTTAAGTTTCGGTTTCTCATCGGAGCGCATCTCTGCGCCCGCGGTCCTGCTCCCCCAGTGGCTGAGACGCGCAACACATCTGTGCCCTACTTCCCTCCATCTTACAAAGGAGGCGAAGCGGTGGCTTCGCGCCGCGACCACCGGGGAGCAGGACCGCGGGCGCAAAGATGCGCTCCGATAAAAAACCGAAACCTAAAAACGCGTCCAAATTAAGCGTTCTTTTCTTTAGAGCACCGTAAAATGTTGTTTCTGTCTTATATCTTCATAATAAGAGTTGATTTGGTGGTTTTCGACGATTCTCGGCAAGGTTCTAATTGGAACCATACGTCTATTTTCGCTAATTAAAAAGTTAACGAACAAATTATACTTAATTAGCCGACTGATCGTTGCGATTAGCCCCCTGCCCGTATAACTCACCCGCAGAAACCGCGTTAGTGTAGCTTTCACGGCTTTTTTAAAACAAATATATAAAGCTTACAAAAAAAAACAAAAAAACACACACCTGAATTTATAACTTTTTTTTACTTTTTTTTAATATCATTATTCTAAAGTTGCTGCTCGTACATCATACAAAAGACACGGTCTGCATACATGAGTGCAGACAGTTTTTGTTCGGTCAATGTAACTGGACATTCGGAAGAAACAGGCTTCAATGTATGCAGCCTATCTTTTGTGTTATGGATTAGTGGTGCTACCGGAGCTTAAGGATTTGGCTTGGAATCTATTTTCTTTTACGTCCCAAACTGTTTCTCTTAAAAAAATAAACGGAGAACAGGAATACTGTTTCGAGCGAGCACGATTGTTAAAGAAAGAATAGGAACTGAAATAGGGTTCACAGAACACAGAAGGAGGGGTTAATCATCAGGAAAAAAATGCAAGTGCACGCTGTTATCGCACTTCGTGCAGTCCCTGGTTCAATCAGGCTTGGGGCCAACACATCCATCGTGCCATTACATCCATCGAGCAAATCCGTCCAATTCCATGCCCTTACATCCATCGTGCCCGTACATCCATAGTGCAAGCATATACATCGTGCCTTTACATCCACGAATGGCCAGTTTATCCAACGTGCCATTACATCCATCATGCCTTTACATCCATCGTGTCATTACGTCCACCGCGCCATCACATCCATCTAGCAACCTCGTCCAAAAGCGAGTCATTACATCCATCGTGCCGTTACAACCATCGTCTCATCAGATTCATCGAGCAGCTTCGTCCAAAAACGTGCTATTCCATCCACCAATCACGCAGACTTATTTCTTCGCTTAACTATGCTGATTATTAGTTCACATTATTCTGAAGAGTTATGCGCTATATTGAATGTACAAAAGCGAGTAAAAAAAAACCTTTGTGCGGTCGTAAACTTTCTGCGGGCCTCCGCGTCTCCAAAGTAGAGCGCACAGCGTCGGCTCGTTGTTTGTTGTTTCCACAGTGATCAAATTTTAGTTACTGCTTTTTTCCCCCTCAAAATTAACTAAACATAAACTTTACTGTAAAATTAGGACGGTACAGAGAATCACACCTTTTATTTCGCTTTGAGAAAAAGAAAATCCGAATGTCTTATAGAATTTAATTGTGGTATACTAACGTTCTGTGGCTTACCGTTTGTTCCCTGTGGGTCCCGAACCAGTCCGGAGATCAAGTCGTCTGCTTTTTGCGCAAAGGTTGCGGTGACATCAGAAAGACGCCGAGCTCTGATTGGCTCTAAATGAAGGATAGTGTGTAGACCTCAAAGCAAGCTGCCTTGAGGTCTACCCACTTTCGTTCATTCAGAACCAGTCAGAGCTTCGGCCTTCTGACGTCACCACAACCCCTGAAAAAGAAGCAGGTTTGCTCTCCACACAAGAATATGAATAACCCAAGAAGTCCAATGGCGGCCATCTTGGATTCTATGGATGCGCTAGCATGATGGATGTAATGGCACGCTAGGAGTCGTGACAGGAAGGATGAGCAATTACGTCCATCGAGCAACTACATCCAACGAGCAACTACATCCATCGAGCGGCTACATCCATACACATGTCAACACATCCAACGAGCAAGTATATCCACCGTGCCATTACATCCATCGATGGATGTAATGGCTCGGTGGATGTGCTGGCTCGATGGATGTGTTAACACGTAATCGTTCAATCAGAGTCTCGCGTAAACAAGCCTGTTTCGCATTGACGGTCACGTAGTCGGATTGTATTTAGAGATAAGGTTAAAAGTGCGGGAGTGTCCAAAACGCTTCAATGCGTCAAAAGAAGACGCTGCCCAATCGTTATCATCCCCGTTTAGAACCTACATATCTAGCCATGCATCTACGCTTATCTTTAGAAACGAGGTCTAAAATTTCGGTTTCCATCCAAGAATTTTTTTTTTCTTTTTTACAGAAAGTTTATGTAGGTTATATTATATTTCACTAATTGAATCAGTCCGAATGCGCCGCTAAACATCCGTACTTGAGAAAACATCAGCAAACGTAAAAAAAAGCGATTCCGAGTCAGAACATCCAACGCGTCAAAAAACATCCACCAATGGATGTTTTGTCTCGATGGATGTTCTGACTCGATGGATATTTTGACTCTGATGGATGTTCTGACTCGATGGATGTTTCACATCCATGGATGTTTAGACTCGGATGGATGTTCTGACTCGATGGATGTGTTGACTTCATTGATGTTTAGACTCGGATGGATGTTCTGACTCGAAGGATGTTTTGAATCAATGGATGTTTTCACTCGGATGGCTGTCATGAATATTTTGACGAGTTGAATGTTCTATCGTTTCTTGCCTGAAAGGAAAGAGCTGTTGTGTATAAAAGGCTTTTGACGATATGGTAAATGTTATGGTGAAACATTTTTCAAGACAGAATGGCTCTGTTTAAAAAGTATTTTGCTTCGCCGCATTAATACGAAGGAAAAAAGTTTTTTTTTACATCATGGTGGGAGCAGCAGAGCGCGCGATGGGCTGGCTCCGAGTCTGCGCGATTGCTCGAGGGACCAAACTACCGTTTTCATTGAATTATGCAACATAAGCCCTTCACAGAAATTAATTTCCCCTCGCCAGTCAATTGCTTTTATTTTTGTGCTGAGCCTCTGAATTGTTTCAGGACACTCTTGTGCCACACGTTTGGCGTGATCAATAACGTTATTCCGAGAGAATCGTAGCTTTATTTCCTGTGTGTGTTTTTTTTTTTTTAATTTATAGTTTTCCTCTCGGACAAAACGCTCTACATGGATTTGCTCAATTGTTTATAAAATTAGTTTTTAAATTACGGAAGCACTATTGGAACAAATATTGCAGTTTTGTTTTTAATGTATTCGAACTTTTTAGGTATTCGTACCCTGTCTTAGTATCTATACACTCATTTTTGCCCCGATTACTACTACCAGACGCAACGTAGTGCATATTGCTCACATAAAGTCATATGGTTGAATAAGACACCGATACATCGTGAAACAGCCAAACAGTTTTTTTCAAGGAAACTGGCCCATGCGTGCTGTTCAGTTCATTCTACGGAAGAACTCCAAGGATTGTAATTTTGTCCAGATCGTTAAGGACATCCTGAAATGTCGGAAGTGCAGATGACAAGTAGCCTGAAAACAGGGCCGTTTCCTCTTGCAACCACTTTGCAATGCTAATTTTGACCACGAACGTCAAAATATACTCAGTAACAAAACTAAACACGAAAATGAGGGACCCTGCATCCAGGTCATTGACCAAATGGGTTGATCAAGTGTGTCGCCGAAACTGACACTTGGCAAAATTCGCAGCCTCTCGGCAAAAAGTTATATATATATATATATATATATATATATATATATATATATATATATATATATATATATATATATATATATATATATATATATATATATTTTTTTTTTTTTTAATTTAAATAATAATGCTTTGAATCAGACGGAAGTTTTGACTCTAATGGATGTTCTGACTCGATGGATGTTTTGACTCAGATAGATGTTAGACTCTGATGGATGTTCTGACTCGATGGATGTCTAGACTCGATGGATGTTTAAACACGGATGGATGTTTTGACTCTGGTGTCACGTGACCTCTTGGATGTTTTGACTCGATGGATGTTCTGACCCAATGGATGTTCTGGCCATAAGCGAAAAAAAAAGCATCCGACCAACTATTCATGTTGGTAACAGGGAATCTAACCAATCACCGCTCATTTTACCTGCCGCTATACCAGGCTGGCATTGTTTCTGGTGTAGTGGCTTTAGGAAGGGCATTGAACGTGTAATGTAGCGGATGGTGGCCAAACTAAGGCTACCTGGGAGTAATCAATTAGAGAGTTATAATTGCCCGAGCTACATTACTTTTTTTTTTATTAGTATTTCTAGATGAGGTATTGAAGAAAAGAACGTTACTGCGCGTTACAATAACTGTCAGACTAAAACGTTTTCTTTACTTCCTTTCTGAAGCTGTCTACCGTGACCGTGTTCGTAAGTGATCTCAAGTCTTATACGTAGCTACGGAAGAGAGTCATATTCTTATCGACGAACTTAGTATAAAACAAATTATGTGTCTGAAACAGAATATTTTTCCCCACTTTTTTAATCATAAATCACACAGAAAAAGTTGCGGTGCATCACAAAGGTAAGCCGCACGACGCATTTCAATGACTGTTTTTTGACAATACATTAAAACCTTCCAAGTGGTGCATATAGGGTGCCCCAGACACAATGTGCGCGCCTGCGCACCGTCTGCTATTCCACGGAAGAGAGCTGCTGTGCGCCACGCTCAGAACCCGTTGCCGACAGTTGAATAGACCAAGATGGCGGCGCGCCGGAGGCCGATCCCGGTCCCTGTTCCAACCAACGAGGGTCGGTGCAGACCGGGAACGGTCTACACCTACCAGTGTGTTGTAGGCGTTACGGACAGAAAGAGTAAGGAAATACGTTACTCGTTACTTGAGAGCAAAAGGAACACGTTTAGTAAGGTACGTTGTTGGGCTAGTTGGTTCATCTTAGTAAAACATATAAAATAGCGCAACAGAAACAAGGACAAGAAGTAAACAGGACTGTTTACTTCTTGTCCTTGTTTCTGTTGCGCTATTTTATATGTTTTACTAAGGAACATGTTACCGCTCTATACGTTACGTCGACATAAAAGGAACGCGTTGTCGTTATTGATAAGAAGCAAGGCACAATAGGGAGTTTTAGGGAACCGTTTATGCACATCCGATAAGGTACGATGGTCCCTCATGTACCAACTGCGCATGCGCTTGTCTTCTGTGCTATAGCGCATGCGCAGTTCGTACCGGAGGCTCCGTCGTACCGTATCGGATGTGCAAAAACGGTTCCCTAAAACTCCCTATTGTGTTTTTCGTTACTTCGTATTTATGAATTCAAATGTTTTACAGTTTTGACGTTACAAGTATGCGTAAGCGCCATATTTTAAGAAATGCATACGCCCATGGAGAAATTTAACGATTAATTACCTTGTTTTTTTTTTTTTTAACGGTTCTGATCTTCAAGTTACCTGAAGTGGAGCGTGAGAAATCATGAATTGGCGTCGGAAACATAAATGTGTCACTTTTTAAAGCCTCGGTAGGACGTAACGAGTAACGAAACTGCGTTTCCCGTTACTCGAGGTAAGGAATGGAACGAGTACGTTACCACGTTGCCGAAAATTGTAACGCTTTACCTGGATCGACGCTCTCGTTTGTGATATCACGCCGAGGAGGCGGCACTGGCAGTGGAACGGAGCACGCGCAGTGGCATCGCTCTTCGGGAAACGGGTTTCTGCGCAGCGCGACCGCGCGTGTTTATATACCACAAACTCGCGTACACTTTTTTTTTTTTTGCAAGAAAGGTAATTTGGGCCAAATATTTAATAACTTTTGTGTTGTTATTCGTCGTGACTCGTGACTCGCGACCTTCTTCCTCCCACACAGTTCCATACCCGGTCTACGTCCGTGAGTTTCCTCATTTCTACAACAACAAAAAACTCTTTACAGCAGCGGTCGCATTGTTACTACGTCACACGAAAAGAAACTCTGCGGACACTGTCCATACAAAACAAAAAAAGAAAACTGCCTGCAGACATGTGTTGGAACATAGCCTCCTCTATACTCACGAAGCCTGTCAGTTCGACGACGGAGCCATACAGTGCCCTATCGCAGATTCGGAGCGCGAGGATCTGGTGGCACAGAGCATCAAAGAGCCAGTTCTCGGGCAACCTGAACGTCAGCGCAAAGCTTTTGCAGCGGCGAGGTCCCCAAACACACTTGTTCCCTGGGGAGAAGTGTGTTGCTGCGTCTCGCCGCAGCGGGACGCCAGTCACGTGACTCTCCTCTCATCCGTTGTCTGCCGCTCCACCTTTTCCATTTCGGCGTCCAATTCTCGCCGCGATCTGTCAGGCTTTGTCAGTATATGCTATGGTTCTAAGCATACGTACGTTTAAAGACAAAAATACTTCGAAGATGCAGGAGGCGCGTCAGCATATACACTTCTGTCAACGTATCTGCAGCGAACGCAGCGTCTTTTTGTACGATGTACTATCAATGTGACTGGGACGTATTGCGAGTGATGGGTCATGTTCGGTCGAGTGTACAGACGGTTGCAAGCAGCCGCGCTTCGAGAGCTGGTAGTCTGGCCACCGTGGATTGAAAACGCTTTGTTTCGGCGCCAGTCTGGAAACCGTGGGTACGGCTCAGCGATGCTTGACTATCAGACGGTCTACCGACACCAGGAGCAAGATGTCTGCGCCCAGATGCCGTACTTGAAAGCGTCTATATATAGTCCCCGGCCAATCACGTACTTAGTAAATCGGTAATATATATATATATATTTTTTTTTTTTTTTTTTCTTGTCACTTTACGATTTATTTGTACCGCAGCTCAGCGAGTCCACCACGCACCGCCCCGTGAGTAATTCTTCGTTGATTCTCGTTTTGTTGCACAAAGTTATATATTTGAGTTACTTGACACTTCGCCTTTTCTTTACGAGGCTTAGTGGAACTCGGAATGTGTACACCAATTTTTTTTTTTATTAATTAAGTACATATATTTATCTAGTTTTCACACAGTGATACATATATATGTAGGCAAACAGATGGCGCATATTGTAATGCGAAGCAAATTTAAAAACAAAAAAAAATCAGTTTTTCATGATCGTTTTGTGTTTTGAATGCTAAATAAGGGGAACACTCGACTCGCATTATTTTCGGAACCAGCGTAATATTTTCGCCGCTGTTGTATCTCTCGCTCACTCTCGACGTGTATTATTCCCTGCCAGCGGCCCGTGTCATCTATGTTCGTAAGCGCAACCTTTTTTCTTGGGTCCTTATATATTACCTAACGCCTTTCATAAGACACTTAATCTCGTTGAAAAGAAATAGTGTTCGCTACCGTTTTGATTTATAATCACTCTCATTCCTGCAAATGCTGCCATTTCGGCTTATGCACGTGATAAGAGAGCCGAAAACCTCAAAGTCTTAATTAATTTTATATTTCCACGTTCGTTCAAGAACCCCCAAAGAAAGTGTACCACCGTGAGTGTATTTCTTACGTTCTTTTTGTTTTCTTCAAATTTCGTTTGGTGCGATTTGTCGTTATTATTGACCCAAATTTTGTAGCTTCGTTTCCATTTCCAACGTGCGCCCAAACTCTTATTTTTATCTTCTCACGTTTGTTCAAGATGCCCCCAAGGTCGTCTACCACCGTAAGTATTTTCCTTGTCTCTGTTAATGTTTGAATCATTTCTGTAGCGGTTCGTGTAATCTAAGATACGTCCACATACCCGACGAGTTCCGTATTCTTTTGTCTGGCCGCGATTTGGATACGACTTAATAGTTCGTATCATAAAACAAAAAAACTGCACGTATGTTTGGTATATTTGGTATACGTTTGGCATTTCCATACCTACAGCTACTCTGCGAATTCACGGGGCCACCTAACGGTCACCTGACGTAACGTTATGGTGCCGCGTGACGTCATATCTTTACGTTACGTCACGGTACCGTGTAAAAACGACCGCCCTAGGGGTTCCTCTCTCTTGGGACCCCTAAGCGTTTTAGCACCCCACGGTGCGACACGAACTGCTGCGAACACCGTGACGTCATAGGCGCACACCATCGAGACTGCACCCCAGGCGCGGACACGAAAACTCTAACAGCTGGCCCTACGACTGTTATTATGCATTTGTAGAGTTTGTTGTAGGCAGTCCCCACAACAGGTGTTTGTTGTCAGTTCCCATGTTCATAAACAGTCGGTCAACATGTTGGTCAATTGTCATATTGCAGATCCACGACCTGTGCATGGACGTGAGTACCTACGATACAATGTACAGCCTGCCCCCCCCCCCCCCCCCCCCCCTCCCCCTTTTCCACAAAAAATAAATTACATTGTGTTTGCTGTTAAAAAAAAATACTATGCATCGCTGAACGCTCATTATTCTCCAAAATGTTGCGTTGGCGCTCCGTACGATATGCCAAAGTATCAGCACTAGCTTCAGACCGCTAAACCGCCTAAAACTTCTCAAAGTTTGTTGGGGTTTGTAGGAGCGTTTAAGCTTTCGTAGGTTGACGGCCGTTCTCAGAATACCAAATTTGGCAGACGCGTGTCAGGTGAGAAGGAGGAATCGCTTTTCCTGTACCGCATAACTAAAGAGCTGATTCGCCGAACCTTACACTCCGGTGAAATGTCGCAATAGCGGTCAAACAAAAGATTCCAAAGTGTTAAAAGTAAGGGTTTGTCGAAATAATCAAATAAAACGTTAGGAGCGATAAACAGATATTGTTTTACGAGAGGGCACTATCCGCGCAGCAGAAGCACACGAAGCGCCTCTGTTATTCGCTCAATCTCTCAGTACAACCCAAAATACAATGAGATGGAATGTTGTCTGAGTTATATAACTTGTGCCGTGAATCTAAAACATCTGGTATGACGCAATCATTTGAACTGAACGTTCCGTTTTGTTACCGAAATAAAATATTTGCCTTCGACTGATTTCAGATAAAAAGGTAAGTCAAATATCTCTCTATCTTATCTAAAGGTTCATTGCACGACACCGTTAGCACCAACAAGCGATCACCGAACTTTTTGTTTTCTGATTTTCTTCTAAAATCTAAGAGCTATCGTCGAAACAATCATGGTGTTGGAAAGTGCTTGCTTACCGCACTAATAAAAGCTGTAAACTTAAGTGCCACTTTGTTTTAATATTAAGTAATGTTAAAACTAATCACCGATACCGCCCTCGCACTAATAGTCGCGCAGTGTAGATACATCTCCCTATTGTAAGCTCATATTAATCTAAAATTTTCCGATAACAAAAAAAAAAGAGATATATATATTTTAATTTTATTTATGTAGACTTATTTTGCACTGTACTACGCGCGCAAAACGGGTGGGCACGATTTAAACGGGTTCGGCTTTTCCGCAGTGCTGCTAGGGGCTGCGGATGAGATAGCTTACGGGGCACTTGCAACTTCGCGCACTTCAGCACCTTCATTTTTTTTATTTGTTAATTTTTTTAAAAGGTTACACACTCATCAAAGTAACCATTCGATTGCCTCCTTTCTCAGTAAATTTGTAATACTGTTTTTCGATTAGGTTATATCAGAAGTATTGCAACCGGCGAGAGCATAAAGAACGCAAAGCTAATAGGGAGTATTCACTGGACGCCATATTTGTGAGTACTGTTTAGAGAGCGTGCTCAGAACGAGCTCACATCAATAGGCTGCTAAGGCAGGCACTCTTGATGGTGCGGAATGCGCGTTGCAAAAGAACTGTAGAAGCACGCCGTCAGCACGCGCTCAGCATTCGCGCACACAGCTATGGCCGCCAGTGAATACTCCCTATAGGGAGTATTCACTGGACGCCATATTTGAGGGCGATGTTTAGAGCGCATGCTCAGAACGAATTCACGTTATAGGCTGCTAAGACCGGCAATCTTGGTGGTGCGGAATGCACGTGGCGAAAGAACTGTAGAAGCACGCCGTCAGCACGCGCTCAGCAGTCGCGCACACAGCTATGGCCGCCAGTGAATACTCCCTATATGAAGTTGTCGCCTAAGTCGGTTGCCCGTCAAAAGCCACTGGTAGCCAAGACGAGCCACTAAACAAGCTACGTACGTTCCAGAGCAACGGCATTTTTGTCATAGATGGATGGAGGCATGCTAATTGGTGCACCATTTTTGACGGGCAGTAACTTGCACCAACAAGCCTAGATTGGATTGGATTGGAATATGCGGCTTTCCCCTTTGCATCGGATGATCAACAGTAATGGATACTGGATCTAGCCCATAATCTAACCTAGTCAGTGGTGCCTCCCCGTACTTCCGCTTCCGCTTGGTGTTCCGTTGGTCGGCCGTACCCCCTCCCCCGCCAGTCATCAGCTAAGTTCTATTCGAAATTGCAAAAAACGGTTTTCCGTCCTCTAAAAATCTAACTAAAAAAAAAAAAAAAAAAAAAAAACAGTCCGCGACAGAGAGCAGGACAATAACGCCTGCAGCTTCCCGACACCGCATCTGAAGTTCGGAAAGAGGCCGCAATTTTTCAATCGGAACTATTGCCTCAACAAGACAAGAGGGAAAGCGGGTGTCGATGCACGAAGCGTAGATTATTGAGGGGTTTATAAATAGGGTTTCCTGTTTTCGGCAAATACCGATAAACCACGAAAATTAACCCTCGAGCAGGTTTTATCAAAGTCGGGGAAACCCCGAAAAAACCCCAATTGCAGATTTTCTTTACCGAGAAAAACCCAATCTTCCAGAGAAGAAAACCTTCGACTGCGGTACAATTTTTATTTCGTGTTTATCTCGAACACAGCCACGCTGGACTGTTCGCGAGATTGCTTCTTGTTTCAGAAACCGGAAACCTTACCCCGTTTCCTTGTTTTACTGGTACGGGAATGTTTTAAAAGTTCTGGACACGAGCATGTTCTTTAAACGACGGGGAAGGCCATGATCGTGTCCTGTTTCTTACTCCGATTTTCAGTCCAACAGTCCGACGTGTGGAACTAAAAACTCTGATTTCTTGTCCAACACCGAAAATTGACAAAGAAAAACAACGAATCTTTCGGAAAAAGATAGACCGTTAAGAAACACCCCCGAACCCGGCCAAAACCCATAAAACAACAGAACCTTAGCTATAAATAGGGTTTTGTGTTTTCGCTACATACCGATAAACCCCGGAAATTAACCCCCAAGCGGCTTTTCTTACCTTTTTTTAAAAAAAAAAATCGGGGAACTCGAAAATCTTTAAATTGGAGCTGTCATTGACTAAGAAATAACAACGCTTTCTGTAAAAAAATAAAAAAAAATTTTTCCTACACGTTTTTATTTAAAAAACGAAATAAAAAATGTCCGGCATCTGGCGGAACGTTACTAATTTGACTCTTCATGTGTTTTATTGAATATGAGATGCATACATGTAGGTACATCTCAGATTAGCTTTACCTTATTTTGTCATAATGTGCACGTTTCAAACGATAAAACAATCGTTTTTTCTTTCAACAACCAAATCTTGTAGGGACTATTTCGTGCGGCGCATGAATAATGCTCAAAACTTCCTTTTGTTTCTAACACACTGTTAGAAAAACTCGTACCACGATTTCTTCTTAGTCGTTCCATAGAAGACCGCTGAGGGAATATATGCCAAGAAGCACTACCTAGTTTCGCGAGGATTTCTCGCCAGATGGCGCGACGAGTCATGTTGAGTTCTGCTCACTTCCTAAAATGTGAAACCTCGTGTTTTGATAAAACTTACCTTTTCTTTTTTTCTTTCAGTCGAACTACGGAAAGTAAGTCAACGCAAGCATATACCGAGGACATGGAACAGCGAGCGATGCTCACATCACATGGGAAACTTTTGGCAAAAATAAACAAGCCTGTTTCAATGTTCGTTGTGCGTCTAGTGTCTTAATCGGATTATGAGTTCTGCCTTCAGAACGTCTAGGTATTTGTAGGTGGTGCGGAGGAATACATGGATGGATAGATGGACGTAAGCGGTTATACGTTCTATCGGGTGGCAGCTTATACGTAGTTGTAGATGTGTAGTTCTCTGGTGGTGGTGTTGTGTATCTTGTTTTGCTCATGCTGCCAAGAAATGATATGGTTACTTTGGCGAACTACAAACAAATTTCTGAGCAGGCAGTCAGACTATGCGGAAAGCAAGTCGTCTGCTTCTTGAGTAGGAGTTGCGGTGACGTCAGTACGACGCCGAGCTCTGATTGGCTGTCATTGAAAGGATAGTGGGTAGACCTCAGTATTAAACGCCTTGAGGTCTACTCACTCTTTTTTTTTTTTTCAATCAGCCAATAAGAGTTCGACGTTCTGACATCATCGCAACCTCTGTGCAAGAAGCAGACGAACTTGCGCT
The DNA here is from genome assembly GCF_016920785.2 of Ixodes scapularis. Taxonomy (NCBI): domain Eukaryota; kingdom Metazoa; phylum Arthropoda; class Arachnida; order Ixodida; family Ixodidae; genus Ixodes; species Ixodes scapularis. The sequence goes on along the minus strand of NW_024609883.1, from coordinate 65,021,393 downwards.
CCGCATAGGTATTGAAACGGCTCGGAAAATCCCCAAGATGTGCTCTTTCGCATTGCTGCCTACGATAATTACTCGAGTATATCACTTTGGAAATATAATGTATTTAGAAAAACAGCTACTTTGCTCCAAAAGCCGTTTCTTGTGCAACTAGTTATTGCTCACAGAATGGAAACAATTACAATGACGAAGTGACGCAATTATTTCGCAATTACTTTCCTACTACGGCTGTATTCGAGTTCAATGGTGCTAATGAAAGCGTTCGTTCGCACTGTTGATTAGTCGTTTCACGGCGTTGTACAGCATGTACACTAACGCTTCGAAGCCACTTTAAACGGTCCGCCAAATTAGGTTTCTCAGCGTATCGCGATGAGATTTGCTACGGAGGTGCGGCAAGGTGATGAAAGCGTGGAGCGAAAATATCAACAAATAAAGCTACCTGTTAAAAAAAAAAGGGGGGGGGGGGGTTATTTGTTGCGGCATTTGCAGACGACGTCAAGACCGTGCCCGCCTAGTTGTATGTATAGACCTTTTCTGCAAGTGCGCCGCCATCTTGAATTGACGTCACTTCCAGTATGGGCGGAAACATTGTTTCGCCTTTGCCACGCCAATGGAAGGCATTTAGGATATAAGCGTAACCGTCACACTTTCTTGTTTTGCCTCCCCTTTATTTTTTTTTACTATTTGCAGGTTGAAACGTTGGAATATTTTTTCGTCGCCCATACCGGATATGCCTATTGGGTGGCTGGGGACGAGAGTACACAGAAAAGGTCTATAATGCCGAAGGATGGCGCAACGTGGGACACGAGAGTAGCAGAGAGCCCAGATTGAAGGGAGGGTTCATCTCAACGCGCGGGGAGCGTTTGCAGTTTAATGGCGGACGTCTCCTGCGGAGATTGATCGCAATTCCGCATGCGCTGCGTTGTTTAGTGGAGAGGGGGAAATCAAGGATGAGAGGCAAAGGCGTTTGCAGACGACCAACGCTTTCGTCACCTCCTCGCAGCTCGCATCGCAAACGCGGTCCTTAAACCACGTGACCCCAATCGAGCAGTGGGGCACTTTGTAACACTGGCTCCCCAGCCGGCGCGCATAGAGTTCCTGTATATACAGGAACTCTAGGCGCGCACGACCCTTCGTGACATCTTTCGGCGGCAGATACAACTAGGCGACCCCGGTCAGGACGTCGTCTGCAAATGCCGCGGCAAATAACCCTAAACAGGTTTTTTTTTTTTTTTTTCGTATGAATAAGGTAAGATCCGTTGGTATTTTCACTCCAAGCTTCCACCACCTATAGCCGCATCTCTGTAGTAAATCGCAGCGCGATACGTTGAGAAACCGATTTTTGCAAACCATCTAAAGCGTGTTTGAAGCGTTAGTGTACATCCCGATAGATAAGTAAAACTTTGCGCATTTATTTTACCTACGGGTGGGTGCTGAAACTTTAGTATGGTTTGTGTCTGCTGTTTTATTATTTCTCAACGCCACCAATATTTTATACTGCTCCATTTGTCGTGGCAAATCGAAGTAAAAGTGTTCTAGAGGCGGTAGTAGAAGGGTGGCTCAGACGCTGCGGTATTCGCTGCGACGACAGCGACTTTTGTGTGGTGGGACTTCTAGCACTAACCGCCAGAATCGCGACATCCGACAACATAAAGACTTTGGTTTCTGTAATGTCATTTGTGGTCTCTTCGGGACCACATTTTGATGTATGACCGGGATATATGGACGCCACACCACTTGGACGCACGTTCCAGGCACCATCGTTTGTCTACAACCTGCCAGTGGAAGTGACATTTTCCCCTTATGTAGAATTGTTTAAGTGACGTTTCATTAATTGGGACTCCCATATCGGATCAATAATGACGCCACCAGGTTGTGATAGAAGCAGTGACCAAGTAATTTGCAAACAGAACATGTACTGAAAGAGAGGACTCAGTTTGATTAATATAATACTAAAACTTCAGAAAAAAAATGAAAGCCGTTTACTACTCCCTGTCACGCCGGATTAGATCGCAGCTCTTGAGGAGGAGGAGGGGAAGGTGTATCCCTCCCGCTCACCTCCTCATCGTGCCTGCCACTCCTCCCTCCGAGCGGCGTCGGCGTAACCGTGAGGTCACGTGACCCCTGTGACCTCATGGGGGTCACGTGACCTCACGGGGGTCACGTGACCTCCCTCCGGACCCTTCTCAAATGGTCCTGGACCCCTGATGGGGGTCACGTGACCCCAGCTGTGACGTCACGTTTCTCTGATTGGCTCACAGTGGCCGTAGTCGTTTTCCTTTACCAATTTATACTAAAACGGCGTATGGTGTGTCCATCGTGAGTCTCGTGTGCAGACCAGAACAGTGCTGGCTTCACGCGCACAGATAGCAGATTTCACTCGAGACACCGATGTAAATTGATTGTTTTGTGTGTTTGTTTAGGAGGCTGGAAGTTAGCCCGCCTCAAAAGGGGTTTGGTGTCTCATCTTTCGATGAGAAATTTAGCCAGTGCAGCACAACCACTAGCCTGGGCTCTTTAACGTGCACCACGGAGCAGTGAAAATACGACCGTACGCCGGTACTGGATGCTCATCCAGATCGAAACGGGAAAAAGTGGGTATTGAACCCAGTATCCCTGGGTTCCGCAGTGCGAGCTTTAGCTCCACGTGCTCCCCCGAGTTGTGGTTCCTTAACAAATCTCGGCCACCGACGCTCATCACTTTGATGTTGCAGTGCCAATACGCTGTACAAGCTTTGAGGAAATGCTGCGAAAGTATGTCTATAATACATACACAAAATATTTGACAAAACCATATCCAACTAACTTCATCCCACCAACAAGTCTGAAAGTTTAGAAATATCGTTCTTGCTTAAAAGAGTCGCTTTTATTTTCCGCAAGAAAGTTATTGAAACCGCAGCAGTGCTTTACTCTCGGTTTGAATGTCCCGCTCACATTTTGCGCCTTCTCCATCGGCAATTTGGTGCACCTCTAAAACCAGATGCCAGCGTCGAAATGTCGGGAAACGAAAATGTAATGCTTGCTTTATTTACAAAACTAACGAGGTGCAGACAGGACATGCTTTAAAATACGTGTAAAATACGTTATATTGACAAATGCTCGCACTCTTGTTTCTTTCATTTCCTTTCTTGTTCCGTTTCACTTTTTTTCTCCGGAATAGAGGGCGCATGGGGCGCCCGCCTCGCGTTTTGATTGTTTTTATTCGCCGGAGGCGCAGCCAATCAGCGCTCGCCGTTTTTCTGCATCGGATTTTCTAGCAGACGGCGAACGGCGGTGCTGTGTTTCTCCCGTTCGTATCGTCCATTAGAAAAAATAAAAAAGGGATTCCCCTTTGCTCAAGTGGAACCGTATTATTTTCGTTCACGCTCAGCTCCGCGGTGTGTGTGTGTGAGTGTGTGAGTGTGATTTTCCCGCGAATGCTGCCGGCGTCCAAAGGATAAAAATCGCCGCAAACGAAACGTCCCCAGCGGCGAGGAGTACGGCAACACCGAGCCGCCGCCGCCGCCGTCGACGAGAGCGAGCAGCAACATGAACCGTCCACGGTACGACGTTCCGCCGGAGCTCACGAACCTCTTGCTCGAGTTCACCGTGAACGTGATGATCGAACGCCCCACGGACTTGGTGGACTACGCCGTGCGTTACTTTACGGGCCTGCGCGAGGACCGACTTCGCAACGCCTCGTCTCAGCAGCAGAGCCGGCCCCCGGCCATCGACGAGAACGACGAAGCCGTCTACAGCGACGACGAAGAACCGATCAGTGAGTTTTTTTTTTTTTTTTTCTTCTTCGGGGTCCCCCCCGGTCGCGTCGCTAGGCCTAACCTCGAATCCACCTGCGCTCTCGGTCTTGTGTTTGGTCGCCGTTCTCGACCGCGTTTTGATCGTTTCAAATCCGTTTCGGTTCGGGGACGGGGTTCGAGGTTGTTCATCATACCGCGGCGGACGCGACCGACCCCTCCTGACGTTTTTATGGTATTTTATTTTTGTTTTCCGGCACCGATAACGCGCCTTTCGACACGGGTTTCCGAATTGATAAAACTCGTACGGGTGTCGGTTGACTTAGAAAGCCGAAAACGGGTATGAAGGATGAGAATTAAAGATTCTATTTTGTATTATATTTTTTTTTTCGCTTGTCACCTCCTAACCACGATCGCTCCTCAAAGAAAAAAACAATGGGAGAGGGAAGAGTTGGTTGATGGGGAAGGGAGTTTGAAGCACTTGTGTCTTGTCGGCACTTCGGCACTGGGCCAGCTTCTCGAGATGCTTGCTTGAGTGGTTGGGTTCGGCCCGTTCGCTCGCTCGCTGGCTTGCCCCCTCTTGAGTTGTGGTTTAAATATAAAGCGGTTCCGAAGTGTCCGGGGTCTCGGGTACCTGCTATACCTGTGTAAAAATAAGAGGGCTCGAAAAAGCGAACCCAGCTGCTGTTTACCGTGGCGAATTCGGAAGGAACCGACCGTGGTTAGATTTGCTTCGTTTTGTTTTTTTATCGTCGATTCGAGCAATTAACTGCCTTCGGACGGCGCTCTCTGCCTGCGCAAATAATGTCATGTAACGTGAAAAGAGCAAATGCGTGTTTGGGGTTCTCTCTTTTTGGTGTGTGTATGCTCATAACGGTGGGAATGAGGAGCGAGCGTCAATTGTATTTGGTGTTTAGGAAAAGCCATAGGGTCTCCATGCTAGCGCACCAAAACTTGCGCACAATACACACTTAAAAAAAGAAAAGGAAACGGAGACGACGAACGCGGAAGGGGACAAACGCAGCCATTAAACTTTATTGACACAACTGTTTATGTATCATCGTTCAACATAATCGTTTATGTATCATATTGCACATAAAACACTTAGAGAAAAAGAAAAAACCCATGTGTTCAGAATGCGCAGCAGAAGTGTAGTGCAAAACAAGGACAACCTACCATACTTTGGCGGTAGTATACATACTAAATGTTAATAACAGCACAGATGTTCTACATTTACCGCATTTCGGGACGCCGTGTAGGCGGGTACTTGGAGGGTCGAGATAACAGCATTCGAACTGCAATAAATTGCAAAAAAAAAAAAAAAAAGTATGTATTTTTACATGATTTATTAGAATATGTTGGGACAACCGCCGTTGGGTCTGACCCAACAAATTTCAAATCAAGTCTGAGCTACAAAATATAATTTTTTTTTTTTATTTGCGCAGGTTATGTTTCGTCGCTGGGCCTCTTTGTACACTGTAAAAAAAAAAAAAAAAAAGAGTTTAACAGTTTTCTTGTTACAAACTATCTATTTTCGGCTACTTTTCTGTTTCGGCAATTTTTGTCAAAAAGTAATCTCTTCGGTTCTTGTCCTTTTTTGTGAAGTAACTGAATTTCGGTTGCCCGACCTCGTAGAAAAGCAGTTTCTGTTCTTAGAAATAACAAAGTTTATGTTAAAAAAAAAGAAAGAAAGAAAAAAGCGTGTTTTTGTTCCGGAAGTTTGTGAAAAAACAATTTCTGGATTCAAATATCATTGAAATTTTGTATTAAACAAAAAAAAAAAAAAAGAGATGTAAGGTTTTGTTCTGGAAGTTTGTGAAAGAAAACAGTCTGTTTGTTGCAGGTTTCGAGAAACGTTGTAGAGCGAACTGCGTCGCTGGTATTTACCTCCACAGTCAAGCTCTAAATAAACAGAAAAGCGATGAAAACGCGATACAATGAACTTACACATACACACATATAGCCCGCTGCTGAGTAGGCGTAGGCGTACACAAAACAAGAAAGAAAAAGTACAAGTGAAGACTGTGTGCAATGGGAACCACTACTTTTTTTTTTTTTTTTAAGCAAACAAAAAAGTTTTACCATTTCTTTAAATTACCCGAGACTGGGGCGACAAAAACTCTGAAGCATCAAAAGGTGGAAGAGAAAGGCGAAGTGAATAGGAAGACAACGTCTCAAACACAGCTTTGTTTTGATGTTTTTTTTTTGTATTTTTCTCCGATGTAATGAGTTTGGCTAAATTCGACTTTTTCACAATGCCGAAAGAAGTTTCACTGTTATGCACATGCGCATAAATTGCAAACGAGCTGGCATCGCCTAAGCCAGATGCAACGTAAGAAAGACAGACTTGCACGCCGTTGAGTGGGCAAACTTTGTCGTACAAATAAAAATTATTATTATTATTATTATTATTATTATTATTATTATTGGAAAAAAGGTGCGCACGAGAAGAGCCGAGGGGAAAGGAGGTCGCTCCTCTCCACTGCAGCTTTCCTAGTTGCCGCTCTTTTCCCTCTCCCACTGTCGCTGCAACATTTTCACCAGCTAACTAAATTGTTAAATGGTTAAACATCATAACATGTTGACTTCTGTATTGTGTAAACAGCAATTATTTTCTCTGAAAGAAAAAAAAAATAGAAAAGAATAGAGTCCATTTTATAATTTTGAAGAAGTCGAACTTGTTCGAATTTTCCGAAACGTTCGGAGGTTGACCAAAGCAGCCGAATCCCAGTTTCGCCAAAAGTTCGCGCCATCCTTATATGTAACAACTGTATTGATCTGAAAAAGGGGGGGAGGGGGGGGGGGGGGGGGGGGAGTTGCTTCACTTGATGTTTCGTTTATTCTTACATATTTCATGTACCTGGAATCCGCGTTGGTAATCAACTTTTTCCCCACATACCTGTCCGGTAAAACCGGGCTGGGAATGACGATACGCGCATATATTGTTCCATATCTTGCTTTACAAAAAAAAAAAAAGAAAAAAAGGTCGGTATTTTTTGTCATAAAAAAAACAAAAACAAAATTACGCCCACTTGACAACATTACCTGTTTAATCAGTCGTTTCGTACCTCATACATAAAACACCTAAGAATAAAAAAAAAAATTAAAATTAGGAACGTGGATTTGCTGCCACCTTTGCAGTGGCTGACGTCCGATTAAATTGTTTTTTTGGTCAAGTCGGTGTAGTTGATTTCTTATTTCCATTGTATTCGTAGGGGCTATCCTCCTACATACCTGGATTATTTAGTCGAAGAGTTCATTACACGTATAGGAAAATTTCGGAACTATGCAATATGCCTACTTTGAGCTCAAGAGGACGTGGGCGAGATTTTGTTATTTCTGTATAAACGCCTTCCGGGATTAATCATGTTCGCGTTCCGAGGCGAGTAGTGCTAGTTACTTTTTCTTTTAATCCAACCACCTCAATTAGCCCTATGACTCGCGTACAACACCCTCGGTACAGTAAATATTGACGTTTTAAAGTTATTTTTTTCTTTTCTCTAGCATTTCGTTTTTTTTTTTTATTAATTTGCAATCTCGCTGTGCACCTTCATTACCGAGGCATCGGCTGTTCATGAGCTCAGCAGATAAACGAACGAAATGAAAACGGAAATAGTCGAAATATGCGCACGAATGAACCGTACTGATCTAATAAATGGGAAGGAAGTTTCTTTTGTTGGACCATAAATGCTCTCGTCTGTGTCTTTAAAAAAAATATAAGTATATATATATATTTGTAGAACTTGTCTACAAAGTCCTTATAACGCATGAAATGCAGTACTTAAGGAGTGATCGTAATTATTTGTTTAGAAGGCTTTATATAGCCTTTTATAGTGTAGCTCATGTGGCATCAATATATCCAGACGTATATAAAGATATGGGTCTCCTGACTTCAATTTTTTCGCTAAACTTAGCGCGGAAGCCAATTTGCTCTCTAAGCAGTAGGGTGAAGACTTGGGCGAGTCGGTTTTGCATATTGAAAGAAATAAAAGCAGCGCGAACAAGACGAGACGTATACAGACAGAGCGCTGACTCTCAACTGTACTTTATTCTCTCCGTCTTGTCTATCGTTTTATCTTTATCGTCTCTTCTTGTCCTTCGTCTTGTTCGCGCTGTTCTTAATTCTTCCAATATGCTCTATAAGTCACATGACGCTGCGTCACGCGACATCAATCCCCCCCCCCCCCCCCCCCCCCCAACTTAGCGAGAAAACTGCTGTAGTGTATATGTCAGGTAATATGAATTTCCCCTCCAAAATTAGCGGGGAAGCTGAATTCGTATATAGGTCTCGCGGTCGGTTTTTTTCTCGGAATGAGATGTGGAGGAGATCCTGCTGCTGGTCTCAGGGTCGGGGTGTAGCATTCTAATGCTTCTTTGACTAAAAGAATTGGCCGAATTGTATGTATGCACAAAAAAGCTTGGTGAGCTGTCGGAGCGGCCGCTGTGGCAAAAGCATCGGCGTCTTCATTACCTTGGATGCCGATGTGGGAAGGAATCCATTGAAAGTGAAAGCTGTTTCCATTTCTGCCTGCGGCTTGTGAGAGTTCTGCGGTTGTTCGAGCAAGAGGGGAAGCATCCTCCAGGTTCATGAGTTGGCGTAATGCTCCTTTTGAATCCGTAAACACCACAACCGATCGGGGAGCTGAAGAAAGGGGTGTTTCGGTGATTGCTAGCCAGATAGTCATTAATTCAGCTGTTGTGGTGTCGAAGCAAGTGTCAAGCTGTCCCATGTTGCCGAGGCCAAGTTCCGGGACAGTGTACGCTGCTGTAGCTGTGTTGTTCTTAATGCTGCCATCAGTGTAAATATGTAACATTTTATCGTAGTCTGTGTGTATTAGTTCTAGTGCAATTTTCCGGGATATCACCGCTGCTACCCGCCGACGTTGTGGTAGGTCAGGAATCTCCGTGGCAACTTTGAAGAGTAACTCCTGATGTGGTGGCGGCAGAAGTGGGACGTTTTCCGGATAGTCGATTGAGTCACGGAAAGCTTTGGCGACTTGACCAAAGCGAGAATGGTGTCGGGATGCCAGTGTGTCGATGAATTTGGAAGTTGACTGGGCACGGTGAAGTCTAGTCATGTGTCGTAGAGCCCTCTCGTGGGCCTGCAGCCCTAGTGGTGAATCCCCTGCTTCAAATAGTGTAGGTAGGCACTGCGAAGTTTTAGGGAGGCCCAAGCATATGCGTAAAGCTTTCCTGTGGAACAGCTCGAGCTTCTTTCATTGCGCGTTTGATATTATCAGAAGAGGGAGAGCGTAGAGGAAGCGGTTTACAATAACTCCCCTATAAAGGCTCAGCATTGTATTTTTTGACTGCTTCCCCAGTCACGACCGGCGATGCGTTGAATTGCACCGAGAAGCTTTTCAGCCTCAGGTTGCCAGTTTACTCTATTGTCAATAATGACACCGAGATATTTGACGGTGTTTTCTCTCCTAATCCGCATGCCATGTAACTTCAAGGATGAATATTCACCTCGAAGGCGTCCACGTGGTCGGTAGGATAGTGCAATTGTTTTTTCTGTAGATATTGTTAGCCCTGCGTGGTGCAAAAATGATGTAGCAACATTGAGGGCGCGTTGCAGCCTGGCTTGTACTCTGGTAGATAGGCGGGTGGATCCAGTGCACCACAGAGCAATATCGTGGGCGTAGATCGAGCAATGTATTGGAAATGTTTCCGACTGAGGTAGTCCAGGGGGAAGTCCAGCCATCACTATGTTAAATAGTAGTGGGCTTAGGACACTTCCTTGTGGGATGCCTTGAGTGCTACCTCGTGCAGAACTCTTTGCTCTTGGTAGCTTTACGTAAAATGTTCTTCCTCGGAGAAAGGCTTCAACGAAGTGATATATTTTCCCACCAATTCCAATAAGTCTGAGACGTTCAAGAATAATTGTATGCGGAAGAGCATCGTAAGTTCGATGTATATCTAGAAACACCGCATGTACGATATTCTTTTGTGCCTTTGCTTGTTCGAGGGATGAGGCCCGATCTCCTATTGCATCTGTAGTTGAGCGACATTTGCGAAATCCCGAAATCTGATGAGCAAAGGAGTCCGTCTGCTCTAGCTGCCAGATCAAACGTCTATAAACCATGCGCTCCATCAATTTGCAGAGGCAAGAGCTTCAGTTGTTTCTTTTTCAAATTTAAGAATCGGCGTTATTGTCGATTGCCGCCAGCATTTGAGGATGTCTTCAGAGTTCCAGATGTCGTTGAGATGAGTGAGGAGTACAGTCTGATGTTCGGTGTCGAGATTCTTTAAGGCCTGGTTCGTAATTCCGTCTGGCCCAGGTGCGCCTCGTCTTCGGCAACGAGAAAGCGCGAAGGTGAGTTCAGCGAGCGTAAAGTTGTTATCAATGCAGACGGTGCTACGACATGCAATCTGAGGCTCAGGTGCGGAGGGGGCGTCCCCATACAAAAATGGTCTATGGTCGGCTATAGAAAATTCTTTGTATGGCCGGCTATAGCAAATTGGCCCAATTAGCTATAGCCGTTTCTATGGCTGTCTATAGCTTTCCCTATGGTCTCCCCTATAGTTGTCTATAGCTTTTTCAATGGAAATTTCGCTATCGAATTCGGTATGGTTTAGTCTATGGGTCTCTTTAGAAAGGATGCTATAGCCGCCTATGGCTTTTCTTTTGGTTCCTTTAGCCGCCTACAGCATTTTGTATGGTCTGCTATAGAGATCTCTATGGCTTACTCTATGGATCTTTTTAGACACCGTGCTATAGCTGCCTATGGCTTTTCCTACGGTTTCTTTAGCCGTCTATTGCCCTTTGTATGGTCCGCTATAGCTCATTCTATAGCTCGTCTTATGGTTCCCTATACCCATCGTGCTACAGCTTTCTATAGCATTTCATATAGTCCCTTTAGCCGCCTATAGCATATTGTATGGTTTGCTATAGAGATCTCTATGGCTTACTCTATGGATCTTTTTAGACACCGTGCTATAGCTGCCTATGGCTTTTCCTACGGTTTCTTTAGCCGTCTATTGCCCTTTGTATGGTCCGCTATAGCTCATTCTATAGCTCGCCTTATGGTTCTCTATACCCATCGTGCTACAGCTTTCTATAGCATTTCATATGGTCCCTTTAGCCGCCTATAGCATATTGTATGGTTTGCTATAGAGATCTCTATGGCTTACTCTATGGATCTTTTTAGACACCGTGCTATAGCTGCCTATGGCTTTTCCTATGGTTTCTTTAGCCGCCTATTGTTCTTTGTATGGTCCGCTATAGCTCATTCTAAAGTTCGTCTTATGGTTCTCTATACCCACCGTGCTACAGCTGCCTATAGAATTTTCTATGGTTCCTTTAGCCACCTATAGCATCTTGTATGGTGTGCTGTAGAAATCTCTATGCCTTTCTGTATGGATCTTTTTAGACACCGTGCAATAGCTGCCTATGGCTTTTTCTATGATTTCTTTAGCTGCCTATTGCTCTCGGTATGGTTTGCTATAGCTTCTTCTATATCTCGTCTTATGAGTCTCTTTACCATCGTGCCATAGCTGCCTGTAGTTTTTCTTTTTACCGCAATCGTATGAAATGTGAAACAAATTATTTGTTGTCACTGGACATCTTTTAAAAACCCTTGTGAGACGTGCCGAACTTCATAACCCCATTTAAAACAAAGAGCTAACATTTCAACAAAACAACAACAAAAAACAAATGCACTCACTCAGGTGTTTGCAAAAGCACAGGTAAACAGACACAAGGTATTGTTTTCAAATCTCCTAGAAGTTTATTACACACAGCCCATTCTGTAGACAGGCGCACACTAAGCAATCTCTACTATGCGAAGAGGTACTACTGAGCTGTTATACAACTGAGGATATTGTAAAGCAAACAAGAACCAAAGGCAATTCCTGGGTAGTGTCTAGTCCCCCGGCAGCCGGCCGAATTCCCCCCCCCCCCCCCCCTTTCCCCCCGAAATTCTAAGGCCAGTCGCCACTCATTGGCGCTGCAATCAGTTTATCAAAAGACGTTTCATCGAGATCGTTTCATCACACGTGACGTTTATAAACAACTCAAGATATGTTTTGTTTTTTTTTTTTTTTGTAATGATTTGCCAAGAAGTGGCGTGAACGGGTCGGCTGAGTCGGTGAGCACGCGCCTCAGGAATACAGGCGCGACGAAATGTCCCTGCAGCGTGCAATTCGCGTAACGAGTGCCGACTAAACGTGTGTCCATGAAGCGTCTATCCACGAAAAGGTGTCCATGAAACGTCTTTTCACAAAACGCAGAGAGAATAAGAATGTCAGTATTCTAACTACAATTTTCACATGATTTCAGAGAGCTAGTGGCAGGCGACTGCGGTAGAATTACGGAGAATTTATTCTCCCAGCTGTCAGAAGATAGGCACTGCCAGGAGATCAACACTACAGAACGGTCAATTGTCGCCGTAGGTTGCAGCGCACTTACGTTCAAAATACCGGACTTGAAAGATGTAATCCGAAAAATACGTCGACACGGGCACTGCAGACCAACCACTCAAACACAAAACCGAGAAGGAAGGGATCCGTGAAGATTCACCACGATGTAGCACAAGCTGTCATTTGCCGAACCGAACACTGCACGCATCACAAGAATGTCTTGGGCTTCTTTGAAGAAATCGCTTGTTGCCGACATACGGGTAGGACTTTTCGATCGGGATACCTTTTAACATAGAAGCGAAATCCACAGCAGCTCCGCGGACCGCACGACACGCGAAACTAGGTCCGCAAGCAGCCTCATTCCGGGATTGGCAGCGGCTATTACGTCATCCGTCAAACCACGTGATCACGCTCCTTCCGTTACATGCGCACAGAGAGCGTAGTGAAGCGATAGAAAGTCTACGGTTGATTGGTCCGCCGAGTACGCACCTTCTGCAATGCTTTTAGCTTAGGGAGAGAGAGAAAACAGAAAAATTGAAAAGCAGAGCTCCTTCAAGGCCAGAACGGGGGTGCGATCACAAAGACTAATCCTCAGGGGCATACCAACAATGAACACAGCGAGAGAATGTGTCGCTTATATCCTGTTGACAGTTCGAGCCAAGGTTGATAGTGCAGTGGATGCTATGTGTGGCCTTGGGCTTAAGGCAGGTGCCGTGTCCAGCGTTATCACCAGCTTCGAGACAGTTGTCACGGGACCCTAACCGGAGACATGATTGGCCTCAAACACGCATAGCGTCTACTCTGCTGTCACTACCGAGTGAACAGGACAGCTCCATGAAGGCCCCCTAGCTTTTGAACTTTTTTCTAAAGCTGCACTTCCCAGAAGTGACCCAAAACGAGGCATGTTTGAAGATATCATATTTTACGCCTTTTAGCCCACATTCTAATTCAAAATGAATAATTAATGGCGAATACTTTCTCTTTGCGCAGGATGTCCACAAACAAATAAATAAATAAATATATATATATATATATATATATATATATATATATATATATATATATATATATATATATATATATATATATATATTTTTTTTTTTTTTTTTTTTTTTTTTCACCTAGCACTTTTGAATTATGTGTACACTGTTAGGTTCGAATTTTTAAACGTCAATTTTGGGAATCTTTGCATCGTTGTGGCATCTATGATTGAGTGGTTTAAGAAATTTGTGCCGTAATACGTTTTTCATCCGTGAGTTCAGTCTACATCACTGCCATCAACTACAATCTCTGAGCACCATGATGACTCATGGTGGGGATGTGTGCTCCAAGAAGCTCCAATGAGTTTAATGTCTCATAATTTAAAGAAAAAGGAGAAAAATTAGCCACAGCGCTTGCTGATTTGTTGAATTCGCAGAACAGAAAGATAATGGGACGCACCTAGGGTAGCGCGTGCCTAATAATATTAATTTTTTTTTTCGGCTGTTATTTTTGTATATTTCGCCGTTCTCGACATGGGCGTTGACGGACATTGTACCGCTGCTTACGCCCCTGCCGGGGTAAGCTTTTTTGTTGTCACGATACTCTATCGCGCTATAGGCGCGTCGATTTAACGCTCATGAAGTCTCGAGAGAACTGTGAATTGTATAGTCAGAGCAATGACGCATCAATCGCGAAATGAGAGACGACTGCGTGGGACTCTCGAGCAGCGTTAACTTGCTGATGATGCAGGGCGCTGCTTTGTCGTTGAGATTCTTTGTCCTGCGAACGCCGGCGAAAACGTTCCAGTGCTCGGCGTACCCTAGGCAGCAGCGCCTGTCAGCGACCGCCCGCGCAGCATCGCAACCTTTCTGGAGCCTACTGGCAGTCTGCGAGCGCCGACGATTTATCGTTGCGACTTGAATGGAAGCATTTTATGAACTCCTGCGGTGAACATGTAACACCGCGAACATGAACTCCCGCGAACATAATCCCCGCGACGGCGAACCGCCGGCGCTCGCAGACGGAGGGTTCCGATGCTGTGCGAACGGTTGTTGGAGGACGCTGCGTAGGGTATACGCCGGGCTCTGGAACGGCTTCGAAGCCATTCGAAGGGCAAAGGATTCGCGACGACCAAGTAGTGTCTGGCATCTTCAGTAAGCTAACGGGGCTCGAGAGTCCCAAGCTTACATTTCCACAGAGCGAGCGCGGCCGGCCAGATCGAGGCGCCGTCAGCACTCGCGTCGCGATTGCTACGTCGTTGCTCTGCCTACACCGATGACATGTGCACCGGCATTCGAAACCGCCCTCTCGAGACTTTATACGAGTCCAATAGACGGCTTTATAGCGCGATAAACCGTCGTGACAAGAGTGAAGCTCACCTCTGTAGTGGCGTAAGCAGCGTTCTTGACGCCGCGTCGAGAACGACGAAATATACACAAAAAAACATCAAATATATTTAACACAGCAGGCAGAAAGAAATACAAACATGGCAGGGACACGGACAACGTAGAAGGCGCGCTACGAAATACATATAGTTACAAAATACACTGGAAACGACAGATAATTAGAGCTAAAAAACGGAAGATTGAGATGACGTCAACGCCGAAATAAGGCAATGCGCAGGGAAAGCAGCCGGCAAAACTGCAATAGCCCTATAGGCAGCTATGGACGCTTTTGTGATCGCGGGCGTATAACCTGTTAACCTGGCTGAAGAAAATTCTCGCCCCGATCGAGCGCATAAATGACTCTCTTACACTTTCGTACATCTGCAGTAAAAAAAAAAAAAAAAAAAAGAGGGTCGCGGGCTTATAGCCTAAGCAAACCAGTGAGCCGACTAAAAAAATTGGATGGTCGCGAGTCTATAGCTCGGGAGACATACATCCCTTTATAGCCGGCTAAAGTACATTGTAAGGTCGGAGGCTATAGCATTGGTGACATAGAACACTTTTGAGTCGGCTAAAGAAAATTCAATGGTCGCGATTCTATAGATTTAGGGACATACACCACTCTATAGTAGGCTAAACCACATTGAATGGTCGGAGGCCTATAGCTTTGGTGACATAAAACGCTATAGAGTAGGCTAAAGAAAATTCAATGGTCGCGATTCTATAGATTTTGGGACATACACCACTCTATAGCCGGCTAAAGCACATTCAATAGTCGCGAATCTATAGCATCAATGACATACATATTTCTATAGCTCGCTAAAGAATATTGAATAGTCGCGAGTCTATAGCTGCGTAGTCATAAATTATTCTATAGCCAGGTATAGAAATCGGAATGGTCGAGATTCTAAAGCTTTGAAGACATACATTTTCCTATAGGTGGCTATAGCTTGTTTTATGGTTTCTAATGGCTGACCATAGAGGGCCATAGAAGGTGATAGCTCACCATAGGATTTTCTATAGACGTCCATAGATCATTTTTGTATGGGCTGTGTAAGGCTGACTTTACGCGCAAACTCGTTTGCGAAAATTTCGGCCAGGCTTGACATAGTGATGTTGCCTTTAATATCAATAGCCGCAAAAGGACAGCTGGGGGAAATCGGAGTGAGAAAGCATTTTACTGTTTTCCAGGGTGTTCGAGACCCCGAGTCTGTGTTTAGGGAATCACTCCGTTGATGCCATCTGCGTTCTTCCGAGCCGAACCGTGTGTCTTCGGTGCACAGCCTCTATTCGCCTTGATATGGTCCAGTCTTCCGCCTCGTCTGTTCTTCTAGCAACTCTTTGAGCTCGCCGGGCAGCCGCACGAAGGTTTAAATAAGTGAGATCAGGGATGGGCTTCGTTACGGGGAGAGTTATAGTATTGGTGGCTGCATTCAGTGTTGTTGATATCGCGCCCTCAATTTCAGGTATCGGTGGGACGGACATCAACTTGGATAGACAAGAACGATATAGATCCCAATTGATCACTTTATGAATATTTTTCTTGATTGGGATACTTTTTTGAGGCGTCAGTCGGATGGGAAGATGGTCACTACCCCATCAGGACGGCTCTATGTCCCATACCATTTGAATATCTTGGGAGGCAAATGTGAGGTCCAGCACGCTGGCATTTCTTAGGTGTGCTCGGATAAAAGTTGGTGACCCTGAGTTGAGGCATTTGAGGTCGAGGTCCCTCATAACGTCTAACAGTGCTGTGCCTCGTAATGTCGTCACATCGCTACCCCAAGCGGGGTGATTACCGTTAAAATCTCCACACCATACTAAGGGACCCCGACAGCGTGCGCGAATAAGCCGTATTGATGCAGCATCCCAAGGCTGACCTGGGCGAACATAACTGGATATGATTGTAACGTCCCGCCCAGACAAGCGCAAAGTAACGGCAACGTGTTCATCAATTACGGTGTTAATGTCGTCAAGGTTGACCTCCATTTGCGAGATGTATCGTTTCACGAAAAGTGATGCTCGTGACCTTCGTCCGGATGGGGTGTTTTGCTGTGATATTCGACGTATGGTGAAAGCCTGTGTATACCTCGCTGAAGATATGACTCTTGAAAAGCAAGCACATCCGTTTGGGTTTCTCTCAGGCGCCGGCGGAGTTCTGGTAGGCGTGGACTAAGGCTGTTGGTGTTCCATTGAATAACGGTAGGAGGACTTGTGCGGGTCGTGTCTTAGGACGTCGGTTGGTTTGGCTGGGTTTACCCATAATGCTGGTTATTCAACCCATCATGAAGCGCTGAACATTTTAATACTGTTTCCATTGAGAGCAAAGCTTGAACTTCAGCAAGGTCGCTTGCTCCCGGTAGGGATCGAATGATAGCTTTTAGAGCCACGAATAGCATTGTAAGCAAAGGATTCTGTTCCAAGTTGCCAGATGGGGTAGGTGTTTTTTGTTGATTTGAATCAGGAGTCCTCAGTTTTGGTGGCCTTCGAAATCGAGGAGCAGACGTAGGTCGTCGAGTTTCTGATGATTGGCTAGATTCTTGTTGATGGCGGCCCTTGTCTTGCTTCCTGTTGTTTGGAAGACGCGGGTAGTTCTCTTCATTAACCATCAGATTATGCTCCACGGTTAGCTTTACGAAATCCGGGTTTACAGCTGTTGGTTTGCGTTTTGGAGATTTGCCGTACTTCATCTCTGTATTGCGTGCAAATGTTGCTGCCTTCTTGCTGGGACATAGGCCGTTTGATGCCGGGTGAGGTCCACCACAATTCGCGCAGCAAGGTTGACGCCTCAGTGAGCAGTCCTTGTGGCTTTGTGCGCCCGCGCAGATCTTGCATTTCTGTGGGCCTTTACAGTACTTAGCCATGTGGCCATGCTTCTGACAACTGAAGCATTGCATGGCGATTCCGAAGTACTCTTGTACGGGGTGGCTCGTAAAGCCGAGAAACACTTTTGTTGGCATTGGTTTGTCAGGTCGAAATGTGAGGATCACACTCTCGTGAGGCTTGACTGTTGTAGTTTCATCGTCATTTCGAATGTGCGATGCTTGTGGACGGACGGTTGTAACTCCGGAGTCTTTCAAGTACTCCAGCAGCTGCTCATCTTTGTATTCTCGGGGCACTCCTGTTATTTTGCCGACGCTTCTGGAGTACGATGCGGGAACACTACTTGTACATGGAATTCCAGCGAGTGCTGTGATGGCGAGGAGTTTGTTGGCTGACGTCAGAGGTGACACGTTCACGACTAGGTTGCCATCCTTTTGTAAAATGGTGGGCTAGTAGCTTGTCTTGCGCTACGGCGACTATTTCTGTGGCCAGGTTGTTAGGGTTTACCAACCAAAAGGATGCCATTGGATTGGTAGCGTTGAACATGGTTGGGATTCCTGTTGCTCGATCTTTTCTAGGAGATACCAGTGTAAATGGGGTGGGGTCGTCGTCCTCATTGCTTTGCATGTCGTTTTCAAATTCGCTCATGTCTCGGTGTCTTTTTGCGCACGTAGTCTTCGGGTCAGAGATGTTCGGGGAGGCGGTGCAATTGTTCAGGCCAGGGTTCGACATTTTCTTTGACGGCAGTCCAGAAGCGGTACCGGCAGTCCGCCCGAAGGCGACAGATGACCGCTGTTGACGCAATATACTGAGAAGTCCGAAATATTTCAAGAAAAATAATAATATCAGCAGGAACGGAAAAAATGTAGGACTTGCCTGCAATCGTCGTCTTCGTCTCCCGAGGGTTCGACGGAAGCAGTGCTATTGACGAGGAGATCGAACTCTAGGGGGCGCAGTTTCATCATCATCATCATTACCAACCACAAACAATCGCTGTGTGGCAAACAACTCCGACGCTAGCACGGTGTTTCTTTTCGTTTTTAAGCGATATTTGTATCTTCGACGAAAACGGGTGCTTATATAAGCGATTTTATGTTGCAGCCGATCTTGTATTTCTGACACTGACGAATGTTTACCGGTGGCTTTTTGGTGAAAACCGGAAAGTTTACGGCCTAATTATGACGTGCTGTTTGCATAATTCGCGATAGATTTATGCTCCAATTTCTTTTTTCTGTGTGTCTTTTCTGTGTGACTGTTGCCATTTGTAAGGAAGGAACTCGTACAGCTGCGTCTGTGCATCTTTTTGTCGCGGTATCTCTCCATGATGCGCTTGGCGGAAAATAAACATTATTATTATTATTATTATTATTATTATTATTATTATTATTATTATTATTATTATTATTATTATGATTATGATTATTATCACGTTTCTAACTATTGACTATTTTCTCTTTGGGGACCACTGTAATCGACGAAAAGCGACCGGGGTTATGTGCAAATTCCTTACTCATTTCTCAAATCTCGTCTTTTTATTTCTTTTTTGTTTTGTTTTACGTGCCCTCTGTGCAATCTTTGGCTCGTTTCTCATGGGCCGCCTCCCCCCTTCCTATCTTCTTTTCTCGCTCTTTCTCTCCCCGTCTTGTTCTCGATGACGTTGATGCCTCGTGATTGACAGCTCCCTCCGGCATCCGCCGAGAACGGCATTTTGTTTTTTCGTATTTTTTTTTTTGTATTTTTTACGACGAGAAGTCATAATCCCTCGAAGCTAGATACAACGGCTTTTGTCTTTTTTTAACGCTTGTTAAAAATTTTACGAGCCGTCATCGGCCGTGGGTTGCAGTCACATTCCTGCTTCGAAAGCGCCGGGTCCGATTGAGAACCCCGGTATTTCGATCCGTATAAATTAACTTCGCGTCGCGGAAACCTGAAACTCTGTGACCATGGGGGTACACTAGTGGTGGTGATGGAATGCGCAGCTTTGAGCACTTTAAAGGCTACCGGAATCAAGATGGTGTAAGCGAAAAATAAAATATCGCTATGAGCCGACGTTTTCTTAAATTCAGTACTCATCACACCAAAAATTGACGCTGTGAGCGCCCATTTATATATCAAAAATGCTTTTGGTTTCTTTTTTTTTTTATCGTGAATGCGTGAACGTTAGTTTACAGAAAAAAATATAGATATATATATATATTTTTTTTTTGGTATCTGTCGACTTAGATCACGCCGAATTTCGGGGAGGAAAATAATGACGGTATTTTACGAATAAAGTTCGTCAGAGCACAGGGTTAGTGGTTCTATAAAAAGGTCAATTCAATTTTTCTTTTTTTTTTCTTTTACTATTTACAAAAGGGAGTTTCCCGTTTATCTCGTTCATGTCCGTTCAGTACAATGAGCCAATGTACATACATTAGACCACGACAAAAGCCAGTGTTCCAGTTTCCAGTTTAGGCCATACTATTTGTGCTTCTTAGAGGGAGAAGGGGTTGTGTTTGCATCGCAGTGAAAGTTGTGAACCTGTAGACTTCATAGGATGGGGAGGTCAGCTGAGGGTTTGCATGCGTCCAGGAGTTCGGCTATTTCAAAGTACCGACGTTTGTTAAAATAACTATCGTTTTCGGATTTGTCATGGGACAGTTAGTACTACCGATCCCCAGGGCACCAAATGCAGGTACAGACATACATTTCGATACCGGAGATTTTTTTTTAATGAATTTAGTGCAGGATTTTATCACGATATATTTATATTTATTAAAAAAAAATAAGAGTTGAATTAAAGCTTACATTTGCAAGAATTGGCAATCTTGCAAAACTAAACTCGGACAAACCTCGAATTTCCAGCGAAAACCAAGCTCCGAAAAACACCTTCCGAATTTCACAAAAAAAAAAAAAAAACTCCGAAAACACAGAATCCTAGGTCTAGACACTTTGACTCTTTGGAGTCTTTGCAAGCTCGTCGAATTTGCTAATGTCCCCAGTGCATTGGAGACGCTGACGACGGAAACCCGAAGTCATGGTCATGATAGTCCAATCAGTTCGCTCCGTGAACTTCGGCCCCCAGCTTCGTGTTTGACGAGTTTAAAGTCCTTGGAAAAAAACAACTTAAGTTACGAAAAAAAAATTGAATAAAAAAAAATTTTACGAGTCATTGGGGCGATTCGGAGCATGCGCGGGGAGGCTGCTGCTTCGGTTTTTCATGAAACATTAAAATTCCTTCCTGCGGGCAGACGCGCGCTTGTTTACCCAAGATGGAGTCGGTGTACGCGTTCAGGGAGCAGGCGATCGACTCCACGCTATTCGCTCACGCAGTCGCTTCAGCGAGATCCTTGGGCTGTGCGCATTTGCAAACGGGGCGGCGGGACATCGGAACGCGGGCAAACGGGCTATAGATGCTTCGCCCACGCTTGCTTAGACGCCTTTTTGTTCTTCTTCGTGACTCGGAATGAATATGTGATGTGCCGCGCTGTTAGTTGAAACGCGCCGACGATCGCCAGAAATTTCTTTCGGAGCTCGCGGATGGCCCTGACTGCCGGTTTAACTTTATTTTCCGCCTGTTTCTTTAGGCAGCCAAGAGAAATTCGATCTAGTACGCTAACCTGGAGAAAGTATGTTCATTCGAACATCACTCGCGTGAAAAGAAAAAAAAAGCGTAATCTATATTTCTTTGTTTTTCCAATCTTGGCATGACAGGTAACATGTTAGGGCACAAACAATGTGCTGAAGGTTTAACATTTTAGACAAAACCCCGAGACTCGGGGGAAGGAAGGACGACACAACACGAAATTTCAAACGCAGCTCTTCCTTCTTCCCAGTCTCGGGGTTTCGTCTAAAATGTTGGCATGACATTTTTTGTCTCTATGTTTTAGGATTGCGTTACCGCGCTGAGCTTGAACACGAAGCGTGAAATTATTAATATGATTATTCCTGGGTAAATTAGGTGGGGATGCTATATGCGTCAGTCCCCCCATATATACTTCTTTCTTCTATTGCACCATAGAGTGATTGCATTTAGTAACCCTCTCTATCTACACACACACACAGTAATTGCGTACGTGTGTATGCGCCTGATTACTATTTGGTCGTTCCACAACTCGGCCATTTCGCTGGTGTTTAGTGCAGCGCAGCGGCACAGGTCTGACAGCAAACGGATCCACATCGTTTCTTCCGTGCCGTTCCACTCTGGGTGAGTGGCCATCCAGCGCCGTCGCATCGCTGCTGAACCAACGTTGGCTGAACCGGCAACTCGACGCAGTAGCGCCCACTCGGCGCTGCTGTGTGTGTGCGAACACTGAACAGGAGCTTTGTGCTGTCGCGGGCTGTTCTAACGGTCCTGGAGGACAGAAAGCCGTTTCCCGCAATTTTAGACGACGTGCAGTGCTCGTCTATATGGGTAGAAATTGAGGGAGAAGGGTAGGTGACATCGGTGCCTATAGCGAGCTTCGTCTCGACTCGTTGAGAGAGCGCTAGGTGCCTTTTTCTGGCCTCGCTATCTCGAACGCGCCATGGAGGTAAGACGCTTCTGGAGACGACATATATGACACCACCGCGAGTGAAGCAGGGGTAGGCTTCCGGTTCGGAAAGACACGCACCCAAGGATGACCCCAAAACGATCAGATACCAAGAGACGATATTGGACGGAAAGGAGAGCTGCAGATTTGGCGCCAACGGCTGTTTTGGTCACCCTTGGGGGCCTTCCCATCGACTGAGACCTCTACTTCCAGCTCCACTCCGAACCTTCTTGTTCGGCTGGCATTGGCCGGTATGACTTTAAATTGCGTATCGATTATGCATCAAACTTGCATATTTTTTTCTACCTGAGGTGTCACGAGCGCTGCCTTTCCAAGGTGATATAATTGGACAACATCGAAATGTATACTTAGAAGCCAAGCGGTAGTAGCGAATATACCAACAGCTGCCACCAGCACTGCGGATGTTTATCGGGGGAAACGTAATATTTGGCGGACGCTTATTTGCGGAGACGGCGCGTGACGCGGATGGATGAACCCTTTAAATCGGACGGCGGCTTGCGCCATCTAACGAGGGCTTTTTAACATACCGTTGACGGTTGGGCGAGTTGGCAGTTCATTATTAGAAGTACACGCAGCGCAGCGACACTGACAGAGTAAAAGAAGGTTGAGGGACAGCAGCTCTGACTCGCGGAAAAGCTCGAAAGCGAAATCGACGCCGCGCTCTGAAAGGAGATACTTTCGCCGCGGCCGTCTGCTTATTTTGCTGCTTGGTTTTTGTAGACGCATTGCCTGACGTGCTTGTTTATGCAGATAAAAAAAAAAAAAAGAAATACACGTTTCAGCGATGATTTTAGAAAAAAAAAAAAAAAAAAAAAAGAATAGAGCAAGCGAGGACGTTAAAACGGGCGGCGGCAGTGTGCCATTTTCTGTTATCTGGGAGACGCAAAAACAATGCGCCCTCGCAACACATGTAGCTGTCCGAAGCTCGTAGCGAAAACCGCTGTCAGGAGTAAAGTTTTCAAATAAAGACAGGAAAAGAAAACTCAGCGAGAGAGAAATATAAATAAATGCCCTAGAGGCCAGCCGTCTGTCTCGTGAAGAGGTCACCCTCCTAACGTGTCTTTCTTGCTCTTTTTTTTTTTTGGGGGGGGGGGGGGGGGGGGGGGGGATAGCATTTTTAGGACGATCCGCAAACCATGGAGATCGTTTAGGTCCGTCCGCAGACAGACGGACGTAAACCATCAGATCGCTTGAGTCCATTCGCGACGGATCGCAAACGATCTGATGGTTTGGTAGCTGAATTTAGCGGGGAAAAAACCTGAATTTGTGTATATAATTGACGCAGCGTTACGCCAGGTGACACTGCGTCCCATGAAGTGACGGAACGCTCTGATGTCGCGTGACGTCTTGCGATACTGGGTCGTATGACGTGACGTTGTGACGTCCTGCCACGTGACGAAATTTTATGGTTCTACTGGGAAAAATAAGGAAAAGAAAAAAGTTAAAGGATCGTTCAGACATTTGCAACCGAGTAGGATCGCCTGAGACAAGACCGGTTTTGAAGCCTGTTCACACACGCTTGCGTTTGGCTACAACGGACTGAGACAAGACCGGTTTTTAAGGCTCTTGCGACATCTTAGGACCAGCTCCGCATCCGGTCCTAAGCCGTCGAAAGATGCTTCCAAACCGGTCTTGTGTCAGCCGGTCCTCCTCGATTGGTAGTGTGTGAACGGGCCTTTAGGCTCTCGCTAACCTTCAAAGCGACCAGCCCGTCTCCGTTGAGTTAAACAGGTCTCCGGCAGAAGCTCTTTCATTAGGGAGTTTTCGTAGATCGTTTTCGCCGTCCCGCAAGGCCTTCCGCAACCCGCTACGATAGCGGGAACTCCACAGTCAAGGCTATCGGCGCGCAGGCGCAGTAGCAACTGCTTCGTTGCGGAACGCTTAGCGGAGGGGGCAGCGCGGTCTACGAAAACTCCCTATTGCCCGCTGACTTGTCCGCTAAGTTTAGCGGGAAAAGCATGTATCACGATATCCGTGACGTCTCACATCTGTTCGTGACGTTATATGTTCTTTGAAAGTCGTCCCCCAAAAAACAGCAACGACAAAAACACGGATCCTTTATTTAGGTACTATGTCTTTTCGTCTGCCACATACGGCGCGCCCGAAGACGCCCGTCGCCTGTCTCGCCTAGCGCCGTTCCTCTACGAGGCTATCGAAAAAAAGACGGGGAGAAAAAAAAAAAAAAAAAAAGAAGAGAAAAAGACCGCTTTACCTCCGGATCAATTTGTCGTCGATGGACATGCTTGGGGGGGACCGGATCAGCGCTGTACAAATTGCAGTCTCCAGCTGCCGTGGGCGGGTGGTGGTGCGCCCAGATGACGGAGTGTGTCTCGAACTGCTCAATCGGGTCACGTGTTCACCTAAACGCTAGTCGTCCGCCAGCGTCTCCCCCACGCCTTCCTCCTTGCCACGAAGAGAACGCACCGCGTGCGAACTTGCGGCCAATTTGCTGCAGGAGGCGTCGGTCATCGATACATTGCAAACGATCTCCGCGGTTGCTCCGTCTCTGAAATGTGGGCTCTCTAGCGGGACGAAGGGGGGCGTGGCTCATCTCCCTCTGTCGCCCAGGTCGGACGAGGAAGCCGCCCTGACCTTTTGCCGCGTCTCCCCCGGGTCTCGCCGTCGTATTGTCACATTCGGTTATAGGGTGCGTAGTTTTCGGTGTTGATTAACGAGAAAGGTCGGCGGATGTTTTCCCTGCGTTCATTTAGTTTTTAACCACCGGTGTATTTGGATCGGACTACTCGTGACGTGGGTAAAAGAGGTAATTATCGGTAAAAAAAAGTGCGATTGGACATGCATTTTTTAGAGTTCCAATTTTAATAACATATTTTATACTCTCCTTACCGTGCGGGCATCTATTCTTGCACTCAGTTATTCGACGACGGGTGTTTTTCTTTTTTTTCTTTCTTCTTCGGTTTTAATGAGGGCGAAATTATGAAACCACCGGTGTTTTTCGCTTTTAACCGATTTTTTACTTTCGTAACCGGCGGATGTTTATGGGTGTTTTCCGGTGAAAACCGGAAAGTGCACTCAGCCTAGTTGTAGTCACCACACACCGCGATTGCTTCTTTCTCTCTCGTCTCGGCAGTGTTGTTGTAAAGTGAACTCTGACTCGGAGACAACAAAAAAGAAAAACCGACAAGGAGATGGCGATAAATCTCATGTGGTATACGGCGCAGCGTAAAAAAAAGTAAACAGGAGACCGAAGGAGAGCCCGGTGCGAGCAAAGATGACCGTTTGGGCGCGAACGATTGAAATTCGAGACCGCCGGTGGGGCACGAACGAGGGAAAGCGGAGGCGCCGAAACAGAACCCGTTCCTTCGTCCCGGAACCCGTTCCTTCGTCCCGGAACCCGTTCCTCCGTTTGAGCCGCGCAATGTTTGAGCCGCGGCTCAAACGTTTTGTTTGAGGCACGTACGCTTTTGCTCCGTTCACTATGAATAGCACACTCGAGCCAAACCGGACGGATCATTCACAGTGGTGGCGGCTAGAGTACAGAGCCAAAATGGCCGAGGCCTAAGGGACTAAGAGCGCGACGCAACCTCCTAAAGGCACTTTTCGTCGACACGGACACGCGCACAAAGACAACCACCCCAAGATCCGAATGTGTACCGCAAAAATCCGAAGGCGCCACAGGAAGGGAATTGGAGACTGTACACGGCAAGCGAGTGTTCCAAAGAGGCAGTTAAACACGCACCGTGATTGGTCGAAGTCGGGGGTAAACAAACGCACGTGGGCGCGTTTTGGTGGGTAAACAAAAGCACGTGGGCGCGTTTTGGCGGGTAAACAAACGCTCGAGGTGCCCAAGGAGCGCACGAACTTGCGTGCCGTATGGTCACCGAAAGGCTGAGAACGTCTGCGAGGTTATTCCTCAGTTATGCCACGCCTCCAGCTCGAGCTTCGGAGGCTTCGAGCGTGTACGCGCGTCAAAGCACGGTGGAAGGCAACGACCGCGTGCTGGTGGCCGGGCACCCGAAAGAGGTGACCTGCTGCCGTTCTAACCCTGTCAGTGACTTTAGTGGCAGTGTTGTCAGTCATATCAAAAACGTCGTATATTTCGGCAGTTTAGAAAGGAGCGACCTTGTGATAGACATTCCTTCCACTAACTTTTTTGTCTGTCGTACAAATGTCGTATCTTCGTGTCAGGAATCGTGCCTTTGGTCACTGTCGCACTACCGATTGATAAAAAGGAAAGAAGAAATAATAATACTAAAGCGATTAAATACGATACGTTCATATTGAGTATATACATACGTCGTTGCGAAAAGTTGTAGAGTCCAGCTCCGGGTATATTTATGTTTAGGGTCCATTTAAAATTCGACGAGTCTTTTCGTCGTGCGCTTACGCATAACTGTATCAACAAAAATACAAATACTAATTTAAAAGAAAAAAAAGCGGGCCGGGGACGTTTAGAGCTGACAGCGTCCCCAATAATAATAATCATAAGATATGAAAAAGGAACGTCGACATTGTGGTCCTTTTTCGTTTTTGTTTAATCAAAAACAGCGTAAATTTAGGGCCATATAAAAATGGGGAGAAACGGGAATGCAAATCCCGCAAAGTGAACCCTATCTTTATTTCTACGGGGAAAACAACCGGGGAAAACATTTCGACGGCAGCACGAGTTTGCCCTCTACGCTGCTTCGAACCTGTATTCAATGAGTATTGTCAATCACCTAGCTCTGTCTGTAGATTTTCGTTTGTTCTTTGTGCCCCAGGTTCCCGTTCTCCAGGGATCATTAATACATGATCGAGTCGAATCCAGGGATCATTGTTGTGATCGAATAAATCGAATAAAGTCATCGGAGTCATCGGAACGATCCACTACAACTCTATAATACCGCAATCTCGTTGGCCGTGGAACGAAAATGGGGAGTTTTAGTAGATCGCTCCGATGAACTGCGATAACGATACCCGATACTCCGTCGACTCCTTTGCGCATGCATCGTACGGTTATCGGGTAGCGTTATCGGAGGTGTCGGAACGGTCTACCAAAACTCTCTAATAAGGGAGGCAGGTTGCGCACGTCAGGAATTGCGTTTCTTCGATGTTAGTAGGGAGTTGTAGTAGATCGTTTTTCTCCTCCGCTACTGTAACCCCGAAGGAAACGCCGCAGCTGCGCATGCTCGCCACCAGCCTTGTCTGCATAGTTCCAGGTCTTGTGGCGGATTACGGAGCGCTATCCGGGTGCTTAACGGGCTGCGGGAACGGTCTACTACAATTCCCTATTAGGGAGTTTCCGTAGACCGCGTTTTCCCCTCCGCTAAGCCCAACGCAACGAAAAAATCCGCTGCTCCGCCTGCGCGCCGATGGCCTTGACTGTAGAGCTCCGGGTATCGTTGCCGGTTGCGGAGAGCCGTTGCGGGACGGCGAAAAACATCTACGAAAACTCCGTATTCGGCCTACCCATTTTTCTGCGCTGTATTTATTCGAAGCAGCTGGGGATGTTCTGCATGTGTGGCCCAACGAATCTCTCATATAATATTTTTTGTTTTAATAGTTAGTGAACAATTCAGACCCGTTAAAGCTGTCACTATAGCCGATCTTTTTTTTTGTTTTTGTTTCCTATAACCGGGGCTACACTCAGTAACAGATTTTCTTTACCGTATTCCCGCACACAAGGGCGGAGCTCCCCGTTTCCGGTTTTCTCGTGTGCGCTTTTGGCTGCGGTTTTCTTTCCTTTTTTTTTTTTCTTTTTTGGACGGGGAGGGAGGGGAGGGGAAGGGGAAGGGGAGATTGTCGTTAAAGGGCAGGGTTGATCGAAACGTTGGCAACGTTTACCTCGATCGGTGTGTGATACGCGCTGTATATTTATAGGCTCGTACCGATTTCGTTCGATATTCGGCGGAGGCAAAAGGCGAATGAGGGCGAACTTCGCTTTCTCCCGGGCCTTCACGGGGCTGCAGGGAGGAGTTGGAATCGGTTCTGCCGCTAGAGGGACACTTTATAGGGCGTTGATTGATGTGGTGCACGCGTTTGCGGTGTGTGTCTGCGTGCGTGCGTGCGTGCGCGCGCGTGTGTATCTGTGTGTGTGTGTGTTGTCGTACCGCGTGACGTTCCTGTGGAGAAATAAAATGATCGGTTACCTTTTTTAACGCACAGAACGCAGTATTTAGAGCGCGATTGTGTGAATTCATTTGAGAAGACGTTAAACTGTCGCTCCGGGCAGCAAAGAACATGTTGTTTATTCTTTCTCCCTCGACCTTACACTCCCCTCCCCCACAAAAAAAAAAAAAAAAAAATGCGAGACAAGTGATTTTACGTGACCGGATTTGGTATCACGTGACCCCACGTCGACATCGGGAGGTCAATTCAAATTCAATTTAGCGTGGAAGTTGACGTCACGCGTGGCACGTGACGTGACGAAGTTGGCGTGACGTGGTCGTGACTTCTTAGTGTCACGTGACCAGACATCGGTCAACGTGCGGCCAGGTGACCTGACGTCACGGTGGCATGTCATGGTGTGTAACACGCGACGTCAGTTTCCCCGCTGTATTTGACGGGAAAATCCACGGACAGATGGACGAACGGAGAAACTTCTGAGCTGGAAATTCGTTACGAAAATCTCCCTAGAAATTTGTTTTTAAACATTGATTTTGTAGAGTGTTATATTGTGGTCAACCAACACCTGACGAATATTTCCACAGAGTTTTAGTCGTTTCTAGTGCCGTTTTTCTCAGTGCCTCGACGCTGTGGAAAAGGGATCGGGACACTTTGAATGACCTTGTTCTCCGTTCTATTGTTTCAGTATAAATTTCACTTCAGTCGATCTATTGTTTCATAATAGGACAAAAAAAGGCTCATTCTTTCTTTTTCTTGATTAGCTGGGTCTCTTTTGCTTTACTGACGTCTTTAATAAAAAAAAAAAAATACTAGCACTGGCGAGGACACAGAAGGTGTAAAACTTGTTCGATTTCTCAGAACGGTGCTATTGTAAAAACATAATACTTTTTTTTTTTTTTTTACAAAATCTTTTTTTTTGCAGTTGCGCTCTCCAGGCATTCTGTTCTGTATCTGGCGAAAGAAATGCCTTGCATGGTGTTATTTTCCCAACGATAGATTGAATGAACGTTCTTGGCGTGTCGCAGACAGGAACGGTCGTAATTTCCTTTAGAATTAGTGTACAGCGCTGAACTGTTTTACCGTGTCTTTTATCGTCACTAGCAGTCCACACTGTTAATTTCGTCTATGTTTAGGTAGAATTCAAAAGTTGTTTCTTTCAAATATTGCTCTCTCTCTAAAAAACAACAATAATAATTAAAAAAAAAAGTATTACGTGGAGAGAATTCCACTTCATGGATCCAGAACTTTTTCCCTCTTTCGTTTTTACTTTTTATTTCGTTTACATTATTGGGTCGTTTCTTGCGGTATTGGCTCTTGTTAGGTCCCCGTAAAAGATGAGCTGGTGACAGTATACAAACAGTCCTGTCGTACGGCAGCGGCGTTCTCGATCGAAATTACGACAATAATAAGAACAACGAAGTATAAATCAGCGTATTTCTTTGTATTTTACCCGCGAACGTGCGCGTGCTGTCGGCATCGGGTACTACAAAGTACAAAAGGGCATTGAGGCATCCTATAGGCGAAACAAACAAAGGACCACCCTTCCGTTCTCAAGTGCTGATTGTTGGGCGATTTGGTATTGTATACGTGAGAAAACATGATTGCGCTTTAAGACAAAGACAAAGGAAGAACAGACACCACAGAGTTGAAAGTTATAGCGCTCTGTGGTGTCTGTTCTTCCTCTGTCCTTGTCTTAAAGCGCAATCATGTCTTCTCACTTCTCTTCCTGTCGGTGCGTATACGAAACTCCCGAACGGTTGTATACGGTTATTCTGGCGGAACGGGAATATGTAGCGAGAAGTCGACCATGTGTGTGTGTGCGACAGCCGTCACCAACCGAACCCGAATCCTTCCCGTCCGACGGAAGGCGACGCGGGTTTTAGGCGAGGGGGTCACGTGGTCGTCTCTGGCTCCGTATCGACCGCCGCCCCGACTGAGACCAGGGCGTCTGCAGTCGACGACCTCATTGCCAAGCAAGTGCTTCCAATTGCCCGCGCTGCAAGCTGCTGCCGACGTGCATACGACCGAGGAGCCTAGTCGCGTAGAAAGGAATCGGGGATATATGCGGGGGGGGGGGGGGGGGGGGGGGGGGGGGGGGGGGGGGGGGGGGACACGACTGCATGCTGCAGGGTTCGCGTTATCGAAGCGGACATATTGACTCCTCACGCTTTGATTAGTTTCAGCTAACTTGCGATGAAGTCGAGAGCTGGGTATTCCTTATCATGATGTGGTTTAAACAGCGCGAAAAAACACGGTCGGAGAGGAAGACATGAAGACATTTAAGTACTCATGACACGCGCTCCGTTGCATGTTCCTCCCCCTGCGTTTGTTTTTTCTTCTTCTTTTTTTGCGTTGTTTAAACTCTATTATATGTGTAGCTAGCTTCTATCGGGAGTTCCCATTTACGTACGCCTTACTTCCCTCCATCCTACGAGGGAGGCGAAGTGGTGACTTCGCGCCGCGACGTGCACGGACTGCAGGCGCCAAGATGCGCTCGATAAAATACCGAAACCTAAAAATCGCACCCAAATTGAGTGGTTTTTTTTTTTTTTTTTTTAGAACACCGTAAAATGTTGCTTTCGCCTTATATCTTTTTTAAAAAAGAGTTTATTTAGTGGTTTTCGATGATTCTGAGCAAGTTTCTCATTGAAACCGTATGTTTATTCTCACGAATTAAAAATCAACGAGTAAATTTTGGTTAATTGTTTCACTCATTAGTATTTTTTTACAGTCCTTGACGTGCGCCGAGACTGGTAGTGGGTTCCTGCGAAGAGTTTCTTTTTATTTGAAAGAGCATACTTTGAAGGATTTCGGAAAGCTTTTGTAGAAACATCCTGTATATCTGTGCGCATCCCCTCCCCCCTTTCCTTCATAGAAAGGTTGTAGAGCGTGCAGAGAAATATCTCATATGATAGTTTCCATAAACGCCCTTATACTTGTCTAATGTATTCAAGCCTTAAAAAAAGAAAAAAAAAAGAGCTGCGTGAGATATATAAAAAAAAAAAAAAACTATTACGCGACTATTTGCTAGCAAACCACGAAGTGAGCTATAGTTAATATGCGTTAATTAGCCAGTTTGGCACATCACAGAAGCCAATCTTGACTCGCTCAATAGGACTGCGAAGAACTCTGTGTCGGCTCGAGACCGCCTTTTATTTATTTATTTTTCTATTCAAGTTTTCGCCCAAGTTTGTTGACACACTCTGTGCAACTGCTTGGTTGATTCCCGAAAAAAAAAAAAAAAAGATTTGTATTACCGCATTTACTCGAGTAATATTCACCAACTCAAATCTCTGATGTCACGGCACCGCGGTGGCGCTGCCGTCGGCACTTCGCATGCGCACATGCTTCACGGGACTCTGATTTCTGCGCGCACGCGGGGCGCACAGGTGGTGCGGGCAAACGCTGGCTTCTTGTTCGTAAACGGTGGTGTTCGTCTGTACACGCACTATTTGTGAACGGGACCTGTGGGTCGGCTTTTCCGCCGACCCACAGGACAAAGATATGGCGTTTTCACGCGCAAATGTCGTCTACTCTGGTGGCGCTTTTTACAGCGAAGCTGCTTATGGGGCTAGGGTTCCGTCGGTTTTTCATGTGCGTCAACAAAAACTCGCGCGCCCTCTCTTTGTCGTCGTTCGAAGCACTTGCGTGCCTAGCTTCCTTCCGCTCTCCCGGAGTGGCGGTCCCGTCGCACGTGTCTACTTTCCACCGGGTGGCGGTCCCGTCGCGCGTGTCTAGTTTCCTCTGGCAGCTGGGGGCGGCGATAGTTCGTACCTTTGTTCAAAATTCTGTGTCACGTCAGTGACGTGCGCTAAAGAGCTTCGCTGGCCATCCTTCCACTTTCACATAGTAAAATGGCTCATGATTTTTTATTTTGTTTTTAACCGTGAATGGCGTTTTTGATTTTCGTTATTCGCTACGTTAGAGTTATGCAGAGCGCGATGATTGGTGCTCTGTGGTCCGCGGGAAAGCAGGCGCAATGTGGCCTGGTTCGTAAGAGATATTGCGCGTCCTTTAAAAATAATGAAGGCCTCCGAACGCCCCACTCTTCCTCCATGGAACGTCATCGGAGTCGAATGGCGCCAACTCGGCAATTGGACCCGAGCCCGATGCCGGGTGTCCTTCGACGCGCTGATTGGAAACGAGACCCAGCCGAGCACTGACACACCGCTCGTATCCAATCCGTGGCTTCGCTCGCTCTCACTGTCGTGACGTCGAAACTGTGGTGAACAGGAGCAGATTATTCTAGGTGATGTTGCTTTTACTCGAGTAAATACGTTATTAATTTTACCATTACATTTTTTTTTTTTTTTTTTTTTTGCGTTTTGGTTTTGTTTGCACGCAGCGCTGGCAGCCTCAGATGCGAAAGGTTCGGAACTTGCGGTTATATGGATCAACAAGTATATATATATTGCGCGATTTTCGGCAATTTTTCTGCGAGGCAATGGTGCCCGTTTCCTATTGCCGACGCTATTTACCACCACGTGTATTCGCGGGCTTCGTCGGCCGCCATTTTTCGTTGGCGGCTTCTGTCCGGTGGACACTTAAAAAATGCGACTCGCTCACCTCTGGTATATACGCTATGAGGAAACTCAATTAATATCATTTCGCTCTTACGCCTACTTTTTAGGCATTTCTAGAAGACGGAAAAGTGTTCTTTTTTTTTCCTCTCCAATTTGAGATGAAGCTTCGGATACTTCTCAACCATGATTTCAAACGCTATAACGCGACTGAAGTTGTCGTTACTGTGAAACATATGCCTTATTCGTGGTTTCACCCGACGTCCGGATGCAGCCGGCGCTACGAGCCGAGTCACTGGGCCTTCCCTCTCCGCGATTGATGATAGAACGCGCTCAGAAATGTGACGAACACCATGTTGGTGCGTTTTTTGAAGCCGGATCATTCTCCCCATCAGCTCCTATCGTCGGCTAAGTTCGGAATTTGGGTGAAACGAGGTGTCTGGTTATGGTGCCTGGAATGCGTCTCCGACCGGTGCGCTTACCGCGTCCCAAAAAGTGTTCCTTCGATTTGCGCCAGGTGACGCCGCGGGAGTATCACGTTGTCGCCTGTCGCGATCCTGTCGGCGTCCCAGCAGCGGGGGTGGATGTGGTAGACGCCTGCTCTGCTGCAGGTCTCTCTCCAGTGTGGCAGTCCACGGAAACTTGGGCAGCCAAAAGTTGGGACGCCGCGACGACGACAGCGACACTCGCGTTCGCTCGTGATTTTCGCCGCCATTTCTACGACCAACCGCCAGAATCTCAACTCGCGACAGCGCGCCACTCCTGCTTTTGTTACGTCGTTTGTTGCCATTTGGGGACCACTTTTGATACGCGGGCAGAATGAGACGCTAAACCAATCGGAGACACGTTCCTGCAGGCACCTTAGCTATTACGTCGAGCCTCGCCTAGTCGCGCCCATAGCTATAGAGGTGGCAAACTGGCGCCCAAGCAGCATTTTCCGCAGACGGTAACCAACCTCTTTCTACTTTAGCGGAACGAACGCCTGAGAGGAGGTCATCTCCTCTCCAGCGTTCGCTCTGCCGAAGGGGAGGAGGTGGGAGGAGCTTCCATCTTACACTTAATTAACCTGTCACCGACTATAGCTTGCTAAGCTCTATCAGCAGACGACGTACCGATACAGTACGCACAGGGACGTCCGCTCGATTCTGCATTTCATTCCGCTCGGACTTTGTGAGGCCACAAGATGGAGGTTTTTCCTTTTGGGCACTCCACTCTGCGTGCGCTATAGTCCAAATGCGCGGTTGGGAGTTGTTTTATAAACACAATTTCTTGGACTTTGGTATGCCTGCAGTTTGTCGCTATATTCCAGCACCATAGTTTATTGATATTCGAAGAAAACAGAACTTACAAATAAGCTTCATTTCTTTTTGTTTTAAACAAAATCATGTTTTCTCCTACAAAAAGGAATCTGGCAATCGAGCGCACGGGCTCACAGCGCCGCGCTAAGATCACAGCGCCAGTTGCCTAAAGATCACTGTAGAAATTACATGCGATTCACTTATCAATCATTCTTATCTCGACGGATCTCCTACGATGGTATTGTTGTACTTGCGTGTAGACAGAACATGGTGAACAGAACAGCGCACAAGGAGACAAGGGCAAAGCAAAGGAACATGCACAACACACAAAAGCGCTGCGCTTGTGTTTTGTGCATGTTTCTTTTCTCCGCCTTATTGTGCGCTGTTCTGTTCCCCAACTCGCCCAACTTACAACACTTCTTAAAGACAGGAACGTTATTATTTTTTTTTTTTTTTTTGTAATTTCGCCAAGCACCGTTGCCGCACGTGGTGGCGGTGCGAAGATGATGCGTTTGTTTCGCCGGTGTGTGCATAACAAAATCTCGGTATTCAAGAAACGTCACTGGGAAAGCTACGCGTCACCCGAGAATTTAGATCGGCTCCCAAAGAATGGGAAGGTCAGGGAAAACCCGCTCATTCCATGAACTAAAATGGCGACCATACGGGGAGCTGGGCGCTACTTTCTCAATATAGCGACATCAGGTGAGAGAGCGGGCCAGCTGCAGCGATCGAGAGACGCACAGCGGCACCAAAATGCCGTAAAGGCTGCTTCACGCACTGGCGTTTCGTTGCCACCGAAAGCGTTGTGCAGCCTTTTGCATGCTTCCTCGTAAATTGCAGTCGCTTACGGCGAGGTGTCATACTGGCGCCATCTATCGTGAAGCTCTAGAAAGCCTGGCCATTTGCGTTTATTTTCTAATTCTTTTTTGGGTGCATCATTATTTTAATATGTGCTAAAAGAAAAAAAAAAAACACGTTTCACAATGTCGTAAGCAACCATTTCTCATAGACACCCAAGCGCAGCTTTTTTCGCAAATACTGCAAATACTTTCAGTCTATTGACTCTATACAGAGTGTTTCCGAACGCAAATTGGGCGTAAAATATGTTCATACGAACAAATCAGTGGACGGGGTACATGGAAACTCTTCTCAAGGGATTCATCTCAATAAAGTTTTCCGTTTTTTGTTTGTTTGTTTGCCATCTGTGAGAAGCAGCGTCATCCAGACGGTTTTTACCGCTTTCATCTCTGTGCATAGGATAAAAAAAAATTATGCTTAGACGTATTTTCTTAAACCTGTACTCATAAATTTTGAGTATGACAAATACACCACCTATGGGAACACCTCTCCGAAAAGCGCCATTGCAATGGACCGTTTGGCTTCTTTTACACGAAATATTTTACGCCAGAATAACGTTTGGAAACTGCCCGCATAGTCGAATGCAGTTTCCAGTGCTACCTCATGCATGGCGCCAGCGATCACAAGGAAGCGCAAAGCTGCACGGTTGCAACCAAGCGCTGTGTGTTACGCGCGCGAAGCGTGTATAAGCGAACTGAATCCGACCTTTCTGAGACGCGTCCCCCATCGAAGGAGAGGGGAACTGTACACCTCTTTTCTCCTTACCTGTCAGTTAATGAGATAATTACGCCGGCATCTTTTGTTTCGTCGCCATTTCTCTGGCAATTAGCGTCCGTGTTCTTCGTCTGTGACCGGCACGGAATATCGACCAGCATAGAGGGTGATTAGCGCCCACTTCCATTTCGCCACATCGCTTTCTCTCTCTCTCTCTCTCTCTCTCTCTGTGTTTCTCATTTCAGAAGACGCGACGAAACGGAAACAACACAAGCATCCTCGTTCTTTATATTGACATCTGGAACTTGGGGACAGGAAATTACGCTTTTAGCGCGCTTCCGGCGGTTTGCGTAAACGGTTTGACCACACCACAGAGACTGACCTTTTCTGCAAGTGCGCCGCCATCTTGAATTGACGTCACTTCCAGTATGGGCGAACACATTGTTTTTCCTTTGCCAGGCCAATAGAAGGCATTTAGGATATAAGTGTAGCCCTCACACTTTCTCGCTTTGTCTCCCCTTTATTTTTTTACTATTTGCAGGTTGAAACGTTTTAGTATTTTTTCGTCTCCCATACCGGATACGCCTATTTGATGGCTGGAAACGAGAGTACACAGAAAAGGTCTAAAAGCTAGTTCGCAGATTCGCGTGTGTCTGTGATTGACTGCGTTGGAACCGCTTGTGACCCCTAACGACGAGAGAACACAGCGGCACACTGACGCCATCTATTGGGGAGGCCGTGAACGCTTCCGATCTGGGTGTAGTCGCTTTTCGCGCATTAGTTACCCGGGCCACCACCAGTCGGCGCTCCGTCCAGGCCGCCATTGCTGACCTCCAAATTTGACCGCGTTGTTCTTTCAGTCTATGCAGGTCGATCCTTTCACTTAAATCTCACTTCGGAAGCCACTCTAAATTCCGCTAAATTTCCCGCTGTAAGCAGCGGTTCCCTTCTAGATTGTGCGGTTAAAAATCAATTGGCGTGCAACTATTCACGACTTCGGGTTTCCTCCTAAATTTAGCGGATGCAATTATATGTTGCATTTTTGCGTAACACTTGTTTAATACATGTTTGTTACTATTCAACCCAAATGCTAAATACATTCTAAAGAAGGAAAAAAAAAAAGCTTTTTCGCCTTGTCGTGAAAATGAACGGTGACGGCAGTTACGCTGCCGTGTTTTAAACCATATCACACCGCACGTATGTCCCGCATCGTCCGGCGGACGGTGATCACCTGACACTGAAGTCACGTAACATGCCACGACGTTACGTTGCACCGCAACGTCGTGGGACGCCCACGTCACGTGAACGTTACATTCCCGCTTAAAATAACGGGGAAATTATGACGCTACGTGTACCGATCGTGACGTCACGGCGCGTCACGTGACACGGCGATCGTACCAAAAACATTTAATGGCACGTTTACACTTGCGGATCCGCTAGCGAATCCGCCCAGCTTTTGCCGCTGGGGCGAAACGCTAGGCGGAAAACGCGGCGGCGAGCCGTTTAGGTCCAGGACCTGTTTCTGCCGCCGAACGAGGCGTTTCGCTGACCGGAAGTGACATTCTTGCGCAGCGCGACGCTGCTACGTCACGAGTACGCGTTCTTCCGGAAGCAGGAACGCCCGGGAGAGACAGCCGAGGTGGGAAGTCTCGCGCCTTCTCGTCATATTTGACGGGATGTTACGAGAACAGCTGGCCGCAGCCGACTCCGCCGCCGCCGCCGGGAGCGAATCCGCTCCTGCGGCAGCGGATTTCTTCTCAGGTACAAGTATATTGCGAACAATAATGGCGGGAAGGTCACGGATAACGACACGAAACACTCACATGTAGGCGGACTTCGTTTCACGTTCGACCAAATACGATAAGCTGTAAAAAACAAAACAAAAACGCATTATCGCGGTGCAAATTTGTCGTGCGTGTTGCGCGTGGCTTCGGCTGTGGCCGGGGACTTAAAAGTGAACCGCGCCCACTCTCTTTCCTCGTAAATGTATTAAAAACGACGGTAGCGAATGTTCAATGTGCAAAAATGTAGCAGCGCCCCTAGCGGTTCAGATGCACTGTGGGAGCGGGGAGGCTGTCGACGGGTAGTTTCGGTTTCGCCCGGTTATGCGTGTGTCGTCTGCTATCGCGTCTCCGCACCGACCGCCGGTGCTCACGTCGTCGCGTGAATTGCTCCACGCGCGGTTCAGTGAGTGTCCCCTTTCTTCTCGTCGCTACGTATCGGACACGGCGAATTAAGATGTTTGCTGTCGCGGGGAGCGAGCGAAAACGCCGCGACGGCCAAGTCGAGTAAACGCAGATCGACGTAGTACGCCGGACGCCGCGCCGGCTCACTGCGTGCATTTGTTTGCAACGACGAGAACAGCCACTGAGACCATAGCACTTGAGTTTTATAACACCCTCGCAAAAGTTAGAGTGCGACCGTATCGAGTGTGAGGTCGCAGGACGGGAAACAGCTGCCGATAAAACTAGCCGATAATCGGAAACTTCGTGAAACAGAAAGTGTTGGGGCTAAAATGTTTGTGGGGATTTTGGAAAGCGCTCCGGATGTACGAGCGGAATTCACCACAAGGAACCTGCCCATGCAACGATAAGGGCATGTACCAACGCCGCAACTGTGTTTTGATCATTCCCGTGACATATTTCCCCGCAGCAACGTATCGAGAGCTGCACGTTTGCGCTTGAACGCAGTCTCGTCGTGTATCGCGTCAGCCCGATTAAAAATAGCGATCGGCGAAGCAAGAATGTTTTAAGACTGGGGCACTGTTCCTAGTTGCTGCTCTGGAGGTTGCAAAGAAATACACGCAGTGAGCTGGCACGGCGTTCGGTGTAGGTTAATCTGCGTTCACTTAACTTTGTTGTTGCGTCCTTTTTGCTCGCTGCATGCCCATGACAGCGAAATCGTAAATGTTTCGTTATTCGCTTTGTCTCATATGTAGTGACTAGAAGCAAAGGGTACCTACTGCATCGCGCGTAAGTGTGGAGCCGCCCTCAACGACGTGAGCAAGGGCGCTGCCGAGAAGCCGTCGAAACCGAAACCGAAACTACCCGTTCGCAGTCTCCTACTCCCAGAATGCACCTGAACCGCTAGGGGCGCTGTTATTTTTGCATATAGCCCGTTAGCGATAGTCCCGTCTATGTGTTCTCCTCACTGTCTGTTTTTCGTGCTGTTTATAGTTGGTGACAGTGACTTCCTGCCAAATTTAGCTGAGAAATCTTCCCGGTAATCACAGGCGTCCCGTGACGCTGCAATTTTACGCGGAACGGACCCCAGGATCCGCTGCGTGAAAGTGATTTTCAGTTGGGTTCCCGGCGCTCGCTCGTCGCATGGAACGCGTGTATTAACGCGACCCTGAATAACAAATGGTCTGGCGCTTGGCGTGACGCAAGGCGTTTACGCGCTACGTGTTTTTGACGGTTGCATCGCCCGTCGACGCCGAGGTTGCGTCACGACGCGCGAGTCACGGGTGGCCGGTGACCTTCTCTCAACACTGTGACGGCAGGGTGTGACATTTGCATTGACCGGACGCGTTTGTTTTCTTTTTTCGCCTCCTCGATTACGTTGTCAAACGCGGGAATGCTGGTCGGGTTGCGGTTGTCGGGAGCCAGATTTGCCCATTCAGGAGCGGGAAAAAAAGAAAAGGCGTCACTACACGTGGTGTCGCGCCGTCGCTTATCACTGGGCCGTAAACTTTCCGGTTTTAACAGAAAGAAAAAAAAAAAAAAAACGATAAACACCCGTTGGTGTCAAAAGTACAAAATCGCCTAAAACCGGAAAACGCCGATAAGCGTCTGTTAATATCAAATACAAAATCGGTTTATAAAAAAAAACTAATTTTTTTTTTTTTTTAGTTTTTGTTTTAGTTTTTAGGTATGTGGTGGGATCGCTGGGGTTCTCCTAGCGGCCGAGGGCGTTCCCACGCTTCGTGCCACATTTGTCACTATGACCGTGGTGCCATCTGTCACGGCCACTCGATTAGGACTCGCCTTGCATCTGTAAAGCTGGCGGGAGTGCCACAACGGAACAGACTGGCTATTTCTTTGGAAATTGGATGCTGAAGTGAGGACGAGCACGCGAGGCGTATATAAATATGATATAAAATATAAGGGGTCCTGTCTCCAATTACGGCTGAACAGTACTTTACAGATTGCCATAAACTGCTCAATGCGCCCAATTTTCTTAACATGTACATATATCGGTGAGATGTACGAGTTGAGAAAAGCTCTGCCAGTCTCTCCACTTTGGCAGAACGAAAACGTTGGAGAGGAGGTCGCCTCCTCTCCAGC
Source organism: Ixodes scapularis (assembly GCF_016920785.2). Lineage (NCBI taxonomy): Eukaryota > Metazoa > Arthropoda > Arachnida > Ixodida > Ixodidae > Ixodes > Ixodes scapularis. Next base: position 64,981,838 of record NW_024609883.1, on the reverse strand, counting down.
TTTTATTCGCATTTGATGAGGGGTAAATGGCCAGGGTAAGTTAACTATTTAACTTAAATCTCTCAATTATCTTTTTAATGACTGGTCTTAGGAGCCATGTTGGAGTTGCAGTTTTGATGGCAATTACTCTTAGATGTGTGATTGGCATAATGTATCGTCACCGCTCTATTTTGCCAAAAAAATGCTAAATCGTTAATCTATAACTCGTTTTTTCTTTCACGTATACGTTACTTCACCTCGTCTGGGGGATTACTACAATGGCAAATTTTGAACAAGATTTACCGCCGAGTTCAGAAACCTCACTCAAACTACACTCCAACTGAAGGGCCCCTCCACTTCCTGGAGGAAGGCGCGAGGGCCCTGCAGTTTGAGTGTAGTTTGAGTGAGGTTTCTGAATTCGGCGGTTATGCTACAAGAAAAGATGCTGCGAGTATGTAATGTTTCATATGATTGCCCCAGTAAACCACTGTTCGCTAAACTAAATTTAATGCATATTTACAATATCTATAAATATAGTTCATGTCTAAGTTATTGGTCTGAAATAAAAAAAAATAATGTTGTCAATCTTAGTGAACTAGCATCCTTGTCACTGAAATTGGCAACATATCACACTCGTAGCCTAGACAACTGGAAAGTCCCCAGTTGTAGAACAACATATGGTGAGAATATGCTATCCAACGTGCTTTCGACCCTACTTAATTACCTTAATACTCATAATATTGATCCTTTAACATGAACAGTAAAATATATCGGATAATTGTTTTTATCTCGTAGATTGAATTGTATAGCAATGACTAAGTGAATATTCCGCTCAATGCCCTCATTTATAAGTTACAGTTATATCCGTTGAGAATGAATTTAGTGAATGAGTATAGTATTACATAGTCGTGGCTATATATCTTGAACCCTTGAATGTCTTGAATATCTTGAACCCTTGAATGTGCACTTGTTTCTTTTTTAGTGAACCGTCTGTTTATCAGAAGGAAATGCTCTGCTACATTGGAATGTTGCACATTGATTTACTGACCTGCGTATTTTTTATTTTTGGTATTTTGTTTGTTTGTTTACAAAGTGATGCATTTCTTTTGTGACCTGCCTCTGTTGCCAGTTGAGGAGGGGTCTCAGAACTCAGGATTCGTCAAGCTACGCAAATACACAAAAAACAAAACTTGTATTTGACGGAGAAATAAACATTATTATTATAGATGCCTGAGGCCAGATTCACGAAGAGCTTCTTAGTTTACGACAACTTAGCTAAGAAGTTCGTAAGTTAAGAACATCGTAAGAAGAGGAGAAATCGGTATTCACGAACGCGTTCTTAAGTGAGAGGAGGAAAGCGACGTTGTCGTACGGGGAAACTAAAACTTACCGGTGCTGTTGCTATGGCGACGGCGTCTTCGGCAGCACGAACAACCAATCGGAGAGCTCGGCATTTGTTCGGAGCCGTTCGGAGCACGTGCATTTTTCATAACACGGGCGGCCTTTCTGCCACCGCTGGTCTGGGGTTCGTATCCGTGCAGTGATATGTCGACGCTAACACGATTTAAACTCGCCCGAATGCCGAGGCCGGGATGCGTAACCACCCCCATTGACTGCTACGAACTCGATCGCTACCCAGTCAACACAACTGTCATCGTTGGTAAAAGACGGCCCGCAGTCGTTTGCAAAGCGACGTAGATGGGAACAATTTGCCGCGGCGTTTTTTGCGGCCTCGGAGATGCAGGAGCGAGCCGGCGTTAAAAGGGATACGTTTGAACTACGACAGTGTAAGCAAGAGCCACGTAAATGCTTGTTTACACTACGGAGCGGACGCGCGCGTTTGATCGAAGTGCTGGATTTGCGCTGTTGGACCGCGGATTGATAAGCGCTTCGGGACCGATCCTTTACAATTGCAACTCGATGCTTACGTGACACCCGGCGAAGAAAGGTTGGACCGGCATTGCGACCCACGAACTGTTACAGTGATCGACAGTGAGGTGCAGTCGTGTCAGAATAAAATGGAATACTAATAACAAAGAGTACATACCATGTGGCGAAGGTAATCCATACGGCGTTTATTTGAGCTTGATATCACACAAAACAAAGATAGAATCGATGAGAGCGCCTTTTCGACGACAGCGTTCGTCACCGTTGCCTCGGAAAACAAGGAGATGACAAGAGGAAGAGATTGACCTCTTAATCTAGAATTGAGGTCAGCGATCAAACTATAATACGGGAAGGGTTCACAAGGGTCGCGCGGGCATATTCCATTCAGCACGCCAGCCGGTCGTGGGCAGACGGTCTTCGCCAAGGACCGTCAGATCATCGCTGCGCCGAGCCGGAGTGCCTGCTAGGCCTATCTGCCGATCGGTCGGAGTCCGTACTCGTGGCTTGGAGTTTTTCCCGGGTGTCTGTGGATCCAGCGTTCTTGTTCGTTCGTCGTGGTCTGTTTCAAATACTTTTTACTTGTTTCTTGCTGCTTGAACTCGGGACGCGTAAGAAGCGCACGTAGAAAAATGAACATCCGTTGGTTGTCGCGACCAACTGAGCGACGCTGTCGGCCATGCTGATTTGATCGTAAGAAGTGCGTAAGACAGCTTCGGAGCTGTCGTAGGATTTCGTCGTAACCTGCGCAAAACTTACGAAAATTTCGTTTCGTGAATACGGATTTGTTCTTAAGTTTTGTCTTACGCACATTTTTGGCGTAAGATCGTTTCGTGAATCTGGCCTCAGGCCAATTAGAAAAAAAGAATTTGAAAACGTATTTTTTTTAGGTAATTTATTAATTTTCGCGTCTTTTCGCCCGATTTCGAATTTGCGCTCAAAACGATCGTCGCGAGCCCCGCCCAAATGACGCCTGGAAGAGTGACGCCGTCATCAATCGTGTCGTCACTATTTCTCTCGGCCAACGTTACTGGAGCAAGCTCAGTTTCACAGCTCCGCCCGCTACGTGGGCTAAGTGGCTGTCACGAGAACTAGCAGCGCTGCAGTCGAGTCTTGCTTCCGGATTGTCTAGCCCGCCAAGTTTGAATGTCAGTACTTGAGCTTGTGGGAGTTGTTGATTCATACTAACACTTCACAGCGCAAGGAAACAGACGCACACAAAAATAAATTTCAAACACTCAAAGAAAGAACACTAACAATGCGCTGACTCTGATCTCTGTGGTGTAGTAATTACGCTTCACCTTCATCATCCGTTTTGCTATTATACACATGGAAGTAAAAAAAAAAAAAAAAGGAGTAAGAGAAAAAGAAAAGGAAACTCTCAACGCAGTAACGCGCGAGACAGGGAAGCAAGAACCGACTGCAGCGCCGCTAGTTCACGTGACCGCCGCCTGTGCCACTCGCCTCTGGAGGCGAGAGTAGGGAGCTGCGAAACTGAGGCCAGATTCACGAAGAGCTGTTAGTTTACGACAACTTAGCTAAGAAGTTCGTAAGTTAAGAACATCGTAAGAAGAGGAGAAATCGGTATTCACGAACGCGTTCTTAAGTGAGAGGAGGAAAGCGACGTTGTCGTACGGAAAAACTAAAACTTACCGGTGCTGTTGCTATGGCGGCGGCGTTTTTTGCGGCCTCGGAGATGCAGGAGCGAGCCGGCGTTAAAAAGGATACGTTTGAACTACGACAGTGTAAGCAATTGGAGCCACGTAAATGCTTGTTTACACTACGGAGCGGACGCGCGCGTTTGATCGAAGTGCTGGATTTGCGCTGTTGGACCGCGGATTGATAAGCGCTTCGGGACCGATCCTTTACAATTGCAACTCGATGCTTACGTGACACCCGGTGAAGAAAGGTTGGACCGGCATTGCGACCCACGAACTGTTACAGCGATCGACAGTGAGGTGCAGTCGTGTCAGAATAAAATGGAATACTAATAACAAAGTGTACATACCATGTTGCGAAGGTAATCCATACGGCGTTTATTTGAGCTTGATATCACACAAAACAAAGATAGAATCGATGAGAGCGCCTTTTCGACGACAGCGTTCGTCACCGTTGCCTCGGAAAACAAGGAGATGACAAGAGGAAGAGATTGACCTCTTAATCTAGAATTGAGGTCAGCGATCAAACTATAATACGGGAAGGGTTCACAAGGGTGGCGCGGGCATATTCCATTCAGCACGCCAGCCGGGCGTGGGCAGACGGTCTTCGCCAAGGACCGTCAGATCATCGCTGCGCCGAGTCGGAGTGCCTGCTAGGCCTATCTGCCGATCGGTCGGAGTCCGTACTCGTGGCTCTTGGAGTTTTTCCCGGGTGTCTGTGGATCCATCGTTCTTGTTCGTTCGTCGTGGTCTGTTTCAAGTACTTTTTACTTGTTTCTTGCTGCTTGAACTCGGGACGCGTGAGAAGCGCACGTAGAAAAATGAACATCCGTTGGTTGTCGCGACCAACTGAGCGACGCTGTCGGCCATGCAGATTTGATCGTAAGAAGTGCGTAAGACAGCTCCTCCCGTCCTTGTCGTTTGCGCGCTGTTTCCATTATTTCTAAGCATGAACCAACTCGCCCACATCGCTACTCTGAAGTGCGTAAGACAGCTTCGGAGCTGTCGTAGGATTTCGTCGTAACCTGCGCAAAACTTACGAAAATTTCGTTTCGTGAATACGGATTTGTTCTTAAGTTTTGTCTTTCGCACATTTTTGGCGTAAGATCGTTTCGTGAATCTGGCCTCTGAGCTTGGCTCTAATAACGTTGCTCTCGGCAGCGTGTCCTTGGTGGGTGCGCCGACGGCACCAGCGACCACGTGACCTAAACGATCACATGACTCTTCCACCTTTCAACCTGGCTGGGCTGCAGAAATACCTCACAGTATTATCATTCTCGTGATTGTTGTCTGAGCAGGAATTGCTTAAAACAGTGGTTCTCAAATGGGGGTCCGCGAAAGCATCCTAAAGGGGTCCGCGAAGCGCTGCCTCATTAGTCAAGCCCGGCAATAAAAGCTGTCTTTTTTCGGGTCGAGAAGAGATGTTTCAGTTTTCGGGCAAGTTTTCTTGTGTATAAACAATAACAGAGGACTATTTTTACACTAGCCTTTAGTTATATCCATTTGTTAAATTATTATCACATTTAAGTAATACTTTTCTCTTCCCTTCATCACGAATGGGGTCCTCCATCATCTCCGCCGATCCACAAGGGGTCCGCGAAATATCGATGGTTGAGAACCACTGGCTTAAAAAGCCGATAAGTCACAACAACAAAAACCAGGATTTAGCTCGGAGTTCGCGGGGGCTGTTTATAGCATTTTTAGCGTTTCTAACTTAATATCAGCATGATAATAATGTAAGAGATTTTTGGCAGCCCATCCAGGTTGAAGGGTGAACAGCATGCACAGTGTCAAAAACGCTTACATTGAGGAGAAATTTTAAAAGCGATATGACAGGTCATTGGGGTTTATCAGGCGCTTGTTCAGGGTGACCCCGAATTACGCTCTAAAGCTGTGTAACCAAGGATGGGGTCAAAATTACTGATCACGAAGGAACTGAAGGAACACTGTTCCCATGATTCTTTTAGCGCGGGCCGGGGCTTTTGGGGGATATAGCAAATGGTCTATTGCCGTCACTACTACAATTCCAACCTGGCCCCTAAAACCAATGATTAAAAAAAGTCCATGAACATATTTTGGTTAATTAGTGAACTTTTATCCCCTCATCTATTGTCCGACAAGCCTGATAAATACACGGTGAAGCCGGCACTTGCCTAACTCTCACCTTTTATTTAGTTTTTGTTTGAATTCAAGATCAAATACCCTGTGTGTATAGGTGCGAAGACCTAGCTGACGCGGCACTAGCGAGGCAAAATGTAAAACGCTAAAATACGCCTAAATTACAATCAACGCCTTGCAGCAACTGTGCATGGGTGCCGCCATGACCGACCTTCAGTTTTTGTTTCCTGTCATTCCGTTTACTTTACTTCATCATTGACATAGCAGGCCAGGTTATCGGCATTTTAAATTCCACAGTGCCCTTCTCCCCAGCGCTGGCCTTTGTGGGGCCTCGTCAACGCCCGCTTCAGTGGCTCGGTATCTCCGTTAGACAGGAGAAGGTCAGCAATGGCGGAGTCACAAGCACGAGAGCTCGAGGTCGCTGCTTCGAAGCGTTCTTCCGTAGAACGAGCACTCTCGCTAGAAATGCACGTCCCAAAGCCAGGAGCGTGAGCTAGCTCGTTCTTGCAGCTATTAGCGCCGAGATGTCTCAGTGGCGCCCTCTTATGGTTTCCATCCGTGACGTCACGACTGGGATTTGCCTCGCCGTGACGTCATCAGTTGTTATCCTGGCTACTTACCATCAGGTGCGACGACGACTTCGGTGGTGTGTTTAAAAAGCAGAGTGGAAGCTAGGAACCATCGCAATCCGAAACTAACACCGTCAAAGTTGACAATCTGACAATGCTCATATGCCCATGGTTTGGCCAATCGTGGAAAGCTGACCGCAGCGACGCTTTTGGTCGCGCACATCGCTAATAGGGTTGCAGTCTCAGCACCACGGTGGAAGAAAGACGTGTTGCTTCCACCGTGAGCTGACGTTTCACGTTTGATATGGTGGCAGGGCATGATATTTCATACGCTTGCGGTTGGAAACGGCCACTCGAAGCAGTTATTTGATGTCCCCAGAACAATCGTGCATAATCTGGGTCGTCCGTAATAACTTATCAAGGCCGAGATCACAGGTAATAAGCATGAAGCGCGGCCACGCAAGAAAGCTTTCATGTCATGGTCTCTGGCGCTCCACGCCTCACCTAAGATGTTCCTTTCAAGTTTCAAGGAAGTGTTGATTTTATGCACAAGAGGTGCACATACCATATGAGTGTTTTTTTGTTTTTCCTCTATTTTTTGGAGCGTTTTTTTAGAAAGTTTGTGTCCATCATAACGAGACCAAAATGCGTATATTCACCCAGTTGCTTCCCAAATTAGCCCTCCGTGGTTCGAACTGCCGGCAAATTTGTATGGGGAAGGTTTATTGTCTCCACATCGAGACGCCCATATCAGCGAGACAGGACAGTCGCCAAAGCCGCCGAATTGAAGGCTTAAAACGGGCTACGTGAACTGCCCTTTCGTGTCGTAGTTACTATGTAATGTCAAATCCTGCTAGACTTTTTTTTTTTTTTTTAAGTTTTGTTGGATAGTGCTGATGTCTAAATGGATGGGTGACCCTTCCCTTCGAATCAGACGGTGGCTTGCGCCACCTGGTGGTGCTGGACCGCGCGAACGGTGGCACAGTCCGGCCACAACTTGCACTTCTGTGTATCGAGTTTCGGTGTATGGAAACTGCTACGTCATCATATCCGGCGCCACGCTACTCCGGGGTCTCCAGACGTCCTTTTTCTCGGTTACTGCGGAAACGGTTGCAGCACTTTGCCCCTCTAGCAAGACTCTGCGCACCACTTCACGTTCGTGACGCGAGATCAAGGCAGTGGCGCCGACTCTAGAACGGAGCATTCGCAGATAGTTCGTCCCTGCGAACATCAAAACGGGTTGTCGCGTATGCTCTGTTAGCCATGTTCCTTTGTGCAAACGCGCTGGTTCGTAAACACTGAATAGTAGACGCCTTCCAAATGTCAGATGCTTCTCCTCAAAGCTCGCGAAATGTATAGATCTAGAACCACGTGCAGTTTCTTGGAAGTGAACATTATAAGAACTAGAAACCCGCCCGCTCGACGCTGTCCTTTGCACACGCCACTGTGCATTGCATTATCTCCGGTACTATCGAAAGAAGTCGTTTTCTTATTTTTTTGCGCGCGCGAGCGAGTATTACTTTTAAAAGGCTTAACCTTGTTGTTTTATATATATTAGGTAGACGTTAACTGTTGTCACTAAAGACAGTGGCGATGCTTCGTCCGACCCTAAGCTGGAGGTGCGATGGTAGCTTCGCGGTCGCCGGGCTAATCAACCGTTTCCCTTTCGTCGCCTGACGTCGTCGTCTGCTCGTGGGTACGGGCGGGAGAGTGGTCACGTGGCAAAAGAGAAACGTATTGTAAAAGAACTTGTTGTTGGGCTAGTTGGGGTTGACTGTATTGAACCATGGTTAAAAGCGCTAAAACGACGTACACAAGATAGAAGACAAACACGTGCGCCCGCGTTTGTCTTCTATCTTGTGTACGTCCTTTTAGCGCTTTTAACCATGGTTCGATACAAAAGAGAAACGTTTCACTGGTCCGACGAGGACGTAGCGTCCACCGCCCTGCCAGCTTAGACAAATACTTTAGCTCTGGTATGAGCGGAGTATGCGCCTTTTCAGCGTTTGTCGTGCCCCCAGGCGAAAATTGCTGAGTCACTACGCTGTTGAAACCTGCGCGGCGTGTCATATTTCGCAAACGAGAGCTACTGCGCATGCTTAGAACGCGTTGCACAGCCTAGTGGACGAAGATGGACACGCGCGGAAGGCGAATATTGGAACGATAGACAGGTGGCGCAAGCAACCGCCTAATTTGAAGAGTTCGGCCGCATGCATCCATCCATTTAGCGGCGGTTGCGGCCTCGGGGTTTCAGCGGGCGCTCCTGTATCGCGCGTTGTCGTCCGTGTACCTCCGCAGAGAGCGCCAAGGGTCGAGGTCGCGCCGTCCCGCCTGCGACTGTTTTGCCGCCCCACGAGCCCGAGCCCCAGCCGCAGACGGAGCCCAAGCCTGAGACGAAGCACAAGCCACAGCCCGAACTTAAGCCGCAGCCCGAACTCAAGCCGCAGCCCGAACTCAAGCCGCAGTCCGAACTCAAGCCGCAGCCCGAACTCAAGCCGCAGCCCGAACTCAAGCCGCAGCCCGAACTCAAGCCGCAGCCCGAACTCAAGCCGCAGCCCGAACTCAAGCCGCAGCCCGAACTCAAGCCACAACCCGAGCTCAAGCCGCAACCCGAGATCACACCGCAGTCGAGGCCGCCCAGCCGTAGTAACCCGATCATCCGTCCCAACGCCAACAAGCCTCTCCACCGACACAGCCAGCCCTGATTGCACGGTTTACATGGAAACTGCGATTACGTCGCCTCCGGTGCATGCTGGGATCGACGCAAGGCGTGCGAGCGGTTTGGTGCGACCCGCTTTGTCTCGTCCTTAATCTTGTAGGAATTCATTGCTGCCTCTACATGCGTAATAAATACAGGATTGTCGTAACAGGACGAGAAACTGAAGAAGAGGAGGAGATGGAAGCGTAGGGTGACATCGCCTAGCCACTGTCTCCTTTCAATCAGAACGAACAAGAAGGCCGTCTTATGAAGCCAAAGCCGCAAGCGCGATGCTTTCAGAAAGCACGCATGGTGGCCTCATACGATGATTACTCCTGAGCAAACCTAGGTTGTAAGTACCGTTGTGCTGTCCTATAGAGTAACTAACATACTCAATCTGAGTCAGTATACTGACTCATGTGATCGCTCTAACCTCTTCACGTGTATCCGGCCCGCCGACGGTAAAAAGTCAGAACATGTCGTAAAATTAACTGCGGAAGTTACGCATATAATAATGGAATGCAGTGAGGCAGAAAATATAAGCGTGAGACGACGCTTTACAGGTATCAGGCGAGAAACGCGACGAAACGCGGTGAGAAATACGAATACAACGGCTTCGCCAAGGAAGAGAGCGGAGCGACGAGTTGAAACCACCTTATGGCAGCCGCGTCATGTGATTCCCAGAGCCGTATATTGGGACAGTTTGGCCAATGGGCGGAGCAAAGGCCGCCGCCAGCGCCGAGTATGCCCCCTGCGGTTAGAGCGTCGATCAATAAGCAAACCGTGACGTCACAATATTGGAAACAACATTTAAAGCGTGAAATAGAAGCGTTCAATCTCGGCGTCTCGGTGACAATAACATCAATAGCAAATCAGGAGCAGTGATCGCAACTACGCAGTTTGCTCTGGTTTGGAGCACACATTAGTTTGTTCTACCGTTGAATATGGACGTGACAAAAACCTCACATGCGTAAAGTTTTTAGTCACCAAGAGTTATACCTTTTTACTCTAGCGACGAGTCGCGAGCTGACGACCACCGGTATGGGCTGTGTCCCGGCCTGTGGTTGGCTACAGGATACTCGCCCATAGGGAGCATTCACTGGCGGCCATAGCTGTGTGCGCGACTGCGGAGCTCGTGCTGACGGCGGGCTTCCACAGTTCTTTTGCAGCGCGCATTCTGCACCGTCAAGAATGCCTGTCTTAGCAGCTTAGTAATGCAAGCTCATTCTGAGCATGCGCTCTAAACAGCACGCACAAATATGGCGTCCAGTGAATACTTCCTATTAAAACCAATGAATGGCCGAACTCTCCCAATATACGGCTCTGGTGTTTCCTATAGCCCCTTCATGTTTCAAAAGTAGCGCAAGATGCGTCGATGCTCGAGGCACGTGCAACTTGCAGCCCTTGGAAAGATCATGGCGGCACAGCGCAGCACTGAGCTAGATTTCAGACGCCATGTTCTTCCCAGAAGTGGCGCGCGGCACGTGTCTCGAGCGCTTCCACAATGAAAGGCGCCACTTTTCCAATGATAGAGGGGCTTTAGTGATTCCTAGAGCCACTGTATATGCTCCGCTTGCGGAGCAGAGTACCGCAATGGTGCCATTCTGGAGCCAAGCGCTCCGGGAAGCCATGGTCGGTTTTTGCAGGGGACACGAAGGCGCGGCGACGAGCCTCGCATGCGCCGTCATCGTTTGCCGTCGTTTCCTGTTTCCCTCTCGATTGCAAGAATCGCACCCGCCGGTCCCGCGGGTCGCGTGTGAAGTCGTGAAGTTGCTGTTACCGGGACGCATATACCATCGTGAGCCCGCTGTCTGCCCAACTTTTGGAGGAGCTTTCCCCTCGAGCGATCGCAAGGCGCAAAAGAACGCAGGCCTGCTTATTTTTGATCGCAAGACGCAAAAGAACGCAGGCCTGCTTATTTTCCCCTTGTGTTTAATCGAAGAGTGGGTGCCGCTGCTCAACCTGTAACTTTTTTTTATTCTTTTTTTTAGCAGGCAGTTTATTTGGTTTTATGTACACTGAGCTGTGCTTTACCTTCGTGCGTTCCAACTGTACGCGAATCTGAGGAAAGTCGAGCATCCGCACTTTCGTGCTAAAATAGTGTACAACTTTTTTTTTTTTTTTGTTATCCAAAGTTTTTGCCATTTCGCGAATTTGAGACGCCCGAATAGAGCTCTTAGAGATCGTGTCTCGCCGTCAGAATCCGGTACAAGCTCTTGCCGCTGTCCGCTCGATTTGTGCACTTCGTAACACTACCGCATGTCATTTTCACGGGGCTCTTTCTACGCGCATGCAAAATTCGTTGTGGTAAACAACGCAGCGGCTGACGAAAACGCCGTCCCCTCGCTTTCGAACGAGAGCTCGCCGACTCGCCAAGATTGCCAGGTGTGCCGCGGTCGCGTATCGGGTATCACTCCGCGAGAGCCGCAAACGCGAGCAACGCGATCGTCGTCCGTGTCGTCTGCTTCGCATCCCTTGGAAACCGATGTTCTACAACATTGCTCGCGTTACAAAAAACAGGATTGTCCTGTACCCATTGACGCACATAATGTTCAATGGCTTAGGAAGCCTTCGGCTCGTTAGATCTTAGTCTAGGATCTATATTTTTCGAACTCAAAGCGGAAAATATGTTCCCCCAAAACTCGGCGCTCTGGAAGGCCGCTTTCCCGCACGAAGGTCGGATCCAGTTCTGCCCACGTGACCTCTCCTCCGCCAATACGGAGATGGCGGCGAAAGGAAAAGGAACGCGATACTCTGGCTGTGCAAGCAGAGCCCATACAGTTACTCTATACTCCGTTTCACCTTCCGTCCGAGCACAGCGGACGCTAGGAGCCATCCCAGCCACTGCGGCGTTGAGGGAGTGTCATGCGACCTTGAGCTCCCTGTGTCGCCCCGCCCCACCGGCAGGTCACGCGACTTTCTCCCGGCGCAGGATCGGCTGGGATGGCTCGTGGCGTCCACTGCGCTCGGACTGAAGGTGAAACGGAGTATAGTGATTCCAAGATAGCAGCGCCCATGCGACGGGGGCGGGGGGAGGAGGGACGGAGGGAGGGGAGAGGGGGTATAACCTCGCCTAGCACGGTCTGGGCACGAGCGCTTTGCTCTGACTAGGGTGCCTACATGTTTCCGCTCCGCTTTAGGGTGGCGCCAACTTCTTGTTACCCTTTCCCAGATCCTCTCCCACCGCCATTTTGACCCACTTCTTATTTGGCTAAACGTACACAACGTTGAGTTTTCGTAGTTTCGACACACCGGCAACACTGTGAGGCCACTTCCGTTTCCGTTCATAAGAGGAGTCGGAGGCTCAGCGGGATTATCCTTCGGAGCAGAGTAGCGCAATCTAGAACGCCGTCTCTCGGCGACTAGCAGCGAACGCCCGGAGGTTCCAACTGCGGTCAGAAATGCAAGGAGAACGAGAGAAAATTGTTGTTTCTTCAGTTTTGTGGGGATGTGCGGAATGGAAATCATTTTTGACAAAATAATGAAACATTTTAGAATAATATGCGATAAGTTTTGTGCCATACAAAGACGTAACTTTTTTTAAAAAATTGCCTGAGCGGCATCATGCAGCAGACGACACGGCGACGTCACACCATTCACGTGACCCGCTCCGGCCAACCCGAAAAGCCCATCTCCGCTGCGAGCAAAAATCGTCTGCTTCAAACGCCATTGCCTTGGAAATTGCCTTCTCAAAATTTGCACACGCATCCGATATTATTGAAACTTTGATAAAGTGTTTAGCGCTTTACTAACTTCACGACAGGCTAGTTTTGAAAAATGTGAACTCGCCGTTAGTGTTTTAATCAGCCGTGTTGTGTCGATCTCCATGTATTCTCCCATAGGGCGGGCCGCCTCCTGGAACCCTGAGTACCACGTGACTCGCGCCGAGCCGCTCTGTCGGCCATGTTGTCGGCAAAACACGGGGTTCAAGGGATTGCGCTACTCTGCTCCGTAGGAGCTATGTAGTGCTCTAAGCGGGATCGCGCTCGTCGTGGCTGTCGCTCTCTTTATTCGGGTGTTTCATACCTTGAAGTTGCGAGCAGGAAGTATGCGTTGCGTTTATCGAAACGTGAGTCCCCTCGACAAAATGGAACGCAACAGACCGGCATCGCACGCCGAAACCTCGCCGTCGGAACGAGAGCGGTGGGCGCTCCCTAGCCCTAACGAGGATTAGCGGAGTAGCGCGAGCGCATGACTGGCGAGTGTGACAAAATGGTCGTCGAAACAGCGGAGGCTGCCATGGTAACGAGGTAGGCAACACTGGTTTGTCGGCAACAGGTATCACAAACGTTGTCGCCACCCTAAACAGCGGAGCGGCGGAAACATGTAGGCACCCTAGCTCTGACCAGTGTTTGACTGCACGAGGAGAGGCCTTCGAATCGTCATCTTGGCCTTCTCTAATAAAAAACAAAAAAGAACATTCAGTTTGTCGTCCCCACAGCCGAAGCGATCCGGTAGACGTGCGACTGTTCCATCTCCTCCCAAATACCCCTTTCTTCGCTATATCTGTGGCTATATGAGAACCAACCGCCGCGCCCCTAGCTGTCAAGTTGAGAACTGCACCCTTGGGGACAACATACTTTTTTTTTTGTTTTTGTTGTTGTCGCGGCGCTGGGCTGACGTAGCAGGACTGTGCGTCGACGTTCGGCCTGCTAGGTGCAAAAAGAAGGGGTATGCCCGAGTCCCGCTAGAGCGACAAACCGAAACAATTGAAACCGGCAAAAACCTGAACCACGCGAGCGTAATCCCCTATATGTAGAGAATTTGGCCATTCATCTCACAAATGTTTGCAGTAAAGCCCAAGGCACAGGCACGTGAGCCTACTCATCAGAGTGCTTTTGTTTGTACGAAAACGCGTGCATAGGACGCACTTTCCAAAGCTACGCGCTCGTGTCCTTGCCTTGGCTTGCACTGCAGATGTTTGTGAGATGAAGTATAAGGCATAAGCACGCGAGTTGCAATAGGGAGTATTCATTGGACGCCATATTTGAGTTCGCTGTCAAAGGGCATGCTCAGAACGAACTAACAGGGAGCTTTAGTAGACCGTGTTTCCCCCTCCGTTAGCCCTCTGGTACGAAGAAACCGCCACTGCGCCTGCGCGCCGATGGCCTTGGCTGTAGAGTTCCGGGTAGCGGAGGGGCTTAGCGGAGGGGGAAACACGGTCTACTGAAACTTGCTAACATGAATAGGCTGCTAAGACCGTCAATCTTGATGCTGGGGAATGCACGCTGCAAAATAACTCTGGAAGCTGGCCGTCAGCACGCTCTCGGCAGTTGCGCACACAGCTATGGCCGCCAGTGACATCAACCCGAGACCGGGGCAGTTTCGGAACTTCTATCTGCAGTCTCGGGGCTTCTGCCCATCGGTCTCGGTTAATGCCACTACGAAATAGTCTGTCCCCCCCCCCCCCCCCCCCCCTTTTTCCTTGTGTGTGTGTGTCTGTGTCTCTTTTACTATTTTTATATCTTTTTTTTTTCGCCCATCCATCTCTTGCGACCTCTTAAAACTGGGTTCCTTGAAACCTCTTACAACGAGAGGACACACTGGTGCCATCTATTGGGTATCAGTGTAACCTTGGCGGTCCGGCATATGTTTCTATTTTTCTCGCGCATTATCCTTTCTTTCTTGGCTCGAAAAAGTTTTGTCAACGTTATAAACGAGCCTTTGTTATAGGTATTACGCACATTTGACCTCGGAAATCCCGCAAAACCTTCGCTCTTGTGAAATGCAGTTCCAGGGTCACCGCATAGATGGCGCCAGCGTGCCAGTGCGTTCTCTCGTCCTAAGAAATTTTAAGAGGCTTTAACAAGTCTCCTCTCTCTCGGTCGTACTCGGTTGCAAGAGTGTGAACGGGCCTTTACAGTCACGTTCCATATGAAAGCTGGGAAAAAGTCGAAAGCTGCAGTTGCAGTCCTCGTCCCCCGACAGGTTCGCGACGTGTCACACTCTAAGAACCGCGGTCGCAGCGCTACTTCTACATTGTACGAAAGATGGTACGCCGTCTGGCGTAATTTATTTAGACGTTTTGGAAGCGTGCGTATATGTATCAAGCGAAACTTGCTTTGAGCACGTTTCGAGCGTACGTCCGCAGGTAATTCCGTCGTCATATATCTGCAACTAACTCCGTTTCTTTTCTATAATGCATGAACGGTGTCTCTGTGGCTTACGCCTGCACTTTAGGGCACCCATATAGACTGTAGCGATCGCTGCGCCTCTCTGCGGTGTCGTTCCGAAGCTCTGGTTCGTTCGTCGCCGCGCGTAAACATCGCGATCGAGGGGCAGACCTGCCTTCTGCCAGCTTTTCTTTTATTATTTTTTATTGTTCAGTCTTTAATTTGCCCCCGAGGTGTCCTTGGTCGGAAATAAAAAAGGCGCTCGCCGCGGCTCCCTCCTCTCGTTTCTTTATCGCGTTGAGACCCACTCTGCTCCTTATTGTGCCTCGCGTTTTAGCTAGCGAAGAAATACGTGCCCGTATTTCTTCGCTAGCAAAAGGTCACACTTTGTGGGTTTATTTTGTTTTGTAGGATATTTTTGTTGAGCGATAGTTTGCTTTCATCGAACGGTTAAGGGATTACGAAGGCGAGAGAGACTGCGAGAGGGGCAGAGAGACGAGTGGAAGTTCCCCGCACCAAATACTTTACTAGAGAAAATACATCTTACTCGGCAAAAATCAAACGGCCTTGGCGCCGACTGCTTTTGCGTAGTTGGAACGCCCCAATCCGGCCCCTCGGGATTTGTATTTTTGAATGGGGAGTAAAGCCCCTCGATGTGCTTGGGTAAAATCCACGCCAAGCGTGAGGTGTGAATCTTATCGAGGAGGCTTTTATTGGGAGCGGTGGCTGCCGTCATCTATCGTCCTGGATAGCTTGCGAGACAGTGGAGACAGCCGTCGTAGCTGTCTTGGCGAATCCGGTATCTTGATACGATGTTCTTTCTTTGCTTCGGTGGCATCTGCCTTCCTCGGAGCAGCGTGATGCTCTCCCCACCGCTATGGGAGGATTTGGCGCTGTAGGCGCGCCGTATAATGCAACTGACCGCTGTAGAATGTATTGTTCTAGTAAAGTATATGGCCGTACCAACACCAGTCAGGTAGCAATCTGTAAGGCGCGTTCAGAAATGCATATCGCGACTGTCGCGCAAGGATGTTTTATCGATAGTCGACGTTGCGAAAGTGACCGGCTGAACCAATCAGCGGCACCTCGGAAGTGACGTGTGGTGCCCTCGCGTTTGTTGACATCCGGCATGCCGCACTCCTGCGGGAGACGCAACCAACATGTCCGTCCAATGCCTCGGTTCTCGGTAGCGGCCATGGATACGGAGCCGTGGAGGTCTCATCGGCGGCTCTGGTCAACGCTAATAAATATTGCACCCCGAAAAAGAACTCGGCCTGGCAGCAAATTTCCGTTTTCTGGCTCCACAGGTACGTATCCAAGTAGCACAAAGTGGGCTCTGAAAAGAGGGGCCGACGTGGTTCCCACCTGGCCACCCTACATGGGCCACCCTTGTAGGGCCGATAGCGGGCTGGGCATTGCAGTAGGGCTGACGACTTGGCCGAGTTGGTTTTGCATATTGACGATTAAACACGAAACAAAAATTGAGTGTTAGCGTTCTGTCTACGTCTCATCTTGTCCTTCGTCTCGTTCCCGATACGGGTGCAGCCCGCATGAGGTCCCACTAAGAATCTCATCACATTCGGGTTTATTGCATGATTTCGCTAAGGTTTGAGATGTTGCAGTGCATTCAAAATTGAGCATGTCTCACATTCCCATGTGACCACAGGAACAATGCTTACCATTTTGATACATTTTGATAGATAAATGAACAGTCTTGAGCCAGACCATCGAACATCGAGTATTTCAAGTACCCAATTTTTGATGCATGAAAGTTGATACATGACCATAAGTACACTAGACGGCGCTTATTTTTGCATGTGGCCTATAGTAACGCAAATTGATTTCTTTCGAACAACACAATGGACAACGTGCAAAACTGAGGCGCCCCTAGCGATTCGGCCGCATTCTGGAAAACATTTGTCAGCGACGGATTCCCCCACCGGACCGCAGCCAGCTGCAAGCGTTCACCGCGGACCTGCACCACGCTTCTGAACGCAGTCAGGGTACCTCGCCGAGTATTCGTAGGTTGACCTACGTGCGCATGTGATGCAGTAATGTACACTTCACTTCTCGTGACCTTATCAGACGGGAACTGATTCCACGCAAAGGCAGTCCACGCAAAGTTCGGAAAGGGGAATACGAGGTGGCAGCTAGTGCAATAGACCGATCTCACCAAGCGTTCCACGCACGCGTGACGCCGCCATTACTGTAGTTCGTAGGAGGCAGACGCCAGTTCACGAGATAGCTCATGCCGCCTCGTGCTCTGTTCGCGAAGACCTCCAGAAGGATTGTCGCGCGTGCAGAAAAACTACAGCTCCCACGATGCATGTCGGCAGCAGTGGCGTACTCAAACTAGCTGGGGAGATCGGTCTATTGAATCGGGGCAATGAAAATGAAAGAAGATGGCTTAAGAACGATGGGTAAAACTCGACAATGACATTATGAAAGCCCGATGCTAACCTTGGTGCTGGCCCTCCTCGAAGCCTGTCGAAGTAGAAAACAAACAGCCACAAGGAACGAAAAGTTAGGGCGCGAACAAGCTGGTGAAGGTTTAACACAAGGAGTCGGTATACGCCGATCGACATCGGGTTTAAATTCGCTGAAGCGACTTGGCTTGCCTCTTCGCTTTGAATCAGTTACCGTCTGGTAAAGTCACGAGAAGAAAAGTATAAAGGCCTGTTCACACATACAGCGGAGCGCTACAACATAGCACTGACCTCGCGCTAAGCGCGTGCTGAAGGAAGTGTTCACCAGCTTTGTATCGCACTGTCAAAATTGTTGTTTATGGCAGACCATAAGTAGCTGACGACACATGAGAAGCGCTACATTAGCGCGTCGCTGCATGTGTGAACCGGCCTTAATGGAATTCGCTGTACGCCATATTTGAGGGCGATGTTTAGAGCGCATGCTCATAACGAGCTCACATTACTATATATATGCTGCTAAAACCGGTAATCTTGATGGTGCTGAAATCGGACGCACGTTTCAAAAGAACTGCGGAAGCTCGCCGTGAGCACACGCTCAGAGGTCGCGCACACAGCTATGGATGCCGGTGAATACTCTCATACTTACTGCATCACCTGCAGACGTGGGTCAACCTACAAAGACTCGGCGGTACGCTGCGTTCAGGGACATGGTGCAGGTCCGCAGTGTCCACGTGCGAGTGGCCACGTTGCGATGGAGGAAACCGAAACTAAAATCTTCGTTCACAAATGTTTCCCTGGATGCACCTGAGCCGCTAGGGTCGCTTCGGTTTTGCTCATTGTCCATCGAGGCTCGTTCTCGTACTTCCGCTTGGCTGCACTCGAGTGCGTTGCTCAGCCTTGTGCAGCCTTTGCTCCTTTTACGACGACAGGGTGCACTAGCTAGAGTTCCTGTATAGTCTCCCTACGGAAGTCAGAGTTGCTCGTCTGTTTTTCACGTGCCGCCCCGCCGCTTTTCGCCGAGATCGATCACGTGAGGAGCGCGAAGAATCCAGCGCCGTGCAGGAAATTCGCTTCGCTGACCTTGCACGCGCCCCGGCGTATGTTGTCCTGCCTTTTGCCTCCTTCTCCTCTCTTCGTTTTTTGATGCCCGGCGCGCGTGGCGCTGCGATTCGCCGAATTCAGTCACGTGACCGGCCGCAATCCATGGCCTCTACACGCGCGACAAGTGACTGTCCCGCATAACTTGCCCCCTCTACCTGCTATCCGGACACGAACGGATACTGACACACAAACGACCAAAACCTCGCAAGGCGATTGGCTAATCTGTCTACGTTGGCATGGGAATCTCCATCTCATTTAAATTTTTGAAGCTTCCTGAGGGTTGTTCTAAACCAGAGCTGGCAGTAATGCAATTACTGTAATGAAATTACAGTAATTTAATTACTTGTTCCAGTAATTAGTAATGTAATTCATTACTTTTTGTAGCAGGTAATTTAGTAATGTAATGAATTACTCCAGCGACGGTAATTGTAATTAAATTACCTAATTACTTTTTCGCACCAGGCATATTTTTTGTGTCCACAATACACAAGAGCGCTTTTCTTTTTATTTTACTTTTTCTTTTTCCTCTACACCTTTCCAAAAAAGCTCTTTGGCCGCCGCTATGTTGCTGATGCTAACGCGGCTGGTGCGACTCTCGCGCCCTCTATCAGCTAGACATTTTCTGCCACTCTCTTGAACTGTCAAAACCCGCTCAGCGCGATTCTCTACCTATGTTTTGCGGTTTTGCATTCGACGTTTTCTGGCCCCTCTTGAAAGTTTCCGCTTACTTTTTCTGATGCATACTGCGTACCCTCTCTGTGTTATCTTCCACTGTGAGAAATAGGGCTGGTAAGTGCCTTCTATTCGAGCTTTTCTGCTTGATATTCTCGGGAAACGAAGGAGGGGAAGTAGGTCGAACTAAGGCCCCTGGTGGAACGGCCCTCGAAGCGATTTTGCGAACAATGTCAATTGTTCTCCCCCCTCCCTGGGATAATCCGCGTAGGGTCCTCAAACATCCCCAAAAATAGTTGTCCGGGTTGGGGTGGGAAACGGATCAGTCGCGTGCGTTCCTCTGTCCATCGGTAAACATGCAACAGAGAGTTCTAGCTGTGTGCCATGAACTGTGTAAATAATGTAAATAGAGTTATCTGTAAAAGGAAGTTATCAATAGCTCCTTTATATTTAAAAGTATACAAAAGTAATGCGAAAGTAATGTCATTACTTTTAAAAGTAATTTGTAATGGTAATTAATTACTTTCTGGCTGTGGTAATTTGTAATGTAATTTAATTACATTTCAGCAATTTTCAGCAAAGTAATTATTAATGTAATTTAATTACAAAATATGAGTAATTTGGCCAGCTCTGTTCTAAACCAATCGCGCCAAGATCACCCTGGAGCATCCTCGTACGTGGAGTGTTCCTCGCCAATATAACCGTCTTTGGCACATGTGCACGCAATCAACTTATCAACCATGCCCATCTCCACGTATGTCTTACAATTATATTGTTCTTCTTGCGTATTTCCAAGCAGGAAAATTATTTTTCAGTGCCTCTAGGCACCGACACAGCATGGGGTGATGGTACGAAGATGTATACAGTCAGAGACAAAAGTCTCCAGGACGCGCGAGCTGCGACTGAAACGAATTGCTCTGCCATCTGCCGGCGGGTGTGACTTATATGTTTCCCTTAAAACATAGATGTAGCCATAACAATGAGAGCATTGCCATGGTTTTGAGATCACTGAAAAGCGCATGCGCGTCCTACCGTGCCTGCAAACATTTCTGTTTTCCCGCTCTTCTGCGGCACGGCGTCGTACTCGGAATCGGCCGCGCTTATTGACATGGCACCTGTAAAGCAAGAAGTCACGCATCTGAGCGATAAGATCAACTTGTTATAAGCCAAGGTGCGCTGACACGGCAGAATACGGCGCAATGCTGCAGGCGGTATCTCCAGTTTCGGAACGCGTAGCAGACTCTGGTTAGCCGCAAGCGCAATCTCCGCGGCGGTACCACGCGCCCGATTCCAAGTTAGGCGTCGCGCCGCAGAAGAGCGGGAAAACACACATGTTTGCGGGCACAGTAGGACGCGCATGCGCTTTGGTGTGGTATCGAAACCAGGTGACCCGCCGGCAGACGGCAGAGCAATGCGTTTCAGTCGCAGCTCGCGCGTCAGACTTTTGTCCCCGACTGTACGCTTGTTTCGCCGAAACATTCCGCGGGGAGTTTCGTTCACCGGCATGCCCCTGTTGTATTGCGTCCTGAACTTTGCACTGACGTGAGCTGATATAGAAGCGGTTGTCTTAGATTTCCGAGAATTACCGAGGTGTTCAAACGGTGTATTTCGGCCCTTTGTGGCAACAGGAAGTGGACTTCATCGAAGTGGAGTTTCGTTCGCTTCAAATCCGACGACATCGACAGTCGTGCCAGGTGTGCTCCTGGATCGCGCCCTTGGTGCTGCTTCAGCGGCTTCATCAGCCTGCAGCCAAGGTAAAGCGAAGCAAATATTCAGATCTTAAGGTTTTGTAAGCCAAACCAACGAAAGTCATCTGACATGCCCCAGCGAAAACTCAGGAGGTTCACTTCAAATTGAGTTGATTCAACGTTGGTCACGGTGCATTTTAATAAAACACCCTAGTCAAACTCAACTGCATGGTTCAGTGTTGGTTGCGATGCATACCAAACCCTCAACGGTATTGTGAACTCGATTGTGGGAACGTACCATACTGGTAAAAATTGGCCAGTGTATTTAAATTCCTTCCGATGCAAAACACATTTCTCAAGCTGAATGAAGTTACGCAGGTCGTTAGAACGCTTCTATTTACTTGCAGGATGGTAACGGAGCGCAAAACAACAACAACATAATTCTTGAATTTGTTATTACATGACCAAATAGAAGGCAGCAGGCGCAGTCAGATGCCGCGATCATGAACTGAATCACGGTGGAATCTCGTGCTACTCTGTATACGTAGACGCAACCAGTTCCCTTTAGTGATCACGTACCGTTCAGTGGTTACGAAATGTTAGGCTAGGTAGCGCAAGCTGCCGCCCCTTACAAAGAATATAACGATTACCATCCATCCACCCAACGTGTGGTCCGTGTTTGAAAGGGAGATGAGCGAGAAGGGTGAGAAAAAGGCGAGCGACACGGGGGGATGACTTGGCAAGGCTACGTGGCTGAGGAACTCTAGCACTGGCTGAGTAGCTGTAGAGCGGAAGGTTTTTGCAGTATTGGCGGTGTGAAATATACGTACTACCGAAACAATGACGCGCAAAAAAAAAAAAAAAAAAATGAGGGAATAGGCGGAAAACGCTCGTGTCCGTTAGGTGGCGTCACT
This sequence comes from Ixodes scapularis, assembly GCF_016920785.2. Classification (NCBI taxonomy): domain Eukaryota; kingdom Metazoa; phylum Arthropoda; class Arachnida; order Ixodida; family Ixodidae; genus Ixodes; species Ixodes scapularis. Next base: position 64,960,018 of record NW_024609883.1, on the reverse strand, counting down.
GCGTTATCTTGTCGCGAGCGATCAGAAGGGAGCACGAGGCTGCACAACGCACTCGGTTGTGACGGTACGCAAGTGTGTAACCAGCCGTTACGCTTGACAAGAGTGCTCGAGAAAGTTTAATAAAAGAACCGAATAAATTCGTCCCTTCAAATGCGTATATGTACTTTTTTTTTCTTCTTTTCCCTCATACGTGTGCGGACACGTTGAACGTGTACGCTTGCAATAAACCATCTCTTTCGCAAACGAAAGAGAAAATCTCTGGCAAGCAGGTGTGGCACTATGCGACCGTAGTAATATATCGCCTCCGTTGGCATATCTCTGCCGTGCGTGGCTTTCGTTGACGTCCCATCAGCGGCCATTGTGGTGATCTCGCTTTCGAGCCGTCATGCCTTGTGCAATACACATTTCGCACCATAGCGAACTTCAGATTTCTGCCAAGAATAAGTAAGAATAACCAACAGCGCAGTGCGATTACGTCACTTGCAAGCTCCGATTTCGTTGCGGGCGCTGCCATTTTGGTGCTTCATGCAGAGCACGCGCAATAGTGCTTTCCGAAAAATCCCAGGAGGCCTATCCCACATTGCGCTGTGCTGCGAGGGGAATTGTGGGGCCGTTCCGATGTATGTACGCTCGTGCGTGCTCGGGCTGGCTCCGACGCTTCGTATATCCTGGAAGCGGGTCGATCCGTTCTCTCTTGTCATGTTAGTTCGGAGCAGACGGAAAGCAAAGCGAACACATAACGCAATCATCGCGTACTTCGCTTTGCTTTCCTTCTGCTTTCTTTGCGCTCTGAAATTGCGAAAGAAGCCGACATCGACCTTGTCCTATCTATTCACATGATCTTTCACGTATACCTTGCGTCACTGTTGACATTTTTCCAAAATTCACAGCCATTAGTGGCTCAAATGGTGCAGTTCAACTTTTACCGTGCTGATGGCGGCAATGAACCTGTAATCCGCAATATTTCATCAGGCACCGTCACTTTCGCGATTCAACGGCAAACGAGAATGTGTTCTTCACTGTGTACACTTCTTTCTCAATCTCTTTTAGTGTAGATGGCCACAAAGCTGCAACCGGTCAGAACGAAGCTTCATCCCAGATAGAGGCCTCGATCTATACGGGCTCTGAAGTCGACTATGTGCTACTAACATATTGACTGCGTGGGCCCCGAGTTAGAAATGAACCCTTACGCCGCTCTTGAATTCAATTTCCGCTTCGCGTCGGACTGACTTCTCGAATGTATGGGCCTCGATTCATGAGCTTTTAGCATCAACCGCCAGGATCGCGACATCCGACAGCATGACAATCCGGCCTCTGTGACGACGTCATTTAGAGCAACCCGTGAGCCCCCAGGATGCAGTGACTATGAGCGTGCATTTTATCGAGGGAGGGCGCCGCACATGCGTAGAAACTAGTGATGGACCGAATCTGCCGAACTTCAGATTCGGCAAAGTTCGGAAAAGTTCGGCAAAGATTCGGCAAACGTCTGCGCACTCGCGAGAACGCGACGGGGCCAAAAATTGCAAATGGACGCCGTGCGTTCGTGCGGTTACCATTGTACAGTGTAGTACTACCAGCGGTTACGGCGAGGTACGAAGTAGGCGACGTGGTGACTGTGTGTTTGTCAGCCTTTGTGAGTGTTGTTCTCTTCAGTTTTCTCTGCCTCAAGAACAAAAGGTCGACCAGGAATGGCCGCAAAGACGCTGTATAGTCCACTGCGCAAGTGACAAATGATGCGGTACATACGCGATAACCTTATTTTAATTTGATCTTTCCAGTGAGGAAGCGAGGTAGTCGGCAAAATTGACCGACAAGTACTTTAAAGCACTCCTCGCCATTCTATACATTACTGTTTTCGGCTCACAAGTAGTTTGTGACAGAACAAAATAATACTGCTTTCATTAGCGTTATTTCGCCATTTTCGTGTCTCTGCATGAAACTCAAAAGAACTGTAATGCTCGGCGTCGCACATCCGACATTCCTAACTCTTCCCATCTTCCTAAACATCCAATGTGTCCTAACATCGGAAACCGGAATTTTAAAAGTTAAGAATAAGACGTTGCGAATATGGGACGCACACTTTCAAGCAAAGCTGACGTCAAGTGACTGAAATCGAAGAACATGCATATTTACAATAATATTGTTATCTATTCTGGTGAAGGCTTACCAGCCGTTGCATTAAATTTAGCGCGCGAAACAGTGACTCGTAGAGGAAATATAGAACGCAATGTTACTGCCTTTTTTTTCAATAACACACACTTGCAGGTTTGCGCTGAAGAGGCCTCCAAACTCGCGTATCGTGATTGCGCTTACTGCGCCCACTACTGCCCAACCCCCAATAGTCACACATCTTCTGCACAGCCATTTTAAAATTACCAGTAAACATACAAAAACGACGCGGATACTATAATCTTGTAAAATATCACCTTAGCAATAACTGCGTCAATATGCATTTTAAAAAACCCTAGACGCTTCTTTCGCACGATAAAACGATGCATAAACTTTTAGGTCTGGTAACAATGTATTTTTGCCGAATCTTTGCCGAATCTTTAGAAAAGTGCGGCAAAAATTTGACTTTGCCGAATCTCTAGATTCGGCAGAAGTTTGGCCCATCACTAGTAGAAACCAGTTTCGCGGGAAGCCTCTGCGCATGCGCCTCGCCGACGGCAGCGCCACCGCAGCGCTGTGCCGTGAGACTCGCGCCAATGGTACGTACATACCAGGGTGTAAGATAGACAGGTGGGGAAACGAGAGCCAAATGAGCGACCGGATTGTGTCCCCCTCGGGTTTCTCTTTTTCTGTGGCGCCATCTATGTGGAGCACCGCGAACTCTCACTCCGGGTGGGTGACCGGTGGCGACCGGCTAAACTGACGGAGATGATTTCTCGTGGATTTTCAATGAAGGAATGTCGTGCTCTCGGTTTATTTTGCGCACGCTCCCATAAAGTTGCATGCAAATTCAATTCTGACTTTTTTTTCCTCTCGCCGTAGCGCCATCTGTCGCAAATCGGGGGTACCTGCAAGCAGACGAGTACACAATCCGGTCACGGCGCTGCGGTAGGGTTCTATGGGCCGTTTCACCACCTGTCTATCTTACACCTTGGTACATACTAAGAGCTCCCGTGTGCCTGCGTGTTTGTACCGGGGACTTGGAAAAGTGAATGAGGCGTAGACCCGGCTATCTTTTTTCCTTTTTTTTTTATCCCCGACCTTGGTAGTATAGTGAGCTGTGATTGTTCGTTGGCTTCCGCTGGCATTCCCCGAACGTTGAGCCATGAAAATGTCGCGTTTGCACTTTTTTGTCTTTTTTATTGGTCGCGTGTTTGCTAGCCAGCGGGGCGTATAGTGGTGCATACATCAAACACCTCATCTCGCTACGGCGGGGCGTTTTATCGGCATTTACTCAGCCTCGGGTGGATAAAGCAAAAAGAGGCATTTCGGGCTCGTGGGGTTAGACGGAAAGCTATAAAGACGTGTCATTTGGATGGATGCTCTTAATCGGGCGGCGGCTTGCGTCACCTAGCTAAAACTTTTAATTTCAGCAATCAAATAACGCCCGAATAAAAGAAGAAAGAAAGGTAGTAAGGTTAGGCTTTTTAACTGCATAAATCGAAATTAACGGAGCATGGTAAAGAACCCGCTCACAAGCATTCAATTACCATTCTTGGCAGCCGACAGCAAAAGCAGGGTTCACACATTTGCGTCGACCGCGCTGCTCTGCGTTGCGTCGCGTTGCGTCGTGTAGCGCAGCGCCTCCCCATTGGCTCGTCGTAAGGGGTCGCCATAGCAACGGCTCGACGCAAGCATGTCTTAAATGAGCTGTGCAACGATATTCAATTGGAATGTTTTTCTCTCTACAAGAGCTTACTGGCACACCTGGGACTCAAGGATACTCACACGCAACGCCATTGGCCAAGAAACTCCTTTGTTGCGGTGTAATTTCAAGGACAAAAGCGATCATTTTCATTCAGTCTCTCCTTTGCAAAATTTGATGACGTAACTCGGGGATCAGAGTACACCCAAGTGACGATATTTGAATGCGGTTCATAGATTGGACCCGAGCATTGCGTGGGCACTCGAATTGGGCTCGTGACAATTGCTAGCTCGAGAAGCATTCGGGTTATGACCCGTGTCCAATCGCTGCAACGACGACAACAGCCGAGCCATAACAATGTCTGGAACTCAGCGCGTGTCCTGTGCTTTGCCAACCACAGCGCGTGGCTATGATCTACTTTGGCGGCATATAATCGGTTCCAGATCACGTGGCCGCTTGTTCTGGCTGCAAGTTGAGGGGGTGAACGCTGCTCGTTTTTCTTTAATTTTTTTCTTGAACTTCTATTGCGTGGGGTGAAGAACGAACGCGTGTTTCATAGGTCATTAGCGTTATGGATCCGCTTTAAGCGGTATTTGCGCTAAGTACAAAAATTGTTGCGTCGCTCCTTTAACGAAGTCGAACGCAGTCAAAAACAACTCTGTGAACGAGCCTTCACGATCCGCATGGTGGTGGTGCCACTTCGCGACCTACTGCGCGCACTTTTCGCCTTACGAAGTGAGAAGAAAAAGAATAACAATCTACTGTATTCTTTCCCTCGAGTTACGCCGTCAGTCCGATAACCTGCGCTTGGTGATCTCCGCTTTGCAAGGTCCCCCAGCTGTCCCGCCGCTTATGGTCAAGAGGTCCAACGAGTCAAGAGGTCCAATAGCCACGTGACAGCCGAGTCGAGAGGTCCAACGAGTCAAAAGGTCCAATTCGAGTCAAGAAGTCCAACGCGTCAAGAGGTCCAACGAGTCAAAAGGTCCAATTTGTGTCAAGAGGTCCAACGCGTCAAGAGGTCCATCGAGTCAAGAGGTCCAACGCTTCAAGAGGTATAAACGCGTCAAGAGGTCCAACGCGCCAAGAGGTCCATCGAGCCTTATTTTTATCTTCTCTGTTTATAATAATATTGCCATTAATGACTGCTTGTGACGGTTACTGACTGTTTGACCTATTTTAATTATATTGGAGAATTTAAGTATTACATAGGGGGGCCACTGGAGACAAGTAGACAGATACTATTTGCCACAATGTATATGTATTTGAGAGTTAAATAATCGATGGTGCCTGGCGACATATTTTAGGCTTGTAGAACTTAATATCCGTGTTGCAGTCTCTCTGTTATAGGACTCATTTGGGCCATTTCTGCGGAAGTGTCTCTCAAATTTTCGAGATATAAAATACTAATGTACCTCAGCCCCCCCCCCCCCCCCCCCCCCCCCCCCCTTATCTCGCGTTTAGCCTTCCCTTTCGTGAATTTCAGTGTTTGTAATCGCAAATAGTTCCTTGGGTAACTTTGTCCAGTCCCGGGTTCTCGTATGTTCTATTAAAAATATGAGGCACTACTATTTTATGCTTTAGTTTTTATTCACTGAGTTCACCGAATCACTAAAGAGGTAAATAACCCAACATGGGAAGAAGCTCAAATATCATTAGAGGGCGTCTTTAAACGAGCCCAGATTATGCCACTTGGCGTCCAAGAGAGTGTTGAAAATGAATGCGAGCATTGTCTCCTTGAAACGTTATGACCGGTGCAAGCTATAGCGAGTTAATTTGGGCCGTTGGGTTACTTAAAAGCAGGGAGCAGCCACAAATACTTATGCTAGCGACATGTAACTCCTTTACTGCTCTTTAATTTTGAGATGCTGTAAAATAAACCATGAAACTGAACGTTTTATGATTAAGCATTTTTGACACGAATTATCTAACACTCGTCTGTCGATATCATTTATTTTTATTTGAAAATACGCAATGTGTTAGTCGGTTGGAATTGTAAGATGGTGGGTTACTTGCTCAATCATTTTTAGAAAATTGGGTTATAGAGATTGAAGTCGATTAAAGAACTGTTCGTGTCGGAAAGCAGGTCGATCTCCATAGCCGATAGATCTCTAGTGTGTCCAGTGCTAGGCCAAGGCGTATGGAAAAATGACTAACTTTACATGCCAAGCTCCGCCAGGGAAAACTGTCTCTTCAAGTTCTTCGAAGACCAAGCACTTCAAAATATCAAGGAAGCTATTTTGACGAGACGTGAACAAATTTAAACAATTATTACAACTTTTGAAAATGATGTCACAGAAATTAAAAAAAAAGAAAGAACTATGTTCAGTTACCCTGACGTCAAACGCCGTAATAGTGCTTTAGTGTGATGGTAGACGTCGAAATAGCAAATAACTATGGACATATCTTTCGTATGTGACGAAATATGTGTTCAAAATAGTTTTACAGTTATTTCGAACCCGGACGTCGAAATAGTCACTTCCTAAAAAAAAAAAAAAAATAAGGCATCTCAAATCGTGAAATGTCAAGACCTTTCCGGTTACGTGTTCGATATTCGCGAGGGAGAGCAACACAGGAGATGCAGATTTACGACTTTGTGGTCAGGGGTAGAAGAGAGAAGGCACACAGGTCCCCAAAGAACGAATGTTGCTATAAGCTTGACAGTTTATAAGAACAATGATTTCCGGAGTTTACAAATCCAGTGCCCAGCATGCGATCCCCACAGCCCAGCGCGCGCGTATCTGTCGCTTCAGAAACCAAGCAAACCACGGGTCATACGCACGAACACTGATTACATCACCGGCCAGAAACGATGTATCAAAAAAGTGTTCGTAAGATCCCACCTGCCATGTGGAAGTCTTCACAGCTCAACTTTTTGCTATTTTTTCGACATTTTTCTTCTCCGCCTTTATTGTTAGCATCTCTGTTGTCTTTTTTAATGCGCGAGCATTACCTGGCTCAGTTAGCGAAAAACCCGTCGGCAAAATACGTGACTTGTCCAACACAATCCAACATAATAATAATAATAAAAAAGAACTCTAGTTACGTGATATCTTTGGTGCTGTGATCTCTCTGGTCACGTGACCAAAAAAAAAAAACTTCTGGTCACGTGACCTCCCTGGTTACGTGAGCACGAAACCATCCTCTAATTGGTTTCGAACCAAGGCCCTCTTGATCGCGCAACTAGCGCGCTATCCGTTGCGGAAACACAACTCGGGAAAAGGTAGTGCTCGCGCATTCTCACATCGTAAGAGAAAGCTTAGGTGCCCTCATAGTTGTTGTTGTTGTTGTTGTTTTTTTTGCCTGTACTTATTTCACACCCCTTACCTGTACATATTTCACACCAAGAGATGCAACGAGTCAAGCTATCCAATATTGGACCTCTTGACGCGTTGGACCTTGACACATCGAGGCACGAGTCAAAAGATCCAATATGGGTCAAGAGGTCCAACGCGTCAAGAGGTCCAACGAGTCAAGAGATCCACTGCGAGTCAAGAGGTCCAACGCGTCAGGAGGTCCAACGCGTCAAGAGGTCCAATATTGGACCTCTTGACTCGTTGGACCTCTTGACGCGTTGGACCTCTTGACTCGGAATCCTGTCCCGCCCCTAGCGGCTAAGTTGAGAACTAAATCCACAGGCACAACAGCAACAAGAACAACTTGGAATTACTTGTTTGTGCTTCTGACGCGGAAAAAGACAAGCTAAACAGAGCGCCGTTCCTATAGCTTGATCTCTTCGTGAATACATTGGATGTTTCACCAAACATCCGCCAAACTTTTCCATGCGACCAAGAGGAAACAAACAGGATTAGTGCCGTATATTAATTACTGCCGAGTGGCTAACGTAATGAGGTATATGGCGTTGGGGATGGTGAACTCTTGAATTAGTTTGATTCGAGTTAGTAAATAACGAGCATATCGTTTAAATGATACACTTACTGAGCGTCGTTGAAGACTCGCCAAATCACTAAATTTTAGGGACTTGGAGCGCGTGGGAAGCGTGCTGGTGCGCAGAACTCACACCATTTGCATGCTACACGCGCAAGGCTGCTGGATCGGAAGTCAGGAAGAAAAAAAAAGATAGAAATAGGCGCGGGCGCTTCGAAATTGGACGCTTTCTTGGGACCCATAAGAACAAAGTGCCCGCTCGAAATCTTTCTAAAATTGATCGGTTTGCTGTTTTCGGCATGTTTCTAATTGTACTTCAGAGCACACCATGTTTCTAATTGGAACGACATGTTTATCTCCCCTAATTAAAAGAAACGTTAATTACGAAGGTTCAATTAAAAACTTCCTAAACGCTGTAACGTACCTTAATACATATGGCCCCCGACGGCTACCATTAAAGAGAACTCCCTATTTTGTGAATATGCGACGCGTAGTTTTTACACGCTTAAGTTTGACCGTTGGGTTCTTACTCGTGCGGGACTTATGGCGCGTTCACACCAGAAGCGGATCCGCGTTCGCGAAGCGGATCCGCGCGTTCTCAACCGCAAAGCGGCTAGGATCGAGCGGTTGGAGCGCGTTTTTGCCAACCGCTTCGGGACCGATTTCTCCCAACCGCTTTCACGAACCGCAAAGCGGCAACCAATCACAACGCGACGCTGACGTGACGTCAGTGACTTTCGAAACAAGATGGCACCCGTCGCTGGTGGGGCGTCCAAGGCGATGTAGTCCTAGCGCTGTAGTCTTAGCTTTCGACAAATCAACGGAGAAACTTGATGTTCACGTCCGTCACTTGAATCCGCCGCGCAAAGAATTGACTCGGTAATTTTAACGGGCTTCGCACCGGTAATTTGGTTCGGATAAGAGTTTGTTTATTATTGCGGGTGCCACAGCTGAAAATCGCTGCCTTGTTAATCTCTGCCTGTAGAACGTCGGAACCCGCCCCTGATCGACCGAAATGTCAGTTTTTTACCCACTAGGATAGTCGCGTGAACTATTGAAAGCTTTCGACACCGTGCATGACAACCAGGAAGGCCGATAGGGACGTCGTGAGCTTGATTGCGTAGCCAACGCACTACCGCGGAGGGGGCAGGGTACCTGCGCTAGCTCGACCTGTAATGTTTACTACTAATAAAATAAATAAAGGGAAGCTACTCAAGGCATAAAGTGTACGTACCAGACAATTCAGAGGTAATCCATACGGCGTTTATTTGAGCTTAATGTCAAACAAAGAGTAGACTCGATCGACGAGCGAGTGACGAGAGGAGAGTCCGCCACCAACGAAGTCACGACCGGCTAGCACCGAACACATTCCCCCGCACCACGGTCCACCCCATCGCTCACAACTTCGAAAATGATAAAAGCGAACAACGCGGGGGGAAAACTGGCCCTCTATCCCGAAAACAAGGTCAGCTATTCATGCGGGAAGGGTCCACTTTGAAGAAAAGGTCGGGGGCATCCTGTTCTGAGTCAGCAAGGCGCGCCTAGCTGGGCTTAGCGTGTGGGCGAAGTCGAGGGAATCACAAGCGAGTTTGGTGGGTCCATGCTTCTTTTTTCGCTGCCTGAACTTGTGATGCGCGCGAACATCCCGGAGAAAAATATTCCGAGTGACAAAATAGCAAAACTTTGGCTTTGGATCTTGAATTAAAGTGGATTTTGGATTGGAAAACAGGGTTGCCAAACGCACGTCTCAAAAGATCACGCGTGATCGCCGAGAAACCGCCAACCGCCTCTCGGTGGGTCTGAACGGGGTCGCTCGCCAACCGCATCCGCGACCGCTTCGCGAACGCGGATCCGCTTCCAGTGTGAATGCGCCATTAATGAGCTCGTGCCGCAGAAAAGCCGGCGTCGGTGGCGTGACGGAAAAATCATGATTGGTCGATAGGGTCATTACGTCACAGCCACATGACCTCGCGCGGGAATTTCAAACAACGCTCACGTGAAACTTGACGTCACGGGTAGAATGAAATTCATTAAAACGTGTAATGCGAATCAAATATCGCCGCGTGTCTCAAATGATTTCACTTTACAAAGTAATTCATTTGCCAAATTTGAACAACTTTATGAGTGATTCGAACTCACGACCCCTCGGTTGCGAGCCAGGCATGCTATACTGTCTAGGCCACGCAAGACACGCTTGCACGGCGAATGAGTAGGCGATGCGAGTGGGGCCCGATAACGTTATCGCGTTCCACTCTTAAAGGCGAAGCTTCAGCGTCCTCCAAGAGTGTTTAGTTCTTTCATACGCTTTGATATCATAGACAGGTGCTGGCACGCGCTTGTAAACGACCGTAGCTCGTGCATAATCTAACACTCCGTGTGAGGCTTTATGCTCAATTGGACGCGCTCGCGCCCTCTGGCTTAAAGCAACGTACCTATAGGGTTGTGACGTTACGTAGAGGTAAATGGGGGCTGCTAAAACATTAAAACAACCGTTGCTAAAAAAAAAAAAAAAGAGGTCCGGCTTTTTGCGGAACAGTACTAATTTGCCCCTTCGTACGATTAATTAATAGGGAGTTTTCGTAGATCGTCTTCGCCGTCCCGCAAGGCCCTCCGCAACCCGCTACGATAGCGGGAACTCCACAGTCAAGGCTATCGGCGCGCAGGCGCAGTAGCAACTTCTTCGTTGCGGAACGCTTAGCGGAGGGGTCAGCGCGGTCTACGAAAACTCCCTAATGTGTATATAGGTGCGTTCTATATTAGCTTTATATCATTGTATCAAGACGTAAACGTTTCAAACGCCAAAAACATCGTTTCTTCCTTCAGCAGCCGAATCGTGTAAGACCTACTTCGCGCGGCGCCTAAACAATGCGCGCAAAACCGCTTTACTCTGGAACCTGTCCACTCCTCCTACGAACGCTAAAGGCTGGTTCACACAGTTGCGTTTGAGCGAGGTCGAGTGAGTCGCGTTGGCCCATAACACAGCTTACGACGGAAAGACGCACTTTTTTTTTTTTTTTGCGCATTCTTTTTTGTTGTGGCGTCAAAATAGTTTTGACTTCGTTATGAGCGACCCTTTCTCGTGAATGCTGCGTGGGTTTGACCTCGCAAATACTACAAAACCTTCAGTCTAGTTACACGCAGTTCCAGGACCACCCGTGTGTTCTTTATGTTATCTCTCGAGCGGTTACAAGGGGACGCAATGCAGCGTGAACTAGACTTGAGTCGCTGCAACGGTGTACGTACTACGCCTGACATTCTAAGAAATGTTATCTTAGTCTGCGCTTAATGTTCGCTCAAAATGTTATTCAATCATCCGCCTTCCTTGGAAGTAAGAAGAAAAATATATATCATCATCCATACAACTTTGGCGGAAACGGGTACGAAACAAAATAAAAGAATGTCTCGGAGTTGTTTGGCAAACTTCGACGCTTATTTTGTTTATTGTTTTTAACGAGGCCGCGTAGATGTTTGTGCCAAAGAAGCCTGTGACAGCGTATCGATCATTCTGGTCGCTTCTTGGCTCCCTGAGGACGTTTCGTCGCTGTCGTATGGACACTGTCGCCGCTTGATTCAAGGTCGAAACGACCCAGATACGCATCTGCACGATACATTGCATTTTTACTACGCTGCAAGTCGCTATACGCGCGTGTAATCGGTGGCCGATGGGTCAGCGCGTTCCATCACGTCCTGATAACGACACGGCCTGACGTGGGTTTCTGGGATCTGCTGGCGTTTGCTCGGTTATCTCTTATTCTAGACGTCTGTATTCAGAACCTTCTATAGAAAGTTTTCGTGTGACAAAAACTTTTTATAGAAATATGATGTAGTTGGGTTGGACGACCAAAAATTAAAGTAAATAGTTTAAGCATGAGTCATGACTAGGATAAAAAAGAAAGTATAACCAAGGGAGAAATAGAACTATTAATAGCACGATCCCCTTGAATTCTAGCTCCTTCATCGGCAAAGTGATCTGCTATTTTGGCTAGTTCAAAATTCAACATAACGGCCGCCACGAGAAAAAAAAAAAAAAAAAAAAAAAGTAAAAATAAAGACCGGTTTAGTAGCTCCAAGTCGTTTAGGTGGCTCCCTCTTTTGGCTCCCCTTTCGTGGCGCAACAATGAGAATTTGCCTCGCCATGACGTGGCGAATTTCTGTCCTTCTCGACAGATGCGAACGCCAAGTTCGATGGTGGCGTGTGTGGGTAGAAATTTGGTGGGAAACACGGCAGGCGTTATCGCGCGCTTTTTTAATCCAGTGTACCGCCAAAGTCGTCCGTCGGACATCGCTCTGAATCCCATCGCGCGCACGTCGTCGTCAACTGGCGAGGAGATCGCATTATATGCAGGGTAGAGCCACTAAATGATCTGCGATTGGAGTATCGGCACTCCGTTCCCGACATTGTTGTGGGCGCCGCCATTTTGGCTCGTATGCAGACCAGACGCAACCGCCGATCGTCATTCGGTGTTAGGAAGGTCATACAATATGGCTTTGCTCTGTCGCGAACTTTTTAAACATTTTTGGAGGGCGCGAAAGCGTTTCTTGTGATTTCAGGTGACTGGCAACCGTGATTTTAAGACACAATATGGCCAAGTGTCGTTACTCTGAAGCGTAGCTTATTTAGTGGCACTAATACAGGGGGTACTTTGTCCAGCCTGTTTTCCAGTCCGTCAGCGCATGAGAGATGAGTGGGGCGCGAACACGTGGATTGCGCAGCCGGTACGACAAGCGCTCGCTTCGCCGTTTAGTTTCGTTTTAAGGCCGCGTACAGGGGCGTCCTTTCTCGCCCCGTAGGCCCGCCACCACTTTCTTGGTCAGCATTTTATGTCGCGGCTAGACTAGAATGAGATTTTCGAGTGACTAGCGCCGTCTGCGGATGATTCTTCGCGAACTTGGAATGAAGGGGCAGCCTAACGTGTGCCTCCGGCCGTCGGAACCGACGTTACTGGAGCCCCCCAAGCTCAGTTTCGCAGCTCCCTATCCTCGCCTGCGGAGGCGAGTGGCCCAGGTGGCGGTCACGAGAACTAGCGGCGCTGCAGTCGGATCTTGCTTCCCTGTCTCGCGCGTCGTCTACTACCACCGGGTTGAGAGCCTCCCTTTCTTTCACTTTTCTTTCTTCTTTTTTTACTTCCACGTGTATATTGGCAGAAAAAAAAAAAAAAAGATGAAGATGAAGCGTAATACATTACAGAGATCAGAGTCAGCGCATTCTCAGAGTTCTTTCTTTGAGTGTTTGAAATTTATTTTTGTGTGCGTCTGTTGCCTTGCGATGTGAAGTGTTACTATACTTCGTTTCAGCTGCGGTCCGAGCGCGGCCGATGTTATGAGCCAAAGGGCCAATCAAACACCGCAGAAAGCGCAGCGTCATGGCGTGCTCTCTGCGTTTGATAGGACTAGCCGGCGGAGGAGCGCGCACAGAGAGACGGCGAATAGCGGCTGGTCCTATCATCTGCAGAGAGCACGCCATGACGTTGTGACTCTTTCGCTGTTTGATTGGCCCTTCGGTTCATTACATCGGCCGCGCTCGGATCGAAGCTGAAACGAAGTATAGGAATCAACAACTCGCCCAAGCTCAAGTATTGCTGTTCAAACTTGGCGGGCTAGACAATCCGGAAGCAAGGCTCGACTGCAGCGCTGCTAGTTCTCGTGACGCCACTGAGCCCACGTCACAGGCGGAGCTGTGAAACTGAGCTTGCTCCAGTAACCTTGGTCGGAACGCATTGGTATCGTGCCGCTGTACCGGTTCTCATTGCTTTTTATGCCCACCGGGCAATGAAGATTGGATTGACAGGTGGCGCCATCTTATGGGGAAGGTTTACAACACTAAGGCGGCCGGCGACCACTATCATCGGGCCCGATCTCGAGCTCCAATGTCCCGAGCACCGTTTCGAACTGCGACGCAATGCTCGCGTCCAGTCGCTCGGCGGCTATTGACCTTCCCAAAGTTTCCCCTTTTGGCCACCAGCCGCGCGCACTGGCAGTCGACCGCGGCGCCTCGTATTCACTGCCCTGGGGCAATACTGCGAAAGAATCTTCAAAAAAGACGAAATACGCGCAAAAATAGGTGCCGAGTACGATGATTTTGTGGGACGGTGCCCTCCGGAAGTGGCGACAGCGGGAAGCAAGGCCCAGGAGGGGAGGGTATTGGCATACAATACGTAGAGAAGAAAGGTCCACTATCCAACTTCGTTATGCCTAATAATAAATGAAAAGTTATTTGAAACGTTTTCAAGGTATTAGCTGACTCCTTTTTGCTCCAGAAATAAAGAAAAAACAAAACAAAAAAAAACATAAAGAACTTTTTTTTTTTTTTTTTTGCAAGTGAAGTAGTTTGGGGAAGACGTTACAAGGGAACTAGGGACGCCGCGAACCACCCTAGGTTCGAAATCGAGAGGTTTCGATATTTTAGAACCGAACTGAGGTTCGAAATCGAAAGATTTCGATATTTTCGACCGTACCGAGGTTCGAAATCGAAAAGTTCGCAACTTTAAAACACCCCGGAATTTCGCAATCAAGAAGTTCTAAGCTTTCACGGTTTTAAAAGTTCAGGTGCGATTATTTCGATGTATTTTTTTTTTTACTTGAGGTTCGAGAAATTCGAAGATTTCGAACTTTCCTAACTTCAAAGTCGGAAAAAATCGAAAGTTTTGAATTCTTGGGATCATAAGTTCGAAAAATCGAAGATTTCGAATTTCTTTGAATTTGAAGCTCGAAAAATTCGAAAATATCGAATTTCTTGGGATCTGAAATTTGAAAAATTCGAACGTTTCGAAATTTTATAGACATAAAGGTCGATAAATTCGAAGATTTTGAATTTCCTTCTACATAAGGTTCGAAAAGTTCGAAGGTTTCGATTCTCTTTTAGGGCTAAATCTGAAGAAAGAAAGAAAAAAAGAAACCTCGAAGGTTTCTAATTTCTTTTAAGTCCAAGTGCGCAAAGTTCGAAGTCCGGTTTTCATGATCCTCTACAGTTTCAGTTTCAAATAACGTTTTCACGCCTCGCCGGTTTTTACGAAATCCGGTTTAGAAAAGTCCGGGTGTGATATTTAGTCTGCGCGAAGTTGGTCGGGCAATTAAATGGGACGAAGAGTGTCCCGGATGTCCTGGAATATTTGCCAGTGCAGAAATGACGTGTGACCATAGATCAGTAATTGTGACCGCCAGCCCGGGGCCGGGGGGGGGGGGGGGGGGGGGGGGGGTTTAACGTGCATCACGCAGTCGTGATCACACGAACGCACTGTTTAACGGTACTCATCCAGTTCGAAACAGTCAGGGGCAGGCAGGTGGTTGAGGCTCGGAAAAACTTTGAAGCTATCTGGCTATCTGCCTCCCTACCCCCTTGCACGCTGGTAGTAATCCGATCGGACCCCACCCGAGTGACGCTTGCATAGAGTAAGTTTAGTTGTGGATGCCGGTGTGAATGCCGGTGACGTCATCAGTGACGATAACGTCATCGGGGGGTCACGCGACATCGGCGGGGGTCACGTGACTTCGGGGGGGGGGGGGGGTCACGTGCCCCTCACGAGGTCACGTGACCCCGGTGGGGGGCTCGCGCGGTGCATTATGGGACATTTCCCATGATGCACCGCGCGGTTACGCCGACGGCGACGGCGACGCCGACGCCGCTCAAGCCGGAAACGGGCCCCTAAGAGCTGCGCTCTAAAATGTCAGAAGGCAGAAAGAAGGGGACAGGACAACGTCTCAAACTCAACTCAACTGAAAACTCAGCTCAGTACAACGTCTCAAACTCAACAGAGTACTGAGTATACGTATAAGAGATCTTTCTCTTCTCGATGGGGTGTATAAATGCAAGGGGGCTCAGGTTTCAAAGGGTGCGGCCTCCGGCGGTTCTTTTCTTTTTTACGTCGGTGTGCCGTTCTCGATCGCCATCTGGTTCGATGAGCCTCGGGCAAGACCGCGAGCCGAGCTAACGACGTCCGTCCACACCCCGTACACCCCTTTTTTGGCTGACAGTGCGGTGGGAGCCGTCCGCCTCCCTTTCATCAGCTGACCCCCACCCTCTGCGCGTGGGTATGGCGCGGGAGCGCCGGTCACGTGGCCAAAGATAGACGTACGACTTGACCACTTAACGTGCCCGTAGCTCCCACCGCGCTGTCAGCTGAGGGTTGAACGGAGCGTAGGCACCCCCTCCGTGTCCTCGATTGGAGCGTAATCGTCCCGGAGGGAGCATTAGATCGTCGTTCGCTCCGAAAACGTGTTTGCATAGCGCAGCAGTTGCTGGGAGCGTCCCCCCCGTACCAAGGTACCGAAGACTGCCCCCCTCTGTAGATAAATGAACTGCGTCCTCTACAGAGCGATCTGGAAACCGCAGATGATCATGTGCCTAGCCCTACAAAATGACCTAAATATAATCGGAACAGTGTGGTATGACGTCACGACTGGCCGGGGAGCCTTAACGTGGGAATGTGCGAGTTACCATACCTTCGCACGATCGTATACAGTCGCGTACAATATGGTGAAGCCGACGCGTATGCGTGACTCGGAAGACCGCCGATGCAATTCGACGGAAAAAAAGCTGAGGTTGACCATTGAGGCTATTATGGGCACGAGCAGTATTTCAAGAACTGTTAGATTTTTGTTTGTCCCCATTCTTTACTTGGTCGGCAAGCTGCAAACGATTGCGGTGCCAACGCCGATTTCAGCGCTGTTTTCGGATCAGGCTCCCGGCGTTCATAATACAAGGGGCGAGAGCGAGCGATTGTAGAGTGGACAGTGCAGTTATTGTGCGTCGAGTGGTCGGGTTGTAGAATAAAAACAATAAGCGGTCTTCAGTTTATTTCATAGAGCACCAGTTGTCGTGTTTTTTTTTTTTTTTTTTTTTTTATATTTCGCTTACTTCTTATCAAACGCCCGGAAAACTGATCGCTCAACCAGGTGGTTTCAGCCCCGCTTGATTTCGACTTCTGTAGCATAACGCCTCTACAATTTTTACTGATCAGCGACTGCCGGTCAAGCGGGGGAGTCGCGAGAAAAATTTAACAACCGCCGTAGCCTGAATAAAGGTTGAGCTTTTTTCCGGTCAATGGCGCTGCAGCCCTTCTAAACCACACGCTCGCTCGGGTTTTTTTCGTACGGTCCGCGCCCATACCTAAAGCCTCTCTATACGGCTAACTAACGGCATCCCCCCGGAGAGAAAAGATATACATAGATAAAAGAGCGTGCGCGAAGGAGAAGGGGGAGGGCTGTGCCCCCAGAGCGGAGGCTAAGACCCCGTGGACCCTCCAATTAAGAAACGTCAGAAGCACAGCTTCGCGGCTCTTAGCATCTTTATTTGGGTGCTCCCTTCGCAACTCATCCAATCAGATCCAGAAACCCGTCGCCGTGGCAATACGGTTTCAGTCTGTGTATATGCGCTTGAGTGTCTTTCGGCCTTGTACTTCGCTGTGACTTTCGATTAAACTGAGCGTGTAGACGGTTTAAGCACGCGCCAGATTGAGCCGTCACACGCTAACCTTCTCTTGTCTCAGCGAGATGCCGCGGCACTGAAGCGGGCGTTGGCGAGCCTCCAGAAAGGCCTATGCTAAAGAGATGGACACAGTGGCACCTAGTGGCAATAACCTGTCCTGCTATGGCGATGATGAAGTGAAGCGAACGGAACAAGAGGATAGGAAAACTGAAGGTCGGTTATGGCTGCGCCCATGCACAGCTGCCTAAAAGCGTCGATAGGGGCTATTCACTGGATGCCATATTTGAGGGTGCTGTTTAGAGCGCATGCTCAGAACGAGCTTACATTGATAAGCTGCGTAGACCGGCAATCTTAATGGTGTGGAATGCACGTTGCAAAAGAACCGTGGAAGCTCGCTATCAGCAGTCGCGCACACAGCTATGACCGCCAGTGAATACTCCCTATAGAGATGACGCCTGATATCTTGGGATAATAATGGTGGAAGCTACTGCCAAAAATCGATAAACAGGAAAAAAGTGTGCGCGCTGGAGGGGAGGGGATATGTCGCTACCTTTCTTATTCGGGGGCCCTTGGTGGTATAATTCAATGGCGGTAGTTGGATTACTGTAATTTACCTAGTTTCCGACCAACTTGTAATTGCGAGGCAATAATAAATTTTACCAAAAGTAGTTCAACGGACCTTTTTTCACACAAGGACGACACCAAGTGACAAAAACTCCAACTAGGGTTGGTGGGTGGAATGGGAGCTGCGATACCTTTCCCGCCTTCTCCGCGGCTGATCCGAGACGCGGAAGAGGCAGGAGAGGCGGTGCAACCATTCTTCCGGTCATCAACTGAAGTTAGAGCTTTCGCCGCTGCGAGAGGAAGAGCTGCGCATGTGCAGAACCCTCCCTTCTTTACTGAGACGAAGGAAGTCGGCGTCTTTTTCACTTTTCCTCAACGTTACTAAAACACTCAGTTGGGAAACTCGCCGTCGAAACCTGGGCCGCTGGCGTCCACCGAGACCGAGCTAAATGCGACAACAGCGCCACTCTTTTTCGTTTGTCTGTACTGTGGTCACCTTGAGCTTTTTGAAAGCCTGTTTTTGCGTAAAAACAAACGAAAGACTCTTTTTGTATAAAATTTATTGGATTTTAGTACAAAAAGAGGGGCGCGTTATGTTTTTAAAATCTTTAGTTCGCAGGGTTTTGCGGCACAATTAATATTGTTTTTATACAACCATGCCTCAGCCGGCCTTTCAGGTAGCACGTCCCGCCCTAGGTGCATTTTAACTTCGATAGGTGAACGCGGCGCGTCCGCCGGGGAGACGGGGTGGCACTCTACCGCTGTATCTGTTCTTAAAGCCAAAATAGTAGTCACGTGCTGTTCCTCGAGTGGCCGCTGCGGGAGAAATGGTGGCGTTGTGTTCGTCATTAGCTCGGTGCTCGGAGACAGTTTGGGGCCACTTTTTCAAAGCTGTCTCTATCGGAGTTTCCCAACTGAGTGTTTTAGTAACGTTTCTTTTCCTTTCGATACACCTTTCGGTAAATTACCCGTCCACCGAGGAGAATTCCGGGAACGTGGGTACACGCGCTGCACGTGCTCGCCTTCCCCGTGTAAAAAATTCGAATAACTAAATGAGGCGTTGAGGAACGCTCGTGCATTTGGTTTAGATTTTTTATTTCGAAGAGTTACTGCTGCAGGCGCTAGCACGTGCAGCGCAAGCACCTAAATTCCCATTATAGACCCTTTCAGAAATTCAGTGCCATCTGGTGGTTCGTAAAGCAGTTTAGGTTTTGCCCTATCAATGGCGGAAATGAACTTGTATCGGCACCGTCACTTTCGCAAGTCGACGGCACGCGAGGAATTGTTCAGTGTGAGTTCTTTCTCGATCACTTTCAGGTCGATGGTGACCAAGAACGTGCATTCAGAACAAAGCTCCAACCCACTGAGATGCCTCGAGAAAATTCTATACACCAAAATGCTTTAAAGCCGATTGTGTACCACGACAGATTGACTGAATCTGAGCAATTAGAAATAAACGCTTACGTAGCTCTTGTGTTCCAGCCCTACTTCGCTTCGTACTGACCCCCGAACGTACAGGCCTCGCAATATCCGCTTAGGAGCATCTTCAACGTCTTCCTTTATCAGCAAGGAGGTTAGAAGTACTAGGAGGGGGCACGTTGCAATATTGGTGAAGCCTAGTCATAAAAAGTTTAAACGATTTTGTGCCCACCGTGACCGCAGATCTCTCTGGCGATTGGTGCGCGTGACAAGTCACGTGTGAGATGGACGGTTGATTGTAGAAGGACTCCTTGCAGGCTTGCGCGCGCTCCGTCCGGTACGTTTTATCAGATCGAAGGCTAGACTGTGGTGTATTCTAGTAGCCTACAGTAAGACGAAGGCTAGCTACGGTCACGTGATGTGGTCACGTTGGCATGGTGAGTGAGGAGAGTAAGGAGGAATATGAGAAAGAGGCGAGGCGTCAAGGGAGCATGGCTTGTGGAGGCTACGCGGCTGACGTCATGCCCTCTCCTACCCTTCTATTCTCCATGTTTATCAGTCACTAGAAGGCCGCCATTCGTATGGCACAGATGCCGTTCCACAGATGATGATAGTGATCAAAGTGGCCAGACTGAATTTCGGAAAGGGTCTATTCTCTTTAGTGCTCTATTGAACTCGCGTGGCAAGAAGAAACCAAACAACTTCCTTCATGGTCAGAACTCGGCTCTTTATCCTACGATTATATTATAAGAATTTAGGGGAGGTCCTCGTGGTGGAGAATATTTTCGCGATAATAAATTGATATCCACCTTATTAGAATGCAACTCGCACCCCCTAAACGCTGATAAAAAGAGTTTTTTTTTTCTTTTTTCAAACCGAGTAGAGACAGCAGGGTTGAAATAATGGCAGTAGTGTCAGAATGTAATGAATAACTGTAAGGATCTGTTTTTGTCCAGTAGTAACTATAATTAGAATTAACTACTTTTGTAACTAGGTAATTACAATTTTAATTCAATTTCATTTAGCTCGGAGATTTCCGATGCATTTGCGTCTCGGCGAAGGACGCGATGGGATTGTAGTTTTTCTTAAAGCTGCCAGATGGCGTTAGTTGTCAAGGCGGCGGCAGGTCCATTCAACAAACCGTTCCCGCTTGCTGCAGCCGACGCAGCGACCTTGTGCACCTTGACGAGTGTGTGTGTGTGTGCGTGTGGGGGATGGTAGGGGAAGGGAGGAAGCTTAGTAGAGAGAGACAGAAACAAAGGAAGCAGAGACGGGAAGGTTGTGTTTGGTAGCGCCGTCTATGAGCGACGGCGCGCACTCATCATTAAAATCGTCCGACAGGCTTTGTTGGAATATTTATCACCGCGGTTCAATTTGTGATTTAGGAAACACCTAGTGGAATGTTGCCTTATTAATCGGTGCTAATAGGGATTAAGTTCGTGTCAAGTTGCAGGCGGTATTCCCAAGATATTTGAACCATGATACCTCGAGAAAGACAAGTTTCTGTTGCCTCTTGTTTGCAAAAAGTTTTCACCTAATAAATCTGAAAAAAAAAAAAAAAAAAATGAAAAAAGACGCGGTTTTTATTGCTTGTTTTAGGGGGAGAAGGGGCCATAGTAAGTACTGTAGTTAGATTGTTTCTTGGTGTCAAAATTCCTTGGAATTCTCGAGGCTTGGTGTATTGAGGAATTATGCTGTTTTATTCACAGCTATATTTAGAATGAAATAGACTTTTCTGAACTTATTTTTGTCGTCTTTTCTTTTTAAGTAAATCAAAACTGAAAAAGGCCGGGGGGGGGGGGGGGGGGGGGGAGGGGGGGGGGGCTGTTGGTGGAAACATTGAACATGGCTTTACAAAGTTAGGCAAGTTTCACGGCCTCCAGGTCGTCGACAAGGTCTTTATATATATATATATATATTTGTTTTGTTATAGGAGTCAATTAAGTAAAAGAGAAACAAAATTAACATGCTGATTTCTCACTAAATTGCATTCCTGGAAGACGAAAAAGGAGCCTTTCTTGAGTTCTATTATGAAACTGTTGATCTATCAAAGTTACAATAAAAAGTGAAATTGCGAAAAGTATATATATGGAAAGTGTCCAGATTAGTATTTTTCATGTAACGCAGGCGCCAAAAATGATTCATGGCAACCAACTGTGCTGTAAAAACCAACGGAACTTTCTGGAAATATTCTTCGGGCGTTCTTGAACGTAAATATAACATATAGCGTTATCCTAAACCTTCTGTTTTTTTGTTTTTTTTGTTTTTAAATAAAAATATTTTCCTAAGTTAGGCTTCTCTTTTTTTTTTTTTTTTAGGAAGCTTTGGGTTGTTTTATTAGCTGTGAGTGAAATAAGAACACGTTGTGGGGGCCGATGCAGCTTTGCGACACCGCTAGCGGGAACGAACCATGGCCGATTTTCTGATTATTTCTTTAGGCTACAACTTCAGGGGAACAGTTTTATGCCCAGTAAAATGCGAAAGAGCGCCGAAGTCGTGTTAGCGCTTCTATTGTTGCACACAGTGTTCTTGAAAGAAACACATTCTGGAAATGTGATTTACACCGATAGAGTTCCTCATCGTTCTGGAGAAGTATCGTCACGACCAAACGTTGATTTGCCGCTACTACGGCGCCTGGGAACGCGTCTTCGTTTACCGCGTCCATAAAACTTGCCCCTCGATTTCCGCCTTGTGACGTCACGGATACGTCACGCTATCGCCGGCCACGATCCTGGCGGCATCAGAGCAGCGGTGCTGGCATGTGTGGCAGACGCCTGGACGCTGCGACGACAGCGACACTCGCGTTCGCTCCTGCTTTCTACCGGGACTTGTAGCACCGACCGCCAGGATCGCTACATCCGACAGTGTGACACACTCCGGCTTCCGTGACGTCATTTAGTGCCACTTCGAGAACAGTTTTGATGAACGAACGGGATAGGACGCCATCTTTTTTTTTTTTTAACTAGTGCTTGTTTACATGGTTGGTGTGTGTAAAGCAAGGTATGCTGAGGTGATGGCAGAACATCAACTCATTGCGATGTTAACACTCAGCCCGCAAACAGAAACACGACTCGATGAAGCAACCGCGTTTTTGCGTTGCTACGTCTTTCGTTACTGTAATCCTGCGGAATGTATGCAGAGGTAAGATGAGAGGTTTTTGGTTGTTCGTTTTTATTTTTTTTTTATTTTTTATTTTTTTTTTTACGTGGCAATGAGCAAAACAGGATGCAATGATCCGGTGTGAACAGAACTCCGTAACCGCGGTGCATCATACTGCCGCTCCCGTTAATATTCGTTGTTCGCAAACAGGATATACGTTTCGATCTAGACAAGCACCGTTACGCGGGCGTGCGGTCCTGTATCACTACTGCGTAATGCACGCAGAAAAACAAAACAAAAACAAAAAGAAAACAGACTAGCAGATGTACTGCACCGGCTAAATTTCTCGTCCACAGCTGAGACACCATAATTTCCATTGGGACACCCAAATTTCTTACTGCCTAAACCACGGTGTGAGAAGGCTCAGGTGGAGTAACGCCGTCTCAGGAGGCGTCCAACTTACCGTTTCTCACGCGCGCCACCAGATGGCGCCAGGGTCGTCGAGGCCTATACGAAGGTCGTCTGCTACACAGGGGAGTGAAGCGTTCAGAGACCTCTGCGAAGCTTTGTACGCGCGCTAAACTTTGTCACTTTAAAGCGGCGGTGGATATTCCTGATGCCATGTGAGGCGATTAACCGTTCTAAAGAAGGGTATCTAACCGGTGTCACTTTAGGTTTTTTTTTTTTTTTTTTTTTTTTTTTTTTTTTTTTTTGTGTGTACAGGCCTGATTTTTTTCTCTTCAAAGTGAGAACCTCGTCCGTTCTGGACTGTTCAGACCGCGCATTGGGCTGCAGTATGGTAAACGTTGGAGTGGTTACACGGAGCAGGCCATCGAATTCCAGCGCACTGTATCGGCATGCGAAGTGCTCAGAATCGATCGCGAGGGATGGGACGCTGAAGTCCTGTTGTAGTGACGGTATATGCTATTTGCTTATTAAGTACACCCCGATTCCACAGCAAGCAAAACGCTCCCCTTGTTTGCTCAAACAAGTCTACTTTAAGATAAAGGAAAAAAACAACAACAACGCGGTATTGGCGTACGTATGTTCATGCACCACGCTTACTCACTAATGCATGAAATTGAAAAGTGATTTTTGGGTGGCGTGTTTTTTATATCGCGTCGTTAAGCCCAGATGTCTGCTAAAATGCTATAATGAAGTTGCCCTGCTGCGAAAGGACTCATTGAACGTTAGTTCCGGTGCACAAACGCAGTGACGCAGAGACTCGGCAGAAATATGCTTCGATCTATGGATATTTTTTTGTTGTTGTTGTTGAACGAAGATCTAATTTGTTAACATAATTCCGAAAGTAAACACCCCTTACTAATTAGAAACAAAGGGAAACATTGGACGAACAAAAAGTAATGGTGCACTACTGTTGCATTCTCAACTGAAGTAAAACTAATTGTGTTAAAAATAATACCGCTCGCATTTTTTTTTTTCCACGTTGTTATTTGTTAGGCAGCAGGGTTGGCCCGGAAATTTTGTTGGCATTTACGAGGACGTGGCCCTTGAATAGACGCTTTTCCACGATTTGCTCACAATACTCAAAATGTCTGTCGCAGACCAAAAATCTGTCGGCAGCAGCAGGCGATCTTCTCGCGTTGTCGCGTTACGCCATATGGCCATATGCCTTTAGGCGGTCCTCTTCTTTTGGGAGTAGCAAAAAGGAACAGTTTCTCCGTTCACGTTTTGTATACCCCGCGTTGCAGCGTGGAACGAAGCACGTCTTCCCCATTGCCGAAAACTGAAACTGGCTAGTTGTACAAAACGATAACCGCGAAAAACTGCGCAGCGTTGCAGCCCGCTCACAAAAAGGACGGATGGATGGATGGATGGATGAATACGGCTGAGCCCTTTGGATCGGGCGGTAGCTTACGCCACCTAGCCATTTTGCCTCGGTGTTGTTGGTGGCGCCCCCTGGTGGCTATTCTTCACCACAACGGCTCTTCGGCCGGAGGCGCAGCGTTAGGCGCCACCTGAAGGATTCCTATCACCGTGGTCTAATCGCGCCCGTGTAGCACAATTTTACGAACGGGATTACAAATTGAAGGCTTCTTTGCGATCTTATGCAGAGAGCAAGTCGTCTGGTTCTTACGCGGGAGTTGTGGTGACGTCAGAACGACGCCGAGCTCCGATTGGCTTATATTGATTGATTGATTGATTGATAACTTTTTAATTTAAGACATAACTGTACAGAGATGTCCCAGGTGACATGGCAAAAGGCATAAATGCCTGACGGGGCCATGCCACCCTTTTGGCAGCAACGGTAGCAAAACAAATAAATGAGGAATGACACAATTTCACCCCAAACTAAGAATCTATACAAAACAAAACAAATACATTACAAAACATGACGTGAAAGGATAGCGAGTAGACCTTAAATGCTGGACGCCTCGAGGTCTACCCGCTATTTGTTTCGATCAGCCAATAAGAGCTCGGCGTCCTTCTGACGTCATCGCAACCCCTGTGCAAGAAGCAGACGAACTTGCGCCTCCCAATAGTCTTTCCATGGCAATACATTGATGTTCTTCAGTTTGCTGACTGTCTCGGTGATCATCGGACAACAGGCCCGAATGTGAACATGCTGTTCGTGCTTCTCTGATTTCTTATGTTTTCTTACGCCTGTTTTAAAGATTTTTTGTTTGGTCTTGTGCGTGTATGGACTTTGTCGCCGACAAAGACAGAAACAGCTACGGCTTCACGACACGAAATGTCCGTGTTCCTTAGTACAAGCACGCAAGGGCCTCGTTAGTCTACCAGGAAATGCTTCCTCGCAAAAAAGAAAAGCAGAAAAACAAAGTTGTAGTATTATTAAAACTAACGTCCACGCATGCGCCGTTTGTTTTTGTTTGTTGTTTTTTTTTTTTTTTGGGGGGGGGGGGGGGGAAGGGGGGGATTGTTTTTGTTTACTTGCGTCCTTGTATGTTTTCAGCGTGCGACGTGATTTGTTGACAAAAGAAACAAACAAAAATTGGAACCTCGTTGAATTGTTGATGAAACGTTAAAACGGCGGGGCCGAGTTTGGTCGCCGAATTTCCAGGGACACTCGATATATCAACATTAAGGCGCAGCGTCGTGCGCTGTTTGCGAGTGGGAGTAACACCTCCCAGATAGCCACGCCACAGTACCGCATTTTTAGGCCTCGTCGAAAGACGCGGGACGCGGATTGGATACGAGTGCTTTGCGTTAGTGTTCGGCTCACACTCGTGTTTCATATTCGGCACCGTGCCTTTGTGATCAAACATGTATGGGTGGGAATCTTTTACAGCAGAGCTGTTAAGGGCTTGTTTCCCCGGGGATCGTGTTCCCCTCAGAAAAATAAGACACCGAACTCTGGACACCTACCGCCATCTATGAGCGGCGGCGGCAAGCCGGGTATCTGATTGGCGGCGTCGCTCATAGATGGCGGCAACCTTTCCACTCTGGCTTGCTGACTTGCGGCCGACGATTACTTTCCATTGCACAGCTCCGCTGGTCTTCCTTCTTCACCAGAGTGGAAAGGCTGAAAGTGTTTTTTTTTTTGTATGTTTTACCTCTATGCACGCGCGAGAGATACTGTGTATGTACCCTACTGTATGGAGAAGTTTCTAACCAGTTTGCTTCGCCTAACTCCGAGCAGGCCACGATGATGTCGAGCTCGTATTCTCGGATATGATTGTAGGACTTCGAAGGTTTATGCTAAAACGCCGGGCAGAACAGTATAGTGCTTCCTTCTCAATCCCTATGTGGGAAGTGGTTGAGATGTACGGTCGCCGTTGGCGAGGAGATCGAACAATTTACGCGATTTTCGTCGCGTGTTTTCCTACTTTCTTTCACCGCTTCGTGTCTAGACCGCCGCACGTTCGGAATATCCGATTCGCCCGAGAAGACTGGCGAGCGAACTGGCCGCCAGAGTTTTCCGTTCTGGCCGCTAGGATGCCGTCGATTTCGCTGAAGTCGCCAATAGAAGGGAGCTCTCTCCAGCTTGTTTTCCCCCAGAACTCGATGTTCATCCACCAACACAAGGCGATGTGAACGCGATCCTGTACGTCATCTTCCCCGACAGAGCGGTATATGTACAGCGCAACGTAGAAAGTGTTCGCAATAAATGGACTAAAAAAATGTGTACAGCTGCTGGACAGATGCACGGTGCATTGTTCACTCAAAAACAAAAACACCGATTTTTTGACATTTGTGGCTCCTGCTAGAATTGTTTTTGTCCGAATCCTGTGCTCTTAGACTCGAACTGTTATATTTTTATGAGTTTTCTTTTCCTCGTCGATAATCACAATTTTTTAGCGTCCGTCCGAAGTAGTTCATCGAAATACGCCGAGCTTTCGAAAAATTAAGTTAACACCGTAAAACGTCCCGTCGATTTTTCTAATAAAGAAACACCGGAAAATTTACAGCCTATTTACAATCGACTAAAAAGGCCGTCATCAAACCGCGTTTTATCTATAAAAAAAAAAAAAAAAAAAAAAATTGCGGATGCGCACACGTGTTTTTGGTCAATGTTCAAACACAGGTTCCTCTGCCAGACGCAGTGTTCACAATTGCGCATGAAAAATGTTTTTTCTTTGTTTTAGCAATAAATTAATAGGGGTTACAAAGGATAAAACGAGGGACGAGATTATAATCGGCTTCTCCGTTCCATCCTCAGTTTCCGAAATTAAAAATGTGTGCTTGTTTTTTTTTTGTTTTTTTCTATTTATTATTATTTATATTGTTGACGTTTTTGGCGAAGAATCTCGCTTTTCGCAAGAATTGCAAAAAAAGAAAAGGATATAAACGCGAGATTTTTTATGAGGTGACTTTTTGTTTTTCTTTTTTGGCTTCCATTTTTGCGCAATCGGGGACGGTAAGCCCGCTTCCTCAGTGAAATGTGAACAGAATTAAGATGTCTTTATTGATTCGGTTTACAGGGTGGCGCAAGGCCAACATCTCGCTGATATTAGGAGCACTACGAGACGTAGCCTGTGCCTGTTTTAAGCGTCGTGCGGCCAAAGATAGAAAGAAATCCTCCCAGGCCGCATGGTGGCGACAAGGTCGCTGCAAAAAAGTGGAATAAAGAATACATATTTCTTTTTTTCTTTCTTGCTATATGTATGCATACTTCGTCATTCGCTGACCTTCTACTATTATGATACACGACAAGGATTAAAATAATAAATGTAATCCGTAAGATTGATGTGCAGGCTTTTTTTTTTTCTTTTTTTGTTTATACATTCGCAGAAATATTAGCATGAAACTACGCATGGGCGGTACGCCAATCGTTCGTCTTTCCCGTTCGGCGGCCGTTCAATATGGCACGCCTATGATCGTGCAGTTGGCAGTGGCAGATACAAGCATCCACTCCGTGTCGCCATTTTTCTTTCAGAAGTTCGGTCATGGCCACTCATCATCATGATCATCATCACGAAGCCGGGGCTCTGCGTTTTGCTGGTGAAGAGTGGAGGAGAAAAGGATCACAAGTCACAAAGGGGAGGTTAGGAGATTGGGGGAAATTATCCCGGGAAAATTGAATGAAGTAAAACTAACTAGCTCAGCTGGGAACAGGCGGGGCAGAGGAAAATTGGGATTCTCCTCCTCTGTGCCTCCGGCCCAAAATCTCAACGACCCTGTCTTACAGTGGGCCTGGTGCTGGGGTATATATATATATATATATATATATATATATATATATATATATATATATATATATTATTTCCTTAGCGTTATCCTGGTGATATACCACACTGCCTGGTAATAGTTTCAAAAATACTGAGCGCAAGCCATAGAGTTATGTACGCTAGAGGTTCAACTGGCGCTAGTGTCTATGCGACTTCCGGGAGGCAAATTGAAGCAGACAGCAACCAGTCTACTTTTGCGGTGCTCCTGTGCATTCCTATGGGAAAACCCTCGTGCATTTTGTCTCTTCGCCGGAAAATAACACGGAACATGTTGGTTATTTGGGTCGTACCGAATAGCATGTTTCTTGATTAATATTGTAAAAGTGTAATTGCTTTAGTTAGCACATTTTTCTTCATCAGTGAACGATGTTCAACTTCTCTACATTTCAGTCCCAAACATGTGTTCCCCAGCAGGTGTGTAAAAACGACAGACGATTCCAAGCAAAATAACGATCCAAAGAAATATAGAGTGTGTTCGAGGTTCGCCAGCATTCCGGTGGCACTTATATATGGCTAATATTCCAGTCCTGTCACTGTATGAAAATGACGCCGTCGGGCACTTTATGAGCGGGTAAAAACATTAAAAACGTAAAAAATAAAGTACACGTGGGCCATAAGAAATGTCTCTGTATTGTTTCCTCTGCCGGAGAGCTTTTATCGGGCACTTGTTCTCAAATATTTCGAGCGTGCGGGTGATGTTTCCAACGTAAAACAGGCATCTTCGCACAGAGCAGAAAGAATAAAGCGGTACTTACTTATTTAAGAACGAAATATAATGCGTGGCCTTCAATTTATTTTGATCGTACACGCACGGGTAGTTACTGATCCACTATTACTGCACAGTTCTTGCCGTCTACCTTAATTTCCAGATGTCCTTCGTTCGTTTTGCACGTATATCCCTCATGCTGAAAAGCGCCGACGTCGTGTTCGCGCTAGCAGTGTCCGACAGTGCACATAAATACACGTACCAAGCACCGTTTTTAAGGCGATGAACTTGACAGAGAAACGCCGTAACTGACCAATTATTTCGTCGGCCTGACTGAGAAGTGTTCTAAGCTACCTAGTACGTATGAGTCATTCGGAATATTTGCTCTTATGATCGAGCGCAGGGAGAAAATGCACTCAATTTTTCCCGTAGAAATGCATTACCGGAAGTCAACTTTCGACTGGTTGCTGCCTGCTTCAATTTGCGTGAGCACACTAGCGCCACTTGAACCTCTGGAGTACATTGTAATAACTCTATGGACAAGCAACTTAATCGGCTTATAGAAGGGCAAGGGGAAGAAACCCATTTTTTGTTTTGTTCCTAGGCTAGGTGGCGCAAGCTACCGCCCTTTATAAAGGGTACGGCCATTATCATCCATCCATCCATGCACATTCTGTAGACGTTAGCCTCATGCGACGCGCGAATCGAATGCAAGCTCTGCGTTAGCGTTCGTTTCGGACTCGCGTTCAATTTGAATCAGTATATGCTCACAGTCTGCCCACGGGCCCATTGATGTGGAGAGTGTTACCGAGGACTCTGCGCAGGTCAGTGTTCCGTACAGACCGGATAGCCTCTGACGGGATTATAGAACGGCAGGAAGGTACGTCGGCGCGGGATTCTATCTTTGGCACCACCGAAACTGAGACGAAAGCAAAAAAGGACTGTGCGGCGAAAAACACATATCGCCTGTCGCTGATCTTGTCGTGCCCGAGTCCCACCGGAGCGACAAACAGAAACGGCCGACAAGCCTCGTGCACGTCCAGCGTGCGCGCGAGGATACCTTTGCCGGGCTCGCAATCACTCGTGCTCGCTTCACGAGCCCGAGAGACTGAAAGCCTGCCCAAAAGGAGTACCTTCGCGCGCGCATGCTTGTCGGCTGTTTGTCGCTCCAGTGAGATTCGGGCACTAAACCAGGGATCACGCACTGCTGCTCATGCCATCGTGCAAAACACAGTCTGCTAACACGAGTCACCGCAATGTCTGTGGTTCGAATGCGGCCCGCCAAGATTTCTCCTTGAACTCAGTGCCCTGGGGCATTCGAAGCACGGATCTCGCGGTGACTCGCATTCGAATCCCTATGCAAACTGCCTTTTGTGTGATGTGTAAGCTCTGTGACCCCGGATTAATCGTCCAGAGGGCATTAAAGAGGAAAGTGGGAAACGAAGCGCGTCAAAATATAATCCTGCCCCCCCCCCCCCCCCCCTCAAAAAAAAAAAAAAGGGGGTTATTTGTTACCGGTTCCGTTTTCAGTGTTCCTGCGTATGGCGCGTGATTTGCTCGTTTTGCGAAGCGACGAACAGACGCGTGCTGGGATGAGAAGTTCGCACGCTGGACTGAGGACTTGTAAATATTGGAATGGTGCCTATAACTAGGCTGAAAGATTCTTGTAGTATTTACGAGTTGGAATCTGTACGCACCATCTCTGACAAATGGTCGCTTACGGCATCGCGGGAGGTATCGCGAGCCCACGCGGTGAAAGAACAACGCTCGAAAGATGAGACAGTGATGTGCGCAGATCGGAACTGTTCCGAGGCTCCCGGGTAGATGGCGCCACCGTGTCTTTTCCTCGCCATCCCCACGCCAGATAGGATGACTGAAGTCGAGGAATCTGGCGTAACCTTTAAAAATATTGAACGCGGTACTACAGCTACCGCACCTCGTAATCCGCCACAAAACACCCATGTTACCCTCAAACACAATTTAAAAAAAAAAATTGCGAATTTTTTTTTTTTTTTTTTTGTTAATTGCGAAATTTTACAGCGCGTCGCCGAATTCACACTTTACGTCCAAAAGTAACGCTAGTAGTCGGGACTTGATGACGAAGTTTCAGAGGTTGTCGTCATCCCAATAAAAGAAAGCCGTGACTTTCGGAAACTTTCAATGGGAAACACGGCGGTCGACACGAAGTCAACGACGAATACGCAAAGACGAATGGCGTCTGCTACCGGGAACAAGCCCTCATTTTCTCCTATAGCAAAAATAAGTAAAAAAAAAAAGAAAATGAAGAGAAAGAAGCTTTGAGTTGTGTGTTTGCGAGCCACGTGTTTGTCGGCAGTCAAGACAAAGTCATAAAACCTCGTAACAGACGCGAAGACACGCAGTACGTCTGCTTTTGCTGCGGTGGCTACTTTTGCCACGCAGGAGATGGAGGTCTCGCGAGACCTCGTTCTCGTCGTGACCCCCGCGTGGCCACCAGGAAACGGCCGGTATAAACAGGCGCGGCGAAAGTGAATCGGGATGCACGACGGAATGGAGATAAAGAAAACAAACGCGCACAAACAAAGCAAAAAACGAGAAAAAAAAAATCGCCCACGGGTTGCGTTCCACCTCGAGACAGGAGAAGCATGGGTTGCTGACCCTCTTGGCCTCGTGTGGCGCCGACGCCGCGATGACGTCACGATCAGAGGTCGTGACGTCGGCGTGACGTCATCCTGTCGCGGCGCAACAGACGTCGCCGCTACGATCGATGGATGCTTGGGTTTTCTCTTGGACTTTTTTTTTTTTTTTTTGTATATTAGTTTATGGGTTTTTCGGTGTCTCTGGGAAAGGAAGGTGGGGGAGGGGGAGGGTTCAAACGAAGCGAGGGAAAGAAGGTTTGCGAAGGATGTGCTTGTCACTTTCTCTTGCTCTCTCCCTCTCTCTGTGATTCGCGGTATGTTGAGCATTTCCTCTTCTTTGCTCCGCTGGAGCGAGATGGGGAGAGAGAAGCAGCGTTGTTGGAAGGAGCGAAAAAAAGAAAAAGCGTAAGGTTCTGCTAATTGGCTGTCTTTTAAATTGGCGACCAGATGGTGCGACTCGGGATTTCGCCATTATGTTTTTCTCTCTTTTGGATTGGACTTGGATATTGGCTTTCGCCCAAGGCGGCAACATTGACCGTGGGGGTGGCGCTAACAGAGAACTGAACTTCGTTTCGCCGTAACTTTGCAAACAGCGAACGGTACACCCGTCTCGAGTCAATCGGAGCGACGGACCCAACCACGTGACAACTCTCCGCGGAAAGAGTGCACTTCAGCTATACGACGTCACGCGCCTCGCTCTGGCGCGCTGATTGGCTCGCTCTGGTCGTAAACTTTCGCTGCGGCTGTAGGCTTTCGAGTGGCGCACAACTGCTTGGGGCAAAGGCGTTCGTTTGTGTACGAACAGCGAGTTGGTGTGCGTGTAACTATCGTGTGCCCTGAAGTTGCTGGCTTCCTGTACTCGTCATTTGAAATGGAAAAAAAAAAAAAAGAAGAAAAAGTTGCGCATAGTTTATACGTTTTGCGAAGTATAGTTATCACCAAGATTTGGATGTCCAGGGGAAAGCGATGCTCTTGGCGTTTGAAACTTGTACGTCTTGATAAAATAACTTGCAGCTAATCCCAAATGTTCCTGCATATATCTAGACTCGTCACGTAAAGAAGGAAAATCGTGCTTCGTAGAAATCCGGTCTTTTTAGAACTGTTCTTGAAGTGAATAAGACAATAAAAAAAAAAAGCTAGAATAAAAAAAAATGTTCAAACCGCATTAAAAAACGAGAAAATAAAAGTACATAGCTTTGACTCACGTGGTACCCGATATGTTCCCTTTTGATGGCGACCAGTTGATGACGTCACAAACTGGATATTTTTTCGTCCCTTAGACATTTCTCTAAGAGCTCAGTTCATGCACGCAGCGTCCGGCTCGCATAGCGACCAACCGTGGCACTACTTTGGAGAAACTGCGACCGTATCCTATTTTCAATACACGAACTATCCCATTCTATGCATGGTGTTCATAACGAAACTCTGCGCTCTAAAACGAGCGGGAAAAATCTGCGCCTGCACCTGGCGAGCTCAAACTTTCACTGAGTGTGCATTGAAGTGGTGGATTTTAGCTGAGGGAATTTTAAGACAAAACTCGTTTTGTCTTAAAGTTTCATCAGCACATTCGGCATTCGGCACATTCGGCATTGCGAATGTGCAGACGTACTGCGCTTCGAATAATCGAGTAGCAAAAACATGGCGCCGTCATGGTGGTGGTCGTCTTCTTTGCACGTTTGCCTTCCCCGGCTCAACCAATCACGTATACCATAAATGCATCGAGATCTCGGTTTTCTTTCTTTCTTTTTTTACATATGAAATGTTTTTACGCACTTTGGGAAAGTTTACGGCCCGTGACCTGTACGTGAACTCAGTTTCCCCGCAAAATTTTAAACGGAAAATGTGCGTCTTCTTGCAAAGCGTCAATTCCGTTTTCTCGCTCATAGATGTTTCGGGAAATCGGCGTCACGCGATCTATACATCCCAATTCAGTTGCCCGCTAAATTTGGCGTGAAAATTCGCGTCTGGCGACTCCAGTCCAGTTTCTCCCGCTAAATTTGGCTCGGGGAAATCGACGTCACCTTACCCTATGTACAGCCAATTCAGTTTCCCCTCTAAATACAGCGGGAAAATGTACCTCACGTCACACGCCGATTCCCTCACCAATTCCCAACGACGCGTCGTGTTCTGTCGTGGTGAGCAGTCGCAAGTTAGGTATACCTCCCTACAGACTCGCCCGCACTGAAAGGCAAACGTGCTAATGGCCAGCCTTTTTAACGCCAGCCCGTGTCTTAAAACAAACAACGCGCGCTTTTGGTTTTACGCGCGACTGTCTGTCGTCATAATAGGCTCAAACACTACAAAATACCGCAAAAAAAAAAAAAAAAAAAGAGGACAGTGGCATGTTGTGCCCGTTTAGCTCGAGGCCACGTGTCAAGTCGAGACCGCCGTGGCCTCGGCGTGCCTGCTGTTCGGATTCTCCGACAAGTCGGAAAATTGCGAAAACTACGAGAAAATATGAAGGAAAAAAAAAAAGTAATAAAAGCGAGAGAGATGTCGTCCCCGTTAAAACGCTCTTTCCGAGATCCGCCACGCACGCATGCCACGCATGTGCTTTTTGCCCTGCACGAAAGGCGCTCCTCCTAACGCTCTCGTTTTCTGCCCTCCCTCTGTGTGTCTCTCTCTCTCTTTCTTGCTCCGTTCCCCCCCCCCCCCCCCCCCCCCCTCGAAGTTGGGTAGGAGCAATGCGGTACAGATCTACAATAATGTCCGCTTTCTTTGCTCACGAAGAAGCTCGGACCGTACGTAGATTATCGTTAACGTATACTCTTTGATTCGCAAACTTCGTCGCGCCTCGTCGTAATAAACCATCTCGAAAAAAAAAAAAGAAAAGAAAAGGACACTCTTTCACGCACCGTCGCGAAGAATACCTCGTAACTTCTCCAATCGCACACACCACCAAAACGTGGAAATACGCGATAGATGGCAAACAAATCGGCTTGTTCGCATGCATCCGCAAGGGGCAAATGTCAGGCAGCACTAGGTTATCAATCATCTGTTTTAAACTTTCTGAAACTTCCCCGGTCGGCGAGGACTCGAATTCAGTGACGCGCTATACGTGTCCAAGCGATGACGATTGCTTTTGTTGCTCGATGGGCTATTCGCAACTCCAACGCCCTGTAGGTGGCGGGGAGGTAGTTCCAAGATGGCGGAAGAGACGGGGATAGATTCTCCAGAATATTTTGTGCGCCTGCTCGCTGACGCTGCTCAGCGCGCTAAAAATGATTTATTTGCCTACAAATGCGAAGCGGTTAGGGAGGGATCATATTACAGGTGACGGACATGCTGATGCACGTTAGGAAAACGAGCATGCTGTTATTTAGAAGTTGCAGAAACCTCAAATTGCGAAGCTTTGTCGTGAGCGAACGCGTTTTAGGCACCGGCCACGTTACTGTTTGTTGCAAAATATTTTCGAGGATGATGAAGGTATTATGTTTGCACTTTGCCTGGCCATTACTGCTCTAAAAAGAGAGCCACGAGGTGACCGTCAAGCTTCGGAAGAGCAGCGTTCACAGTATTGGTGTCTTCGCGTCACTGCCTCAGAACTCGATGCTGACCGTCTCGGTTTTTGGTGTACACGTAATCAAACTGCTCTATGTTTATTGATATAAAATTTTATTACCGCAGGCTACCGTGCGGTGTAGCATTACAACCTCAAGCTCGCACTGCGCCTTTGAAGCACAATTTTCAGTGCGCGCCAGGAGCGTTGCCGTGCTCATCACTCTAAAAAAAAAAAAAAAAAAAAACGTGGTTTTGCAGGAAAGCCAAGAAAACCCCGATTACTTTTTTTTTCTTTTTTTACAGTCACTTACACTTACTTAAGCTATTTTAATAAGTTGCACAAGCCGCTCGTGAAAGTTGGTAGCGCCGGTTGAACGTCAGTGCGCTGTACGTCCAACTGAAGTTTAGGGGTGTCGTACGCTATGCAAAAACTGCCTATTAACATAATCGGCGTGTTTAGGTTTTTTTTTTTTTTTTATCGCTCTATCAAAAAGAAATATTTTAATATACGGTACATTTTTGTACCGCGTTATTTGCAACATTGCGGTCCCTCTGGCCAAAACTGCGCGTTCTAAGCTCTCGTCACGAACGGCTGGCTAACACAGACGCGCTTGAAATGCTTCGAGCATTTTTTTATTTGCTTTGTAATTACCTGAAAGCAAGTAAGTGCTTGGAATAAATAGTCATGTTCCTTGTAACGGCCTTAAAACGCGAACTCATTCCCGATTTGTATTGCTCGACATACCGTTGCGCCACGAGTTTTCTCCTACTTATGGTAAAGAATAGACTTTCCGTAGACCGTACTATAGAATTCTTCATTATTAGCGGGAGCGTTTTCCGTCACGTTGAGTATACAGATTGAGCTGGCGGCCATGCACAAGACCAGAAATCCGCAGCGTATGCGATACACGAAAAGTCCCTAATGAAATTCGACATCCCAATCCTTCGTGCACGGCTGTTGCAAGGCGGAGCACAAGATTTTCTTTTTCAACGCGCTCACTTTTTTCGTTAAAACGGCTTCACACATCAAGGTTGACAGTTCCTGCCACCGTTTCCGCCGCCGCCGCCGCCGCTGCCGTCCCCGCTCGTCTGGTTCTTCGTTCGTCCGCGGGAGGGCGAGCGGCGCGCTGGAGTTGTGAATTTAAAAGGGTCTATACGTAGTGAGCAGCAGAACAATGCTCATTTGATGTTACACGCTACGGATAGAGGCATCAGACAACCGCGTGCACTATGTGATGTTTCCTCCCACTTTCTATCTCTTGCTTCGTCATCGCACCGTTCCTTTTGTGATCGATACAAATCTTGTATGGTAAAGTGTGTTCGAAGTACAATGGAAAATATATGATTGTATAGGGCAAATAGCATAGACAGATTTTTTTTTTTTGAACGTAATTGGAAAGCGTGTGACATGCTTTATTTAGTCTGTATGCTTTTATTTCGCGGTAATGTGCAACGATGACATAAAGCTAAGTTTGTAACATGTGGTGTCAAAATTGAGATTTGTGTATTTTACTCTCGTTTGTTTTTCTCTCTTTTTTTTTTTTTGCTTTTCTTTTATGGATTGCCTGTTCTCACACACAAGCACGCAGGTGCTTTCGTGAGGCAGTAATCAATGTATGTGAATCACTTTGTACTAATGAAACTATTATTATTATTTTTTTCCCCTCCGCCTGCACTGCCGACACAATGACGTGTGATATTACTTTTAGTTTGGACGTGGCGATTGATGTCAATTTTACCGTGTGTTACAGAAATTCGGAGAATAGGCTCGTTAAAAATTGGAATAAGGCCTCTTTTTCCCCCGCTTTTTAAGCAAAGAGGAAAAAAAAAAACTTTTTTTTTCGAGTTTTTTTTATTCTTTTTATTAGTATTTGTTTCGCTGGTCGCTGTGTCCCCTCCGAAGGTCACGTGTCAGTCAGACATTATTGGATTGGATTTAATGGCTCATAGCGTCCCTCTGCGTTTTATCGCGAGTCGACCAGATTCGACTTTGTCCAAGTTTTCCGACTCAACTCGTCAACGACGGTTCGATCGAAGTTCGACTATTAAGCGCACGCGTGGAAATAGAGAAGGACCTTTACGCCACCTGGCGGAGGATTCCGCCTTTTTCAATTGTTTCGCGCTAAGCATATATTTTAATCTAAAAAAAGTTTCCACCGATACTTCACCAGTAGTGACGTCATGCGCGCAGGCCTTGTCTTCTAGTCGGTATTGCCCGTACACACGCATCGTGCGCATCGTGCGCCGACGACCGGACAACCCCTCTCATTTTTTCCTCCTTGAGTAAAGCTTGTATCGGCGGCAGCGATGTGCGCTGAAGAAATCAAACGTGCGAAGGAGAGCGAACACAAAGAAAAAAGAGAAAGAATTTCCGCCCGTTAGCGCGGTAGCGTAGAACTTCGTGATCGAGAGAGAGTGAGAGAAAGGAGGAAGAAAGAGTGTCAGAGAGAGAGAGAGGAAGTCGCATTTACTCGCTCCCTCCCTTCTACCTAAGGCCTACCGATGAGATGAGATAGCGGACGGCAAGTCGTCGAGGTCGCGAGGCAAGGCAGGCAGGCAGGCAGTCGCGACGACGATCTCTCCAACGAGTTTCGCGTGTGCGTGCGTGCCCATCTGCAGCAGCTCGCTTCGGCGTAGCTTAGCGTCAGCTTAGCGTCGCGCAAACGCCGGCGACGGCGTCGGGGAGCGCAGTCGGCACAGCCCGTCGGCGCCCAAGCGAGTTCTTCTTAAACCTCGAGCCTTCATTCCGCCGCCGTCGACGCTGGTTCGGTCTACAACTGCTGCCGCTGTAGTGTGTTTTCCTTTTCTATACTTGGGTGCTGTCGCCACACGTCTGTTTTCGTACTCGTCTTGTGCGCGGGTGTGCGAATCGGGGCCGTCGTCTTCGAGTGGATTATCGACGCTTGCTTCTTCTCGTCGAGGATATTCCCGGCCCGTTTTTCGTGTTTCTTTTTTGGTGAGGGGGCGATCGCCGGGCGTAAGGATCGACGACCTCACTAGTGTGACACCTTCGAGCCCTGTTCGAGGAGGCGCTGCGTCTCGCACCGGACTGACGATATTCTGCCGCGACTGTCGCCGATTCCTTTGTGACGCCGGAGAAGTGACTCGGATAGAGCTGTCAAAAGTCGCAGGCGTTGCGACTACTCCGGAAGTCGGTCTGACGTTTAATTTCGTCGAAGAAAAAGGTGTGTGCGGTTGGAGAAGTTACTAGGTATTCTTCGGGACGGTGCGTGAGAGTGTCCCTTTTTTGATCGGAAAGGGGGGAGTGGTGGTGATTGTGGTGCCGTGACTGCGGACCGAGGGATAATATGCGGCTCTTCGGACGCAAGTCTCGCTCGTTCACGCTGCCGTCCGAGGACGGACGCAACAGTCCTGGCTACGAGAGTCGCCCCCCGGGTGTCGCGAACGGTCGGGGCGGACCGACCCTACCCACTCTGCCCGAAATTCGGGTGGATGCACCGCCGGCCGACGACCCGCCGTCGACTCCCGACGAACACCGGCCCGTCGAACACCGACCCGTCGAAGTGCCGGCCTCCGACGAAACTGCAGGTAAAGACAACTAATAAAAAGACAAGAAAAAAAAAAAAAAAAAAAAAAAAAAACTCAAATATGCAGGCGTATATATGTGCGTATATTAATCGTGATGTTTAAACTCTGAGATTGGGAAGGAAACTTGATGACAAAGCAAAAGGGATGCCGTCTGCTGTCCAATTTCTTATTTCCCTCTTTGCTTTGTCTTCAAGTTTCCTTTCCAGTCTCACTATTCGTTGGTCAAACCGACTCGTCGTCAGTCTCTTTGGTCAACTGCCTTTTTGGTCGGCGGGCTCTTTGGTCGAAAGGCTTTTTCGCCGGCTGCCTTCTTTTGATCGGCCGCTTGATTGGCGACATCGGATCGTCGGCTGCGGTTGCGGTCGGACTCGGA
The DNA here is from genome assembly GCF_016920785.2 of Ixodes scapularis. Lineage (NCBI taxonomy): Eukaryota > Metazoa > Arthropoda > Arachnida > Ixodida > Ixodidae > Ixodes > Ixodes scapularis. Next base: position 64,921,415 of record NW_024609883.1, on the reverse strand, counting down.
GTGAAACGGAGAATAGGTTATCTTGTGTGCAATCCACGTGCATGCCGCTGCTCGCCTTGTCACTTATTATCTATGTACGCGCTCCTATCAGCTATTCTGCGGTCGGCATGCGTGCCCCGAATAACGTATCTGCACCGGCGATAATGGTGACGTAATAGTGATAACGGATGATTAGACTGGGTCGAGTCACTAACTCGGGTATTGTCGCGTTTCCTTTTTCCTTTTTGGCGTACGTGAACTCGGAATAACTGTGGTTTGTGCAACGTCGCTGGCGTCGTCAATACGTCGATTAGCTGAATCGGCAAACAACCAGTCTGACGGGATCGGTGTATGCGGGCGCCTCTCAATGCCAGCTGCGCCTGGCACTTCGTGAAGCCGACCAGGCCTTTAGTCGCCTGGGCTTTTATGAGCCTGCAAGTTAAGTACGGTGCACAATGCTGTCGTATTTCATTGAGGAACCTGCTTAAGAGATTTTTGACCCCAGGACCCCCGAAGTCGTGAGCCCGATGGCAAACCAACCGACACCCTGTCAGTAGCTGCCGCTGCACGAGGGCTTGTGTAATTGAACGCGAGGAACTCGCGCTTGTGTCCGCCCATGTGCAAGGATTCCACGGCTTCCTGTAGAGTACATATGCGTTCGAAAGCGGTTTGTAATAAGTGTTATCCCTCATAAAAAAACACACCAAAAGATCTGTAGTGCTTTTTTGTTGAAAAGTTGTTGAAAAAAGTCATCGTAGGGTATAACACGTCAACAGCTTTTCATCCGACTTTTTCTAGCTTTTCTGTTACCTTCCCACTGCATACCGGCCCACATTTCAATCAGCGGAATGCGTCCTTCACGAAAGAGACACACGCAAATGCTATCGCGTTTCGACGTAGTCTAGAGCGAAGCACCGTAAAAACGTAGCTTTGTACGGGTAGACATCTTTTGAAAGCGTGTCCTCTGTTGGAAACTGTAGAATCCCCGCGCAATGGAGGACACAAAAGGACACCGCCAATGTTGGAACTTTAGAAACTCTACTAACGACACTTCATTTCTATCTTATGCAGTTTTAGGATCTCCTATTCTCTGGTGTCGCTCGCTTCGCCGTTGTACAGTGTTTTTTGGACCTTTGAACAACGAGCACGTGACTTTGGAAAGCTCTCTATTGAGGAAAAGGATGAGATAAGAGAGTGCGGGGACGTCAGAACGCCGATCTCTGGTTGGAATGCCTAGTGGATCACTGCTCGAACGCGTACGAACGCCAGCGTCCATTGCTGATGTCCCCGTGCGCCCTCATTCCTTCCTCTCTCTCCATTTCTACCCGGATTCGATTCGCCACCGCGTCGCGGGGAACAGTTCAAGGGCGCGGCTCCTGTGTGGGTCTTCTCTTATCGCGTCGGCGTGTTTGTCGACCCGACATTCCTCGCCGCGACGACAAGAAGCGTGCATTGTTCCCTCGCCCCTCCCGTCGATCCGTCTCCGAGCGACGCGTTGACTCTGTGTCGCGTCGACTTTGAGGTGAGCGTTGTTTGACGTGGGATCCACCAGACTGACTCCTGCGCCTGTCGCTCCTGAAGAAACACACACCCCGAGGATCGGATGTCAACGCTAGCTGCTTGGCGCTTTTTTGTCGCGCGGACGTGCGTAGTGGACGCTGAAGCGTGTCTCGGGGATGCTTCGATGAACTCGCGTAAACACGCAGTCTTGTTCGAAGTGACAGCGGCGGCTCGTACAATCGTGTTTTTGTTGCACGTGTAGAGAGGTCTGGGCTGGGAGGGCCAACGTCACCTAGGATAATCGAAAGCCCGTGCACTGGAATTTTGACGTCGTCGCAGTGAGATGGAATGGGAGACACAGATGGGATAGGTTGGACGCGACATAGAATTATTATTATGTACGCTAGAGGTTCAGCCGGCACCGGCCTCCGTGACTTAAACCGGGGTCACACTGCTTATGCATCGTACAAAAGACGCTCCGCATTCAGATTCGAATGCGAGTCACCGCGGGATCCGTGCTTCGAATGCCCCAGGGCAATAGAGTTCGAGGATAAAGATTGACACGCGGGATTCGAACCACGGACATTGGGGTCACTCGTGTTTGCAGACTGTCTTCTGTGTGATGCCGGCTTTACGCTTTCAAATCGAAGCAGACAGTGGCCAGTCTATATACTGTGTGCTGTGTGCGCGAATGCTGAGCGCGTGGTGATGGCGAGCGTCCACAGTTCTTTTGCAACGTGCATTCCGCACCATCAAGAGTGCCGGTCTTAGCAGCCTGTTGATGTGAGCTCGTTCTGAGCATGCGCTCTAAACAGCACGCACAAATATGGCGTCCAGTGAATACTCTCTCTGGCACTCTTGTTCCTGCATATGGTGAAAACACGCCTGCATTTTGTCTGTTCGTCGTAGAATAGTAACAATATAAAAGTGTAATTGCTTTAAGTAAAGTTTTTTTTTTTTTTTTAATGCCTGAGCTATGTCTGGCGCATACATATAGGCACATATATATAAGCATGTTCCAGGGCTAGGTGTGCGAAGGCAAGCGACAGATCGGACCAAAAATACCGAGAGAAACTAACGTATAAGAAGTATTCACTGGGCGCCATATTTGTGGGTGATGTCTAGAGCGCATGCTCTGAACGAGCCCACATTAATAGGCTGCTAAGACCTGCAATCTTGAGGGTGCGGAATGCACGTTACAAGAGAACTGTGGAAGCTCGCCATCAGCCCGCGCTCAGCAGTCGTGTACACAGCTATGGCCGCCAATGAATACTTCCTATTAGCGGCTAGATGTTTTGGTGGCGCCCTCCTATGGTTTCCTATCGTGACGTTATTGCCTTACGAACAACAAGTTCGACGGTGTTTGTAATTAGCATGGTGGAAACTTGAGATCATAGCGCTTTGAAAGCAACACTACCAACACCTTGAAAATGGGAGTTCTTACATTCCTCTTACTTCTGTTCATAAGAAAACCTTTGCTGACGTCATAGTCAGCATTCGGCCAATGGTGGAAGGCCGACCACAGCGACACTTTTGATTCCGCACGTCGCCAATAGAGTTCGTTTAAAGTGTGCCAGCATTCCGATGACGCTAATGCTACTAATATGCAAGATCTGTCACTAAATAAAAATGACCCGCCATGGTGATTTACGCCCGCTTAGAAACACGCAAAAAAAAAAAAAAAAACGCGTGGGTTATAAAAAGTATATCTTTTTTTATTATTTCGTATACTGGACCGCTTGCTTAACCATCCGCTTAAAAAAATATTGAAGATTTAGGAAAACAATATTCTGGCTTCTATTTTTCTTTTCTTTTTTTGCATGGGTCAGTGCCACTTGCGGTGACTAAATTTACTAGCGGAAACCGTGAAAGTTTCCAGATCAGTATTACCCCAGTTATTCGACACTTGTTACCGCAGTTTAGTGTTACTGAGGTCTAGACTTGGCCGCGGTTAAGTGTGCCCGACGGGTATCCTAATCCGCCGTTACGCTTAAGTATAAGGTTAGCAGTTACTGCTAACTATACCCTATAGCAACACGGGTAACCGCAGTTAAGTGTGACAGCAGTCACACCTAACTGCGATTGCGGATACCCGTGTGACCTATCGGCTAAGTACGGTTTATCCAAGGCCCGTGCTCTGCAGCGGCTAAATTTCTCATCTACAGCTGAGACACCAGATGCCCCCTGAGGCTGACTCACTCCCGGCTGTATAAACGCAACACGATTACAATTATTAACATAAAAGAAAAAATTGTAGTTTTTTTTTTTTTCGTGCGTTTTTGCGTGGGTGGTATCGCCAGTCGTCCCGGAATGTCGGAGTCGACGGCGCTATGGACGAAAGCGCCTCGAGAACTCCCGCCCAAGGATGTGCGTCTACCTGTAATGTTGGCGACCTTAATACACCGCCGCCTCAGAGCGAAGGCAGCGTGGGCGTGACCGCACGTGAACGTCTTGAAACGACTTCCCGGACGACGACCGTAACTGCCGAGGTAACCTCCGTGACTCTCTCTCTCTCTGCTCTTGTTGTGCTCGTGGAGTCACTCGAGTCTTGTCAGTGTATCGCAGGTCAAATGAAAACCCGGTCGCCGTCTTTGCTTCCGTGACTGGCCGCGATTGGCTGGAGGCGTGACACGGGCGCCATCTTGCTTCCTCGACGAGTTGGGATTGGCTGGAGGCGCGCTCCAGACGCGATATCTTGTTTGCAGCCGAGCCATATGGTTCACTCTAGTTACTGACAGTTTGGGGAAGGCGTAGGGCTTATTGGGTCTACGCTTCTCGCTTCGGGATGGGCCCTTCGGCCTTGTTATCAACAAATGCCGCAATATCATCGGCTGATCAAAGAGGCTTTTCTTAAATAATCAAACGCACTTTTTTTTTTAAGTAAAAATTGGGGGAGAGATGCATAACATCCTTACATAGACATTACAAAGAAAATGTGACAGCTTCCTGCTAGAACTTAGTACAGTTATTATTGGCCACCGAGCTCGAGGGAAGGCTGTTCCAATCGGAGGTGCATAATGGAAGGGGTGAGTGTATTTGAATGCGTTATTTCTGGAAAATAGGGGCTCTACGTATTTGAGAAATGATGGAGGCGACAAGAAACGTGATGAGCCGGAAGAACGAAGATCCTGGGTGAGCCCGGATTAATGTAATATGCGCACGAAAGAAATTCGGTCACTTTTTTCTTCCAATAGCGAGGGTTTGTAACGATATGGACTGTTCGAACGAAGAAAGGCTACCCCAGGGGCCCTAAACTCTTCAGGCGTAGAGTTGGAGCCGACGGAGCGTGCCGGTTGGACGCTGGCGACAAAAGCGCAAGTCATCGTCGTGATAGTGCAAATGGCGCGTTCCGTGAACTTCAGCCCCAACTTTGTGTTTGACGAGTTTAGAGCCTCGGGAGTAATTTACGAGCGATAAAACGAATGTGGGATTACGTTCCCACACAGCCAATCAGACGCCAGTTGAGAAACGGCTAGCGAAGGCGACGCGTGCTGACGACATGTTCACTGTCACAGCGGGGGCTGATATTTTTTTCCTTCTACTTTTAAACACATTAACGTGAACCGTTGTTTGACTATGTGTTCGGCATTTCGTGAAGCCTAGATAAAAGCGTGGCCGCGCGGCTCGCCACTGGTTGGTTGACCGGGGGAAGGGGAGGCGGAGGTGTCACGTGACCTGAGGGGTGGACGAGGAGGAGTGAGGTAGGCGAGGAGGAGCTCGACCACCTGTGCGCACTGAGGGAAAGCAGCTCGAGAGGATGGAAGGCTATATAAAAAGATGGCCAGGTTTATCGGCCCGATTAGTCGTAGTGTCGGTTCGTTCTATAGGAACGGCTATCAAGTGTACGCATTGGATGCGTTAACTATCCGATGAAAAAGCACCGTGAACGTAGGCCTCTGGAAAAACTCGGGTTATCATCTAAGCGTCTGCAATGCTAGAACGTTTCACGTATGCAACACAAATGCCTAGCCATTTGCCATAATATCTTTTTTCGTCCTCGCGGCGTTGCCAGAGTCCATATAATGCCGCGATTGGGTCTCCCAGTCCCTTTCCGGGAAATAAAGACACACCAGAGTGAACGAACGAGCCGATAAGCAAACAATCCGAAGGTCATCCAACGCTTCTTTTGCTAACCCCCGAAGAAAAAAAAAAAAAAAAACCGCATCTCCACGTGGTGAATGATGTTGATTGGGGCGAAGCTCTGGTGGTGCTTGTCTGCGTAGACGCTGAGCCGCAGCATACTTTCGTTCGTTTTCATCCATGTCACGCTGCGATGAAATGCTCAAGTGCGTATATAACCACGTTCCATATTACACATTCTCTTTCTGACATGGATGAAAACGAACGAAAGGCTCGGCATGCTGCGGCTCAGCGTCTACGCAGACAAGCACCGCCAGAGCTTCGCCCCAATCAACATCATTCACCACGTGGAAATATGTTTTTTTATTGTTGTTGTTGTTGTTTTGCCCTACACGAGCACGGGAGCACGTGCTCACGTGCTCGTGAGCACGAGCACCCGACGCCGGACATCGGACGGACATACGGACATAGCTAGCCCCTAAGGAGCTTCGCCCCTAAAAAAAAGTGACGAAGTTATTTGCGGATGGGCGTGCGGTCTGGCAGTCATTGTTCCGATCTTCGGCTGTGTCCTTCGATATAATATAATAATCGAAAGGCAAAGGTCCCGTGCGTTCCGGCCGCGGTGGTCCCGACGGGAGCATAGCGCTGGCGACGCCTTGCGAGGCAGGAAAACGTCACCCGCGAGGTTCGTATATTTAGCGTTTTCTCTAAATCTATGTTGCGCAAAATTTCCGGCGTCACGCATTATATAGAAATGAACGAAGTGTACGGGCACCCGCGAACAACTTCAGGTCGTCGCGGCAAACACGAACACGCACAACCTCGTGGTCTCAACGCCGAGACACGGAGAACTACGATACAAGGAGACGCGAAATCTCGACGCTCTCTCAACGTCGCCTGCACACTCTAGTGTGTTGCAACGCCCAATCTTTATTGTCTGCTTTATTTCTCCGCTCTGCTGTCGCTCTCTTTCTCGTTCTTTCTCACGGGACCTCCCCCCCCCCCCCCCCCCCCCCCCTCCCCTCCCCCAATGGTTATGTTATCCAACCCGAGGAAAAGCACCGAAAGTTAATCGATTGATTACCTCGAGCGTGACGGACGAGTCTTCCAGGTTTCGGATTGCCAGTTGCTGAACAAGCTTTCTTCGCGCGCATTGGCACAGAGTCACTTGATTTGCACCGGACTGCGGCCAATTGCGGCCAATTAGTTCCAGTGGCTCCCTCTGAAGCTTACCACTCACTCAGTCGCGAAGTCAAATTTTGCTGCTATCCTGGAGTGTGATAACTCCATCTACAAGCTAAAAAAAAAAAAGAGCTTACATTTATGGACGCGGTCGACTTCCCTATTAAAAACCTAATCAAAGATCGTGACACGCCCCTCCTTCTGCGCCTTGGAATATAGACACCAGGGGGCGCCGTCAGGCGGCGTTTTCGAACATTAATTGCTGTATTTAAGTCTCCTACACCTAAGGATTTGACGTTTCTGGTAAAAATATAATCGACAACGCGCCTAAAGAAGAGCAATAACCGTAACGTTCAGAATCTCCGCGCGATTAACCATTTTCGCTATTGACTAAAACCCCGAGACTGGGACGAGAAGAAACGGACAAAGACAAAGTCATTGAGACTTTGTGCTTGTTGTCTGTCCCAATTCTCGCGCCAGTTTCGGCGTTTTAGTAAATAATGTTTAACCATCACCAGCTCGTTTGCGCCCTAACCTTCTGCGCATTAACTGTTTTCATTGATCAAATTTTCTGGAAGTGGTGGTGTTTCACCGCGATGTTTTACCCCCGCCGGGAGTAACTCGGAGTGACTCGAGGAAGACGTTCGGCTCGCAGACGATGTCCAATTAGTGAGCAGATGAGCGCCGCGTCAGCGATCGCGGCCGGCAGTCGGCTCGTTCACTTCCGTTGCTGGCACCGAACCGGATAGGGTTAGGTGCCAGCCATACAGCGCATTTTGTGTTAGAAGTACCGGAGACGGCTTGCCCGCGAGCGATTTGTCCGCGAAATATGCAGACAGGGTGTGAAAGGTTGGAAATCTACGCAGCTCGTATACAAGTTGCCGCAACGCGCACCTCGCAGCTGCGTTTATATGGGCTCCGACTCGCGTCTGCGGCATCGAGCATTGCGAGAGGACAATGGAACATCCTGTTGGCCAACCATCGCGGGCATTGCCCCTCTCCTTGCGCGTGTCTTTGCAGTCTTCTTTTCCGCTCCATACACGTATCCGTGCGCGAGGCATGCACGCCTCTGTCCAGAGCTGGTAAAATTACTCATTTTTTGTAATTAAATTACATTACTAATTACTTTTTTAAAAATGACTGACATGTAACTAAATTACATTACAAATTACCACTAAACGAAAGGAATGAATCGCAATTGAAAATTATAGCATAAAAGTAACGAAATTACTTTCAAGTTACTGTTTCGTGTACTTTAAAGGTGGAGCTGAACAAAAAGAAAGGACGCAGTCTGCTCTGCCTTTGCAAAGTAACAACCGTCTAACACACCAATCCAGTGGGCAACACCAGACTGATATGGCGCACCAACATGCCCGCCCAAACCAAACCGACTGACCTTGATCTGTCTGTGTTGTGGGTTCACGTTTTTCCGAAATACCTACTGCGCACTCTGTCGTTCCCTTGGATGCGTCTGGGTTCGGATTGCCTTGCTATTGATTATTCCTGAGTGATGTGTCTCCTTTGTGTGAACCTCGGGGCAATATAATCTTCAAGGGGGACAAAAGCCATTTAGGTGGCACGACCCTCTAATCCGACCCATGTCAAATTTCCCTCCGAGAAGGGGGAAGGGAAGGGGTCGACTTTTTTTTTTTTTTTTGGGGGGGGGGGGGGGGGGGGGGCGGCCGCCCCCTTCGCTCCTCCCCCTCCCCCCCTCCCCCTTGGATCCGCCGCTGCGTAAACGCGGCTTTAGAGGTACACCTATTTTGTTGTGAAGTCGCAATTCGTGAAGCCGTGGCCTGCGACGTCCAGTGATGCAACACCGCGCGCGTTGCGTAACGCAATAACGCAGCAATTCAGTTTAAACGCTAAATTTAGCGGAAAAAGTTGAATTGGTGTATAGATCGCTTGGCATATCGGGTCACATGACGTCAGCTTTCCCCGTTAAATTTAGCGGGAATGTTATAACGTCCCGCGACCTATACGCACCAATTTAGTTTCGCCGCTAAATTTAGCGGGGAAACCGACGCCACGTGACCTGATCTCACGTGACCTATACGGCGAGTTCGTTTGTCCCCTAATTTTAGCGGGAAAATTAACGTCACGTGACTTACTGACCAATTCAATTTCCCCGCTTTTTGCTTCACATGGCCTGATGTCACGCGATGCTGGAACCTTTCACGTATGCAACACAATAGCCCAGCGATTTGCCACGCTTTTTTTTATTGTCTTATAATTCTAAGTTACGGGAAGCCTCCCTTTTTTCACGCGGCGTTTGTTTTAATTAATAACCTCGAGCGGGCTATTAATTAAAAGTTTCATTTTTTTTTTTCAGTCACAGAACCCAAAACGTATGCGAAGTAAACAAGACACAACCGATAGAACCGCCGAGTCCTGTTTTTCCAACAGTAGACCAGCCCCTTGCGTGGGGCACACGAAACCTTAATTACGTTTCCGTCATAATCTAAACCCTTTGACAAGTAAAATTCCGGTATTTCTGCGTAGTCTTGTCTCTTATTTTATTTCTCTTTGTCTCAGGATTTCGATTATGTTGTTTCCTAACGGGCTCGTCTGCGTACTTTCGCTCCTCGTTATTAAGGTTACTCTTTTAAAAACGTACTTCTATAAATATTAAAAAAGAAAAAGATCAGTTTTCCGGTAGAATGGTTAGTGCTCAGGCAACGAAAACACCGCAGAATATACATTTTTACAGCTTTGTGTAAACCAGAAAAAAAGTTAATTTCATGAGTTGCCTGTTTTGGTGCTGTATTTGTCTTTTTTGCAATAAAGGCAGTTTGTTTTTCTTCTTTTCTATCGCACACAAAAATAATAATAAGATATTTGTTTGTGTAAGTACAGAAAACGGGTAAAAAATATTGGCAGCGATCTTTACGTCTAAGTAATATAATGCATCAAATGCATTATATGGAATTGGTGTGTCAGGTGGCGTATATTCTCCCGCTAAATTTAGCGGGGAAACTGTGTGGTTTGTATAGGTCAGGTGACGTCAGTTTCGCGCTGAATTTAGCGGGGAAGGCTGTCGTTTGGCCACAAGGCGTGAATTTTCCCGCTAAATTTAGCGGGGAAACCGAGTTTACGTGGAAGTCAAGTGTCATGTAATTTCCCCAAGATGTATAAGTCATGTAACGCGTCACGTGACGCCACTTTCCCCGCTAAATTTAGCGGAAAACGCACGGACGGACAAGATTTGGCATTGGTGGGGGAGGCAGCGTTACAAAAACATTTCATGCTTTGAAAAAAAGTTACATGCTTTTGTCCCTGTAGTCTCGTTCGATTTACCTGCGCTTCCAGCAACCAGTGCAGAAAAGCGTAGTGCAGTGTACTTCCGGTACGTGTATTAAGATGTGAGGTTAAGCTTTAGTTTTCGTGACAATGCTAACAAACACTTTTATATGTCATAAACTCAACTGCCTGACGTCACGCCATTGTGGTGGCGCTCTTGTCGATGGGCACTACGCTTGCGCAGAAGTGTCGTCTGACGCGAATGTGGTTTCTGCGCTTGCGCAGTGCCCACACCAGATGGAAGCCAATCTTGTACGCGTTACACACACACACACACACACACACACGCACACACACACACGCACACACACACGCGCACACACACACACACACACACACACGCACACACACACACACACACACACACACACACACACACACACACACAGTAATCGATTACAATGACTCTACGGTTAAAAGTAATAAATTAGATTACTCGATTAATTGAAAGAAAAGTAATTGGCAGTTACTTGAAAAAGTGATCGTTAACTTTCTCGATTACTTCAGATTTTCAAAACGACGCCTTTCTCCGCCGGTCTTTAAACTGTTAAGATAAGTTTATTTAATTTCAGAAAAAAACTCTCATACAATCCTGCCCGCTTAAGCGTAGGTACGCTTTTATCCGGGACATGGTGTTGTCCGTGTTGTCCATTATGGAGCTAGAATCAACGTATATTACTACCTATACTTCTTAAAATTCACCAAAGTTTAGTGAAACATTCTCCTGTCGGAAACTCGGTTCGATGATATTGTAACGAAAAAAATAATAGGTGTCTTCTTCTCCGTTGATGAAAGATGCTGATATTAACAAATACAACATTTTATTTAAGTGATAGGATATAAAATCTTTACAACAGATATGGCCAATTCGTTATAAATGTTGGGGGGAACAATCCTAACCTCTGGAAACTTTCCCTGCCGTCCTCCCTGACCACACACACCCTCAGCGGGGGCCCCGACCACAGCCAAACTCGACAAACACAGTTCCACACAAAGGCGGGCGAGCCGAACTCCTCCACAGCCGTAAGGGGGACCAAGTTTGCGAGCTAGCGGGCGGACGGCTCCACAGCCGAAGGGGGGGTCGGACGTGCAGGTTGGCTTTCCAGAGGCAGGGAGATGTTCACGGCTTGGTATCCGGGGGCCAAGCTCTTAACAGTCCTTCGGTGGCCGCTTATATTCAGTTCACCAGCATTCTGGGGTCCTCCAGTCCACCAATCAGAAAGTTTGAGAAGGACCAATCAAGAGGGGTTTTCTTAGCACCAATCAAAAGGCTCGGAGCCCAAAGCAAATACGAACATTCCAAAAACATGCGCATACACAAGACAGAACACATTCCAAACGAAGCTGACAAGAGCAGCCATAAACAACAGAAAGCACCTCCGTACGCAGACAGAGAAGTTACACATACACAGCGCAAAACCACCTCCGAAGTAGAGATCCCAAATGCAGACATACACAAGACAAAACGTTTCCAACGCGGGGTTCTGTAAACCAAGTATAGTGTTACAGCGCTCACGTTCTCCCCCATTTGGGGTCCCCCGACCCCGGCGGAATCCAACAGCCGTCCCGTGTAGACGGAAAGAACTCTCGAAAAAGGCAAAAACATAAAGTGAAGCTAGACGAAATACTCGCTCGAGCAAAACTTCGCGACAATATCTTGGTTGAACCAAAGTGGCGCTATTAGAAAGGACAGGGGAAAATAGTAGCGGTTACGACTATTTTTAGTGCTTGCAAAAGGAATGAAAATACTCTCGGGATTACTTTTTTTTAATACGTATTCGAATGAATAACAAAATTACTCCAAAGAGTAATCGATGACAAGTTATTTGATTGCTTGTAAAGAGTGTACCGTACAGGAATAATTGTATTAAAATATTTAAGAAATTACTCCAAAGACTAATCGACTACCAATAATTTGATTAGTTGTAATAAGTAGCGCGTACGAGTCTAGCGGGGGCGAACGCGGACTTGTTGGTAAACAGCGTTTATGGTTTCGTACAGCCAAGACAGTTGGTACACACTCGAGGGCCAGCTGCGGCCAAAGTCTCCGAGGCACGTTTGATAGCAGTTTCAAGCGCGTAATACGTGCTCTCACAAACAGGTGCACGTTTGTCCGAGTATAAACATGGGAGGCCGTGACCAGGAGCGCCGCTTAGTATAGCCCTCCTCCTTTCTTCACACGCGCACCTGACATCTCGTACACATTCGCTACTGGGCCTTATTCTTTTCCGAGAATGGCGGGAGCGCAAGAACGTGTTTCTCGTCGGGAAAAGTGATATATAGGGGGTATACGGTTGGAGTCGCCCCTTCGCTGGAGTGTAAGCACGGCGCAGCTGCTTGGGGGTGTCGGTGCGGATGAAATTCTCGCTAACGTCTCGTACGGTGGTGTATACACTCTAAAAAAAAAAGAAATCTCTGGAACGTCTATTTTTTCGCGAAGCACTGGAAGAGCCCATCGTTGCGATCTACGGAAGAAAGCTCGGCTAATGAAGCGGCTGGAAATATGTGTAGACCTAAAAAAAGATTCTGGCAAATTGCCAGGTAATTGTATTGCATCCGCGAAACGTTATCACAAACGTTTAGCGATATTCTGAGTTGCCAGACGCCCACGTTCACGGCGCTCTTAATCGGACAGTTTAACGCGTACCATGTGTAACACTTGATAGTTGTTCCTCGAATGGAGCGATACCACCGCTAATTGGGCGGATAAACCTGGCCATCCTCCAGAGCCTTCCACACTCGCGAGCTCCTCCTCACCCTCAGTGCGCACAAGTGGTCGAGCTCCCCTCCGCCAACCCTTCTGGTCACATGACATCCTCGTTAACCAATCAGCGTCGAGCACCTCACTCCTCCTCTCCCACCCGTCGACCAATTAGCGTCGAGCCTACCGGCCACGCTTTTGTCTGAACCTCACGAAATGTCGAATACCTATAGCCAAAGAACGTTTCACGTTAAAAACGGTCTGTGCTGTGACGCTGACGATCCCTCCAGATTTCTTAGAGTATACTTATTCCGTTGTAAGCCGTTATAGACGCTTTACACACGCGCCAGAATACAGCCGCCATTGCTGACCTTCTCTTGTTTTACCGAGATACCGAGCCACTGAAGCGGGTGTTGACGAGCCTCGATCCAGAAAGGCCATTGCCGGGGAGGAAGACAGAATAAAATCTAGGATGGCAATAACTTGGCCTGCTATGGTAATAATGAAGTGAAGTAAACGTAATAAGGGGAAACAAAAACTAAAGGTCAGTTATGGCGGCGCCCATGCACAGCTGCTGCAAAGCGTCTATAGTCGCGAACCTGTCGGGGTTCGAGTTCGAATAAGTTCCAATTTTGCGAACTTTTATCACCAAGTTTTCGACAAAGGTTCGTCAAAAGTTTGATTTCTGTGCGCCACTTGGCGGAAGAAACGAGCCGCTTCGCCACTTGGCGGAAGAAAAAGTGCAGCCTTCGTGGACGTGAACGAACTAAATAAAGAGTTAAAAGATACTACACATAATTATTTTATATTTTCTGAAGATTGGTGATCCTTTAATGAAATATAAAACGAACTATTTTATAAATTACTCGTTCCCAAATAGTTCATTTTCTTTTCTTTTTTTTGGGGGGGGGGGGGGGGGGCGGTAGGAAGCCGGGCAACGCTGTTGATAAATTCAACTTCGTCGAACTTTCCTAAAAGGTCGAAGGTTCGCCGAACCTGCCGAACCTCGGGTTCGACAAAAGTTCGCGACTCTCCTAGCCCGTTTTAAGTGACGCCATATTGTATCGCAAAATCAATGTTGCCAGGCTTTTCCCAACGTACCTAATAAAGAAACGGGCGCATAAAAGGCCTTTTCCATTCTCAACCTCTTGTCGAAGCAGCTTGCGACAGGACAACACGACAAGTCTCCACACTCAATAGCCGCTTTTCAAAGACAGCGAAACAAAAAAAAAAAAAAAAAAAAAAAAGACGTTCGCTTCTTGAAAGGCGCAGGCGGAGCCTATAAATATATATGAGGTTTTTTTTTCTTCTTCTTTTTGCTCCAAAGGGCGTCTATATAGTATTCCGTTTCACCTCATCTACAAAGGACCGCATCGGGCCATCCCAACCAATCCAGAGCTGCGAACGAACCACGTGATTAGGCTCCCCGTGCGTGTCACCGCGCCTCCTTCTCGAGGTCACATGGCTCTCACACGACACTTCATTGGCTGGGATGACTCGTATAGCCTTGGCTTCGGTTCATCGTAAGATGAAACGAAGTACCATACGGTTTGTCGTTGTCCGTGCCTAATGAGCGTCTAGCGCGCCCCCGTGGCGCGCACTCCCAATATCCTCTGTTTGTGCTTACGGGACGGACCAAAGGCCGAAGCCGCGAGCCATCCAAGACAATCCAGTGCCGGGGACCGCGTATAGTCACGTGAACGTTGGAAAACTAGCGCTAACATAAAGATGGGGAGAATCGTCGTTGTGTTTTGCGTTGTTTTACCCTGCAGTATGGGCCGGCCATCAACCTTTCTTGTCGCTGTCACGTGGTATGCGTACGAAATGCTGGATTGGCTTGGAATGGCTAGTTCCGCTGCGGTCCATCCTATGTGACCCGACGGAGTATATTGCAGTTTTCTCGGGTCGTCCCGCGTCTCGTCGGCCATGGCACCCGCTGTGCTGCTGCCAGTTGCGCCACCGGCTTCCATTAGTGGGGAGGGATCCCCGAAGGCTTCGCAATGGCCCCACTTTACTCTTTGACTGCGGATAAATAACCGAGTTATAATTCACGATCCTTTCATCGTCCCGACAACAAGTGTCACTGTAAGCGGAAATCCTGACGGCGTTTTGTTCCATATAGGTATATATACGCTCTGTGGGTTCCCCAGTGACTGTGCTTTGCAATTCGGTCCCGACAACGAGCGAACCTTTACGTGGAGTGACTGTTCCCAGTTCTATTGTAGTCCTGCAGGTATATGCAGGCGTGATGGGCTGTGGAATCCGCGGTGCCTGCTTCGGGGTGGTCGCTGTCAACTCTTTTGGCTACTGAATTTAGACAACCAGTTTCCCTTACCTTTTTTCCCGTTCCAGTAAGTGTTACTGTAAATGCAGTGACTGTTCCCGACGTTTTGTCCCGAAGGTGCTAGACTTAGGCACTCTCTGTGGAATCACCAGCCTGCTTTGAGTGGCCGCGCAGTTCGCCCCTTTTGACTATCCAGTGGATAAAACGTGTAAACCGGTGATAGTAACCTTTTCCGTTTTTCCAACAAGTGCGGCTGTAAGTGGAGTGACTGTTCGCGATATGTTTTCTCGCAATAAAAACGTACGCGTGCTTTCTAGACTATAAGTAGGGTTTCCTGTTTTTAAATCATTCCGAAAAAAAAAAATCCGAAACACACTTGCCGGTAAATTTTTTTGTCGATTAGAATTGACCCGGAAAACTCATAATTACGAGGTTACAACGATAAAATGAATAGAAAAAAAAAAAAACGGTGTTTACAAATTTGGTTTTTTTTTTTTTTTTTTACGAGGCAGCTAACTTTTGTTCTACCCACTAATCATCCAGAGCTCGACGTTCTGACATTCTCGCACGCTCTCGTCTCCTTCTCTCCCTCAGTTTGTTGTTTTAGTTTTAGTGTGTTTTCTTTAATTGTTTTTGTCTGATTCTATTCGAAAACTTATGAGCATCTCGATTTTCCTTTCCCATGGAGGCCTCGGCCGACCAAACAGAGCTCGAAGACATTTTAAGTACAACTTGTGAACAACTTCTTTTTTTTTTTTTTTTTCTTAACGATCGTCACGATTTTGCCGCAAAAGGGCACGTACCACAGAAGAAAACAACAAAACAACATTTTATTGTGTTGTCGATCGTAGTCTGGTGTTTCGCGCTCCGCTAGAACCAAGCCATTATGGCCTGTTTTCTGTCTTTATCCCTTTATCCTCGAGGTCGGCCGGCCATCACAACGGGCCGTTAGTTTTCCGACCTCGCGCATTTAATCCCCTCCCACCCTCTTTCACATTTCGACCACCAGGTCACTCCAGTTTTCGCTGCACGCTTGGATGAGCGGTAGCTCCCCGTTCCTCTTCTTTTACGTCGTCTCCGCTGCGTTGGTTCGCATCCTTTTGGAGTTCTTTTCACTGGACGGTACACAGAGCCTCCGCGCTGTCGTCTTCTAAAGCCGCCGAATCCTGGTAAAGTAGCGCCGTTGCATTTCCTGTCTGCTAGCATGACCTATACAGATACTAACATGCGTACGACCAAAACCTCGCAATGCGATGGATTGACTGATTGGTTCTTGTTGCCATAGCAATCGCCATTTCAGGTATTTTTTTCTTCTTCTAATCCTTGAACTTTTGAAGGGGCCGTACTGAACCATCGCGTCAAGATCTCTATGGAGCGTCATCGTACTAAAGCGTTCCTCATTAATATAAGCGCTGGCGCTGTGTATGCAATAAACTTATCGATCATGCCTGTCTCCGCAGGTATCGTATATTGTTGTTCTTGCGTATTTCGAGACAGGGAAATTATTTTTCAATGCCACCGAGCACCGACACCGCATTGGATGGCGATGCGAACGCTTGTTTCGCCGGTGTGTGATTAACGAAATCTAGGTATCTACAGGAAACGTCTTCATAATTCAGCTTGTCACCGCGAATTCGGATCGGCTCACCAGGTACGCCAGGTACGAAGGGATCACGGAGCTCCTTTCGTGTATACCGAAATGGCAATCATACAGAAAGCTTGACGCCACTTTCCCAGGATCCAGTGGCTTCAGTGTCATCGAGTACCTTGCGTATACACGAACGCATCTGTGGTGGCATGCTCGACTAAAAAGGTGTCGCCGTGATCGGCCATTCACGATTGGCCAAACGCCCACCTTGGCGTCTTGAGCAGGACTATCCCTGCCCTCGATTGGCGGAAATAAGAGCAACGGCACTCTCTCGACTCTGACAGTGAACCGGATGACCATAAGCACCGTCTGTCTTGTCACTAATAATCCTAGTCGTTACGTTAGGGACAGCAACCGCAAGATGGCGCTACAAGACGGCGAACCAAAAAACAAATAAGTATAAGGTAACCTCTTCGGTAGATTAATACGCGTTGTATTGGTGTCCCCGCGAACGGCGATCGCCGTTCGCTACGCCGTTGTTGCTGTCCTTGAGCAGTTGTCGTGGCGGTGGTGGTGGTGGTGGTATAACTTTATTTTTCAAAAGGTTAGGAGACTGACGAGTCCCGGTCGGGGCCCTTAGTCCAGGGCTCCGTTGGCTTCTCCAATCCGGCGGGTCTCCTATCCAAAGAGTAGATTTAGTCAATGATCGGCGCGACGCATAAGCGCAGAGTGAAGGCACGTATACATACGCGGACACGCACACGCACTAAAAGCGCCAGACACAGTGCCCGATTAATATAACCGACGATAGAATTCACATGCCTAAGGATTGTGTTTTGAAATTATAAAAGCCCTCACACCCGAATCGCTCCGCTGCCACTATAAAGTCTCTAAAGCAGGGCTGTCAAACACGCGGCTCGCCACTCGCTGGGACGCAGACAACCGGCTGCGAGTCACCGTTCCCATGTCTCGAGAGCTGGAGATGATCATTTCATGTCGTCGATGCATTTCCGCTCGAAACATTTTGGGCTGGTAAATTTTTGCCTTTTAGCCTTTTTCCACGTTCATCACCTATGCGGCAATTTTTCTACTGTTCTCGCATTCAGAAAATGTCACCTTTAAGGTACACAGACATTTTCTGAGATTCCCGCAATTAAAATGGTAGTAAGGAAAGCGATAACTCGTACGAAGGAATACATTTTGTTTCCCGAGTCACGCTAAGTTCGATTAATTTGCGAGTGAACTGAGCAACGCGCGGGAACGACAGTGGCGAAACGGGTTATTTATTTTTTTTTTTTTTTATACAGCGTTTTGAAATTGAACGAAAAGTGAAAACTTTTTCTGTTTCATAATTTATTTCTCAGTACTCCTACATGATAAAAACACAATCTTTGCTTAATTTGGAAGGAAATGAAAGGTTCTACACGTGGTATTATTTTAAAAGCGATACCAAACATAGTCGACTCAAAACAAAATCCGTAATTTAGGTCACTAGTTGTTCGCGGAGGCATGTTTGGGGATTGTTACAAAGACTGGAGTGACGAATAATAAACAGTAGTTATAATTTCGTCTTACCTACTGTAGGAAGCATTACGCATTAGCCAGCATGGAGATTCGAACGAATGATTTTATTCCACGCGCTCCGCGCTCGTGCTCAAAACGCGGCACCGCTGGGAGACGTGGCGCCATCTATCGCTAGTTACTACATCTCTTTTCTCTGGAAAAGTCAGCGTAGAGCGTCACCATCAACATGGTTGGGGTATCGTTGTGGTGGCCTTCTTTTCCTTGTTCCTCTTCGCGGTCGCGGTCCCGGGTGAGGCTGACTCTGGTTAAAGTCACTGGGACTCCCTTCCGTGCAGGCTGTGTCTTTCCCCGTGGAGGTCAGCTCTCGTCGAGAATCCGTCGCCGTTCGTAAGTGTTCACGGGTTCTTCGGTGGACCCGACCCCCTGGGGTTAAAATGTCGTAGGACCTCGGCACTGAATGTCCCACGACTATGGCAGGTGACCATGTGCGCCGCAGGGTGTTGTAGACGGTGACTGTAGAACCCGTGTCAATGTCTGGCAGTGTTCTTGAGCTTCTATCGTAGTTCGCCTTTTGTTGCCGCCTTATTTCTGTGAGACGACGTGTGACAGCCTTGGGTGGCACAACAGTCGGCAGGTAATGTTCCGATCGCGCAGGTAACAGTGTTCTTGTGTGTCGGCTCATCAGTCTCTGTACTGGCGATTGGAGGACATCGTCTCGTGGAGTGTTGCGCCACTCAAGGAGGGAGCGGTAAAACTCTTCAGTGTTGGCACTCTTTCGCAAGAGTTGTTTGGCCTGTCTCACGGCTCGTTCAGCCATGCCATTTGATCGAGCGTGGTAAGGGCTTGATGTAACTTGTTCTATCTTCAGGTTTTCCAAGAACTGCTTGAACTCCTGGCTGCCAAATGGTGGGCCATTGTCGCTTATAAGTTTCAACGGCAGTCCATGTGTTGCGAATACTTTAAGGCAGAACTCTTTGACTTTGGAAGCTGTGGTACTTTTCATTTCTTCTACCTCAAAATAAAATGAGTAAAAATCCACCAGGATTATGTAGTCTTTTCCTTCATGAGTGAAGAAATCGGTCCCGACCAACTGCCAAGGAAGCGTTGGCAGTGCGTGGCTGAGGAGTGGCATCTTGGTGTTTCTTGATTTGTACTTCTCGCATTTGCTGCATTTGTCATGTTCGTGGTCAATGTCAGCGTTGATTCCGGGCCAGAACAAAATTTCTCGGGCTCTTCTCTTCATTTTGTCTTTGCCCGCGTGTGCCGTGTGGAGCAAGTTGAGAATCTTGGATCTGATGGCCGTTGGAATTATTATCTTGTTTGACCGCAGCACAAGGCCGTCTTCCTCGTGGATCTCCTCTCTGTAGGACCAGAATGGCCTTCCGAGCTGAGGAACTTGCTCTTTCTGCTCGGGCCATGACGTCTGTGCATACTCGCGCAGTAGACGCATCTGGACATCGGCTGCAGTTGCGTCTCTTATTTCATTTAGCCGATCTTGTGTGACAGATATGTGCTCCAGTGAATTGACTTGAAATTTCTCTTCTTCTTCTTGCATTGTTTCCTTCGTGGGAAACCGTGACAGTGCGTCCGCTAACTGCAAGTCTTTTCCAGGTATGAATTTTACTTCCAATGAGTATCTTTGGAGAGCCATCTTCATCCGCTGCAGTCTCATCGGGCACTGATGCAACGGTTTCATGAAAATAGCCTGTAACGGCCTGTGGTCGGATTCTACTGTTACGTTTGGTTGGCCGAATATGTAATGGTGGAACTTGCTGCAACCATGAACAATGGCCAGCATCTCTTTCTCGATCTGCGCATATTTCATTTGTGCGGCTGTCAAAGATCTCGATGAGTACGCTATTGGTCTTCCGTCTTGGG
Source organism: Ixodes scapularis (assembly GCF_016920785.2). Classification (NCBI taxonomy): domain Eukaryota; kingdom Metazoa; phylum Arthropoda; class Arachnida; order Ixodida; family Ixodidae; genus Ixodes; species Ixodes scapularis. Next base: position 64,901,399 of record NW_024609883.1, on the reverse strand, counting down.
TGATAACGGCCCCTACTCCGTATTGGCTTGCGTCGACTGACAGCGTAATGGGCTTTTCTGCAGTGTAGTAAGCCAGCACTGGTGCCTTCGTCAAAGCGTCTCGCAGGTCTTCGAAACTTCTTTGTTGATCTACCGTCCATACCCATGCTATCTCTTTTTTCAGCAGTTCTCGTAGTGGTGCCGCACGCTCGGAAAGTCGTGGTATGAAGCTCGACAAGTAGGTGATCATTCCGAGAAATGTTCGAAGTTCCTTGCGATCTTTTGGTTCATTGACTTCCAGTATGGCTTTGATTCTCTCTTGGTCAACAGCAACTCCATCTCCAGTCAGCACTTGTCCGAGGTAGCGGACTTCTGTCTTCGCGAATTGGATCTTCTTTGGGTTAAGTCGTAGATTCACTTCACGGCAGCGTTGGAGCAAGTGTCGCAGATTCTCGTCATGTTCCTGGCGAGTCTTTCCCCACACCAATATGTCGTCCATCACGACTGCTGTTCCGGTGAGTCCATCTAGTACTTCGTTCATGACACGCTGAAAAACTTCAGGTGCTGTGCTTATTCCGAAGGGCATTCTCTTAAACCTGTACCTTCCATACGGAGTACTCATGGTGCACAACTTTGAACTCTCTTCATCAAGTTCGATCTGCCAGAATCCCGAGGATGCGTCTAGCGCAGAGAACACTTTCGCTCCCGCGATTCGAACGGCAATGTCGTCCATTGTCGTCATCGGGTAGTGTTCTCTCCTCAGGGCTCGATTCAAGTCAACTGGGTCCATGCAGATGCGCACTTTGTCCTTCTTTGCGACAACTACCATGAAACTGGCCCATTCTGTCGGTTCTTTCACTTTTGTCAGAACTCCCTGGTTCTCCATTCTTTGAAGTTCGCACTTGACCTTTTCTTGCAGTGCCACAGGCACCTTCCTGGCTGGGCGAACGACGCCTTGTGAACCTGGCCTCACCTTCATGTTGTACACAAATCCCTTGACCTTTCCCAGTCCGCTGAAAACGTCTGCGTATGGTCCGGCAGGGTCACAAAGATTTGTATCTGCTGCATTTGTGTCTTCGTGTTCTCTTGACACAGAAGCCAGACGCTTGATCATTCCAAGTTTTTCACTCAGTTCTCCTCCCAACGTCACCGGTACCTCTTCCTTGACCACAAAGAACTCCTCCTGGACAGCTCTGGCTCCATTCGACACTGTCAGTGTTGTTCTTCCACATGCTTTTTTCTTGTGGCCAAAAAACGATGATAGTGTGGTATCGCACTTCCGGACTTTTTTGTTTGATATTAGACGGATCAGTCTTTCTGGGATGACTGAGCAATTAGCCCCGGTGTCGAGCTTGCAGCGTACGCTATCTTTTTCTATTGTGACTGTCTCGCTCCATCGGTCTTCTTTCTCTATCTTATCTACGGTTAAATGGCACAGCAGATAATCTTCATCGCTGTTGTCCGTATCCTCGCGCTCTACTTGTCGTACTTTGGGATCAAATTTTCGTCCTTTTTTCGACTGGCGTCGGTGACGGCTGTCTGGTGTGTGGGTCTCGCTCTTGCAGCATTTTGCAAAGTGGCCTAGCTCGCCACAACTAAGGCACTGTTTTCCAGTAGCTGGGCACGTGCTCGCGCGATGAACAAAGCCGCAACGGTGGCAGGTGGCTTGGTCTGATCTTCTAAGCACCTTTACTGTCAGTGGGTCCTCGTGTCGCTCGTCCTTTCCGTGGATTTCGTTGAACTGTTCTTCAGTTCGTTCCCTTGTTCGGCATATCTCCATGACTTTGTCAAAGGTAGGATTGTCGTTAATCAGTTTCTGCTGCAACTGTCGGTCTTTAGTTCCGAGTATTATTCGGCTTCTTAGCATACGTTCTTCGACGTCGCCGTACTCGCAGTTGCGTACAAGCACCCTCAGTTCCGTCAACCACTCATCAAACTTCTCACCTTCCTTTTGGTCTCTTTTCCCAAATATGAATTCGTGGTACGTGAGGTTGATCGCTGGCTTCATGTGCGCCGCGAACTTATTCTTCAGGACCTCGAGTTTCTCTCTGTCTTCCTCGTTATCGAATGTGAAGGTAGTGTAAATTCGCCTACCTTCTTCTCCGATGCAGACGAGAAGTGTTGCTGCTTGCACTTTGTCAGGTTGGTCCATCAGGTGCGTTGCTACCGCAAACAGCTCGAATTCCATTAGCCACTTCTTCCATGCGTTCCAGGGTTCGCTTGCCATGTCTAGCGGTTTCGGCGGCGGTAGTAGGCTTGTCATGGTGGTCGCCGTTCGCTCACTTTGGCGTTCTTCGCGGTCGCCACCTTCTCCGGGCCTACTGTCCAGCGTTGTTTCGTTTCTTTGAACCGCTACGAACTAATTTGGCTTAAATCGCTGCCACCATGTAGGAAGCATTACGCATTAGCCAGCATGGAGATTCGAACGAATGATTTTATTCCACGCGCTCCGCGCTCGTGCTCAAAACGCGGCACCGCTGGGAGACGTGGCGCCATCTATCGCTAGTTACTACACCTACTTGCATATATATCACACTAAAAAAATATAGACGCTGTCTTTTGAATACTTTGAGATTGAGAGCAATTTAAAAACGCCCCACACGACAATCGTCAAAATCTCGTCGTTCTTTCCCGCTTCTTTGAGATTTTTTTTATCAGAAACTAGACATGTCAGGACATTAAAATAAAAAAAGGATTGTTATTCTTGGAACATGCGCCACGAAATATAAAAATTTGAAGCAAATTAAAAAATACGGCCGCCACTCGTTGCCTGAATCCGAGTGAAACTGCCCATATATATATATACGTATATACATACAGGGTGTCACAAAAGAAAATTTACACGGTCTTTTTTACCGCAAAAAGAAACTAGGCATCGCCGAACGCTCATTCTCCGCCCAAAGGTAGCGCTAGAGGTCACAACCAGATGCCAAAGTTTCAGCCCGATCCGATATCTTAATCAAAAGTTATAACTGATTTTCTGAAAATTTCAATGAGAAAATGGCGGCCGACGGGGTTTTCAAACACATGGGGCTCTATGGCACCAGAAACCGAAAACGGGGAAAAATGGGCTCCATTTTCCCATTGAAATTTTCAGAAAATCACATATAACTTTTGATTAAGTTATCGGATCGGGCTGAAACTTTGGCATCTGGTTGTGACCTCTAGCTCTACCTTTGGGCGGAGAATGAGCGTTCGGCGATGCCTAGTTTATTTTTGCGGTGAAAAAGACCGTGTAAATTTTCATTTGTGACACCCTGTATATATATTTTTTTTTTCTTTTTTTTCAGTTTTTATTTAATGTAGCACTAACGGTCCCGACCGGATGCCAAGGTTTCAGAGCTTGCCCTTATCTGGTCTAATATAACTATTGGAAGCGCACTTTTTTAGAGACTTTCGTAGGGAAAATGGCGGCCGACCGAACCCCCGAATTGAATGGCGTCGGTTACCGGGAACGTGGGCTGCGTTTCAAAGCATATCGGGAAATCACTTATAGCTCTCGAATAAGAAAACGGCAAGGCCTGAAACTTTAGCATCTGGGTCGGACAGCTAGCGCTACGTTTGGGCAGGGACTTCTCGGGCAAAACTTCATTTATATTTAAAAACAAAAAAAAAGGGGGGGGGGGAACATATATATATTTTGTGCGTGTGTCTGTTTGTTTGCGAAGTTTGTAGTTGTTTACCTTCTTGTCAGTCTTTAACACGTTACTCGAAAATAAAATAAAAAGTAATCGATCACATTTACAATACAAAGAGACGTATCCTCGACTGTTCCTTTTTCTTCTACTTTGAAACTTCCTCTTTTCCTGCCTCAGTCTCAGGCTAACATCAGAATGGTTAATTTCCACCAGCTCGCCTGCACACTCACTACAATTACAATTGCTGTTCGTTAAAAAGTATTTAGTGGGTTTACTTGAGAAGAAAAAGCAATCGGCGTTACTTGAAAAGGTAACCGAATACGGTCCGTCAGAAGGAAGTTACTTCTGACGGACCGCGCTCTACTCTATCCGGACTACTCTTACTCTAGCCGGTGCGGCTTAAAAGTGGCGTCCAGTTCCCTGGCGCCTCCTTTGTGCGCCCGCAATGCCGAAATGGCCGTTGTCAGTTCCGTTGCCGTCCCGGTTGATGGAGCAGCGGCACAGTCTTTCGGACGGATCATGCAATGAATGCAGTGAAGAAACCGGGCAGCGCTTCTGCCCACGCATAATCCCTTTATACGCTCTCTTTTATGGTATTTTTTTTTTTCGAGACTGCTTTTTTATGTCGGTGCAATACCGGATCGTGTAGGACGGCTGCCTACTTTAATGGGGTCCTGAGCCAACCAGCTTTTGGCCAGAGTGGTAAGAGCGATATGTCACAACAGGATATGTGTTTTTTTGTGTGTGTTTTTTTTTCGACCCTCATTATAGCGCGATATCTCGACTCCATTCCGGTTTTAATTCGCTCGTGCGAGAGCGTCATAAAAAACGGTTATTAAAAAGAAATAAGAAACGGACACGATATGTAGGGGCTGTGACGAAAGCTCCTCACAAAAAAGCAAATCAACCTCTGCGAAAACTACGCATTGCATAGAAAAAAAAAATAAATAAATGAGGTATGATTTTATGCAAAAAAGCATGTTCTAAAAACCGCGAGAATTGACTAAAAAAGCATCCTCCGACTTGAGAGCATCCTCAGCAGTGGCGTAACCAGGGGGGGAGCGAAGGGGGAGGAGGGGTGGAGGGGGGGGGGGGGGGGGGCGAACGGGCTTCAGTTTCTTTTTCCCCGAAATCCGGCCGATCCTATAATATACCCGTGCATCCCCCCCCCCCCCCTCCTCTTTCCAAAGAAATATTCCTGGTTACGCCACTGATCCACCGAATACTACCAACAAAAGACTCCAAAACATGTTCATCTCTGTCAGATTAACTTTATCGGAGGACGCTCACGCTACCTACACTCGCTACACTTACTACAAAGACCACCTACACGCTACCTGCACTCACAACGCTACAGACTACCACATTCACTACACTACAGACTACCTACACTCCCTACACTACAGACTACCTACACTACAGACTACCTATACACTCACTACACTACGAAGAGTACCTACATGCTATTTATGCTCACTACATACAAAGACTACCTATACACTATCTACACTATAGGCCATCTTCACTCACTACACTACAAAGTCTTCTACAGATGTTTTTCAGCCGGCGACCTTTCTCTACAGATCGCAGCGATTCGCTGCTTTGAGGGAAAGTAGGCGATCCGGTTTGTGCAAATCGTTTCTTAGCGGGGCCCGCAAAAACAAGAAGCGTGAACGGATAAACTGCGAGAAAGCGGTGCTTCGCACACCGAGCAAATAGTGGGTTCAGAAAGTCGGCCTTTAGAGCTTCGAAATATGGCGCCCCGCTTCTGGGCGATCCGGCCGATGAGCGACTTCTTACTCCCTTTGATCAATGTGCTGGAAGGTGTCTTGGACCGCTGTGTTTTCCCCGGTCTATAAAAAAGGAGTGCCTCGTTTTCCGGCTGATGACGTCAGTCTGTCGCCGGCAGCGATCCTGGCGCTCTCCCAGCAGCAGGGGTGGCGGACGGCTGTTCTGCATGCAGATCGCTCTCCTCCAGCTTGCATTCCACGGAATGCTTCGGCAGTCAGGAGTTTGGAACGCCGCGACGTCAGCGACACTCGCATTTGCTCGCGCTTTTTGCCAGTGTACTTCTACGGCCAACTACCAGGATCGCGACATCCGACAGCAGGATAGTTGGGCTTCTGTGACGTCATTTAGTTTCCACTTGGGAACCACTTTTCATGTATGGGCGGCATATACATGGCGCTAAACACACTGGTCGGAGACGGGCGTTCCAGCTCTCCCGCCGTCCATGCCCTCGCTCCTGTCGTCTGCTAGCGCGCGGTCCGAACACCAACTCATGTTTACAAACAAACCGGAGCGCCCCTAGCGGACGCCACCGGCGCCGCGCATGCGCGGTGGACGGTGGGCAAAAAGCCCGCCGTCGCCCATAAACAAACCATTGAATTGCGTTGTTGTCGGCGTCGGTGGGAGTCCCAGTGTTCTTTTTCGCGTTGGAATTGTTGATTCTACGTCCTCCTAACAATGTCTGACTACTTGAGCGGCTTCAGCAAAACTATAGAGGCAAAACTTTGCGTGCATAATGTGACGTGCGGCGATTCATTTCACGTGGACGCCGCAGAATGGGCGCTAAAGCCTGACTCCCACGATGAGATTCTGCTCGCTATTTTCAGTTGCGACGTCGCTCGGACTGCAAAAGCGTGGACCGTAGCCGAGATGGTGGACATCGATACTGAAAACCGCAAGTAGAATCGGGCATTACAAGTCGGTGATGGCCACTGGTAACAATGATCAACATCTTCTTGTATCTGTTTACACCTTAGCCGACTTACCCCAACCAACCTTCAAAAGTGTTTTGAGGCCTGCACTTAGTTCTTATCGCAATTACCGGGTCAACGTTTGGTTTACGGGCCGCTGTCGTTTGAACGAGCTGACGACAAAAAGCAGCCAAGTTTGAAAGAGCAGACGACAGTTCGAACCCACGCGCAATGGAGTAGCATGAAGCACCGCGTCCCGCGTCAACAAACCATTCGAATGTCACGTTGTCGGCGTCCTGTGTGAGTCTGCATACTCTTTTTCACGTTGGAGTGGTCCATTCTACGTCCTTATCGCAGTGTCTTACCACTTTAATCGCCTGAGCGAAATTATCAAGGCTCGTTACGCCGCTAAACTTTCCGTAAATAATTTGACGTGCGGCGATTCATTCGCATGAACGCTGCAGAATGGACGCCAAAACCATGGTGAGATCCTTGTAGCTATTTTCGGTCGCGACGTCGCTCGTGCTGCAAAAGTGTAAAAGGTAGCGGCGATGATCGACGTCGATACTGAAACTCGAAAGCGGGAACAGACCAAGCGTAACAAGTAGGTGATGGCCACCGGTACCAATAATTAACATCTTGTATCTACTGTTTACACCGAGCCTACTTAAAAGTCTTTTGAGACCTGCAATTGCTTCTTATTGCAATCACCGGGTCAAAGTTTGGTCTACGGGCCGCTTTTGTTTGAACGAGCAGACGACAAAAAGCAGACAACTTTGAAAGAGCAGACGAAAGTTCGAACGATCAGGCGGCCGTGTGAATTTGAAGACGCACTGAACCCGTGGGTGGTCCGGACAACTCGGGGGTTTTCTCTCGTTCATGTTGGAACAAAGCAAATACATCTGGCGACCACAAATTGTGGCCCTCACACGCAATCGTAGTTCGACAGCGTCTGGTTTGCCCCTTTTCACGGCTACTATCCACGTTCTTGGACGAACGGAGGGTGCAAAAACACATGAAAACTGATCTCCAAACTTTTCCAGACTCTCTTGGTACAGCCCCCATCGCAGCATTTTGACGAGAAGGCAGGTTTTTTGTCTCGTTTCTTCCAAGGGAACACGGGAATGCATGTCTGGCAGGGCGACTTCTGCCCACCGCCCCAGACCGGAAGTGCGTCCGGCGCGCCACCACCGCGGCGTGACGTAGGAGAGTTGAGTTGGTGTATAACTCGCCAACCGTGGTGGCTGTGTTCGAAATCTTTGGAGTTACTCCGGCGGGTCGTATCACGTGACAATCGAGGTAGAACAACGCCCGGACGCGGGTCGGTTTTTCGAACGCCGAACCGTTACTCGAGAGTGAGGTCGAGTCGAATGGCTGCCGTGTTCTTCCTAAGCGGAAAAGGAACGCGGGCACGGACCAATGGAAGACCGTGATGGCGCATCGATTGCTGTCACTACTTAGCAAAGCATTTATCGAGGGACAATCGCCGCGGACAACCGTCAAGTATAAAAAACAAAACAAAATTCGTTTGAGAAGAGAGGAAAAGAAAAAAAAAAAGGTGATTTTTTGGAGTTTGCGTGCCCTTCGTCGTCTGCTTCGCATTCCATCGTCTGTTTCGAGTTTTTCTCTGCTCGGCGCTCCAACGACCTCTGCCGTTCCATGTCGAGAATTTCGAGCGATGTTGGTTTTGCTGATTTTTTTTTTTTTTTTTTCTGACTATTGTCAGGTTTTCGAACCTTCGTTCTTAATAAATGTCACCGCGACGAAATGTTTTTATTATTAAATTTTCTACTCTTTGCGTTTAGAAGAGAGTGAGTCTACGAATTCGCAAATTCCTTCTGGAGTTTTTGCAAGTTAGCGAAGCCATCCTGTTATTTTTTTCCAAATATACTTTTTTTTTTATTTGCTTATTTTGAATTTTGGAGTTCTTGAAACCGTCGGGTACGCCGCTCGTCGGAACTCTTGCGAAAAACGGCGTGGAAGCATCGGCGCCGGCAATCACGGATGGAGTTATCCTAATGAAAACAGACGTGGCTTTCTTCCTTTATTACATTTTTTTTTTCTCTCTTTTGGTGCGTCGTTTTGGCGGGTTTTGGAACCGAGGAAGCTGCATACCGGTTCCTCCGCGGGTCTCCTATTATTGGTCGCTTCTCGTTGGAGGATAAATCGGCCCACGCAGATGGCACAAAGCGTCGTCACGACCTCGATAAAAAGGTCGTCGGCGGGGACGACGTATGCTGGACATTTCGAACGCCTTTTCTCGAGTTTTATCATAGTTTAGCGTCGGAATCCGACGTCCCGCCATTGGCACTTCGTCACCACGGCGTCCGTACATGACCTATCCAGAGTACGAGACGAGAACACGAGGGGGCGTCAGAACTTCGAACTCTGGTTAGAATGGTTAGTGGAAGTACGCGGGAACGTCCGGCTCTCGAAGTTCGAACGTGTTTCCGGACGGCCGTTTTGCGGGTTGGTTTTGAACCGTCATGGAGGGAGGGGGATGCCAATGCCAGTTTGAGTGTGATTCGTTTCGCCGAGCGCTAATGTATTGGCGACGTGCGCGATCGAAAGGTGTCGCTGTGGCCGGCCTTTCACGATTGGCCGAATGCTGCCTGTGACGTCAGCGCAGGATTTCTCATCGACGGAAATAACAGTAGTGGCAAGAAGTGAAATGTTGACGGGTGTTTGGCACTCTTGGTTTCAGAGCGCAATGATTTCAGGGTTCCACCGTGCTCATTACAAACAACGTCGAACTTGTCGTTTGCGAGGTAATGACGTCACAAGAATGAACCGTAAAAGAACGCCGCCAAAAACAAAACAAAAAAAAACAAAAAAAACATCATTTTGCCGCTTATAGCGAAGGGAATGACGTGGATATCCTTTCGCTTGAGAAGTGAACCATCCCTGCCTTTCGTGCCTTGTTTGTTTATTCACTTGTGCGCGATACATGCAAACACATGGTTATAAAAAAAAAGATAAAAAAACTGATGGTGTGCTAATCAGCCGGAACTTCACAAAAACTCGATTGAGCTTGCGAAAAAAAAAAAAATCATCTACTTTATTGTTAGCCGAGATCTTCAGAACATCTCGATGCTACAGAAACGAGTGTATACTTGTGTAGAATCTTTCATGTCGTCAACTGTTGTGACTGAACACTCGAGTTGCCGCCACGAAAGGATTACAAACAATGCTCGAGAAAGAGCGGTGTATGTGTCTGTGCGTGCGTCAGAATATACAACGCGCGTGCTGATATTTGCGCAAAGATTGAGCGAGACCTTTGGTAAACGATTTTCTATTGGCGATTTTCGCAACGAAAAGTGTCGCTGTCATCGGCCTTCCACGACTGGCCAAATACTCGCTATGGCGCAACTGCAACTTCTCGTCGCCAGTTGCGTTCAGCAAATTTTTATTCGCTACGCTTTGTACGAAAAGTTCCGAAACGCTGCTTTACAAATTGATTTCGTGAACATGTACTTAAGTGTTCCTGGAATGAAATAATGAAGTGATTGAAATACATTTGGACGTATTTTCCGTCGTTTTTAATTCTTAGGTCATCTGTAGCGGTCCTTGGAGCATCAAGCCCTATTCAATCGTTGTTGCCCCTTACGTCTTTGACTCCATTCATTGCACCATTGTTGAGTTCTGTTTCGAAGTATCACTCAACATTTCTAAATGTGTAAGAAATTGATTACTCTCTTTCTTTGGGCTGTGAGAACGTTGCACCATATCTTTAGGGTTTTAGAAAATGGCGCCTCATATTTAGGTTGTTAGATCATAACATTTTATCTGTAGGGTGTCTGAACTCCACGCCCTTTTTTAAGGGTGTTTGGAATTACACCATTCTTCTGGGGTGTTTACTTACACACATACAGGTACGTGTCATAATGTTTAAAATTCACGGTGCCACTCAGACGCCGTTTTCTTGTTCCCTGAAAGGCCTATATCACACATTCTGTGCTTGCCAGTCATTGTCGGCGTGATCGTGCTCGTATATTTTCTACGTTTTCTCGGGTTCTCATCACTTTTTCGTGGGTGAGTTTTAACTCTCCCTTTTCTTTCTCAGCGAAGTAACGTCACGAGCTTCGACGTTATTTCTACGTCCTTGTGTGCGCTGAATGGAGGAAGTTCGATTTCCGTACACACTTCCGCGGGTATGACAGTCGGGTGCACCGTATAAAATTAGCGCCTTACCTCACTTCCTGCCATTGGATCGCCTCTTGCAGATCATCCGCTCATTGATTCATAATAGAGATACATTGATGCACGGACAAATTGATTCGTCTAATAAGCGGTGGCGATGTGCCTTTCCTGCCGCGCTGCGTATACGGTGCATTCCCTCCACTAGCGAATCCAAGTGTGCACCATTCAACAGATAGATAAATTAACCCCATGGTGCGGTAAAAAAAAAAAAAAGTGACTAAATTGAGAGTTATAAACTTATTTTTCCTTAAAAAGGAGAGATGAGCTACTTGGTGTATGATTCTTTAATCCAGTGGTTCTCAAATGGGGGTCCGCGAAGGCATTCTAGTGGTCTGCGAAGCAGCTGCCTCATCAGTCAAGCCCCGCAATCATTAAGTTGTCTTTTTTCAGATCGAGAAAACATTTTTCAATTTTCGGGCGTGTTTTCTTGCGTATGTCAAAAATTGAAGTCTACTTCACACTAGTTCATTTACTATATAATTATTGTATTTAACCTATACCTTTTTCTACCCTCACCACGAACGGGGTCCTCCAGCACTTCTGCCGATCCACAAGGGGTCCGCGAAACTTCGACGGTTGAGAACCTCTGCAAAGTTTAATCAATAGGTTCGTTCGATTTACCTGCATTTCCTGCACCGGTACCAACTTCATTAGAACAACTCAATTGGGAAACTGTCATAGAGCCTGCTTTGAAAAAATGAAAGCCATTTACAACTCCCTGTAACGCCGAATTAGACCGTAGCTCTTCAGGAGGAGGAGGGGAAGGTACGGAGAGGAGGCTATGCCCCTCCTGCTTTCCTGCTCGCCTCCCATTTAGGGGAAAATTTCCCCGCTAAATCTAAAGGGAAATTTTTCCGCTAAATTTAGCGGAGGAAATTTTCCGCTAAATTTTGCGAGAAAATTTACACATAACGCACCGCGCGGTTACGCCGACGGCGACGGCGACGCCGGTCAAGGCGGAAACGGGCGCCTAAGAGCTGCGCTCTAAAAGTGGCTCCGATCCGTACAACTACTAAAGGCGATCGCAGCGCCGCCATTTCGCACGCGGCGGCCACTCCGGGAACTGGTGCAGTTCCCGGAGTGGCCGCCGGGTATTGCTGCACGTATTGGTTTAGATCGAGTCTCGCTAGGGCCGGTGGCGCCACCTCGGAGCGCCATTTCGCAGTAGCTATGTAAATGAACTTCCATGTTTTGACTCGTCGCTAAAGGGCGGCGCTGTTATCGTATTTAGTTCGGTGTCGGTGGACTCGAGCGGCCCGGGTTTCAAGGGTGAGTTTCCCAATTGAGCATTTTAGTAACGTTGACCGGTACAGAGAAGCCTAGGACGTGTACTTCCGGTGTGTGTATTGAGATAGGACCGGAATTACACCCTCCTTCACTTTTCTGCACCAGTGCAGGAGGTGCAGGTAAAGGCTTGTTCAAACTCTTGCAACCGAGTACGACCGAGAGAGACGAGACCGGTTGGTAGGCCTCTTGCGACGTCTTAGGACCGAATGTGCTACTGCGGAGCTGGTCCTAAGACGTCGCAAAATGATTAAAAACTGGTCTTGTCTCTCTCGGTCTTACTCGGTTGCATATCATGTGAACGGCGCTTAACTGCAACGAGCCTCATACGTGCCGTAACGGACAAGAAGAGAGGGACACAGCACGAAGCGCTATATTCAATACTGAACGTTTATTATGCAATAAACATTCACTCAAAACCGAAAGTAGCGCTCCGTGTCACGCCCCTCTCCTTTTGTACCCGGTCACGGCGCATATTGTTTTGAAGAATAGATTTCTTGTGTAAGGTCCGTCAAAATAGGCGCTCGAGAAAATCAGCTTCGGCTCAAAACGACAGATACACTGAAAGGTCTCAAACACAGCCGAAGGATTTATTTTCCAAAAAGTACTCGGCACCGATTCCAAGCGAAACAGAAAGAGAGAAAGCCAAAGACCCTTTTTCCACAATTGAACCCTAAGAGAACGCAATATATCAACACAGAAAACTGTTTGGCTGGCTTTGCTGCATGTTTCTGTTTCGGTTGTGCTTGGCCTATTTAAAGTTACACCCTTTTTAGTGCGCGCGTCGTTTTCATCCGCAGTCTCGGTTTTTTTTTTTTTTTTGTCACGCTAGTAATGTTGAAAAAACCATAGGCGTAGACTTCGGGGGGCGGGGGGCGGGGGGGGGGGGGGGGAGGGGCATCGGGGCGCTTGCCCCCCCTGATAAAATCCGGCGAAGGTGGGGGGGCTCTGCCCCCCCCCCCCCTTCTTACGGGCTGGGGCCATGATCCTTACCGAAACGCTGTTTACGTGCCATGTAACGAGCTTCTAGTAGTGGCATGTAAACAAAATAACGCCCACGTTACCTTTATTGAAAAAATACATGAGAAATGGAATCCCAGCGTGGTTTCGGTAGCTTCAATCTCTCCCCCCCCCCCCCCTAGGGGCCAGAAAACTTCTCAACCTGCCCCTCCCCCCACCGGGAAAATGGAAAGTCTACGCCGCTGCAACCAGCTCGTTTTCGCCCTTACATTCGTTGCGTTTGTTCCGGGGCATATTGGATCTTCCCCCTTTCTTTTCACCCCAAAAAGAGCAAGCAAACAGCAGACAAACATACTGGAGACCAGTACATTAACACAGCCATAGCCTCCTCTACACTCGAAAAGCCTGGCAGTTCGAAGACGGAGCCATAGTGTGCCCGGTCGCAGATTTGGAGCGCGAGGATCTGGTAGCACAGAGCATTTCTCGGGAAGTCTGGTATTCACAGCTTTTGCAGCGGCGAGGACTCGAAACATGGTTTTCCAACCCGACGAGAGAAGAAGTGGTTTTTCTCCAACAACCAGGTAGCGACTTGCCCATTAATTGAGGCCCACACATCTCCTGGTTTCCCCCTTTCCCGACTCCTCATAATAAACAAACAAACAAAGCGGTAGCCCGAGGAACGCGGACGTTCTCTCGCTCGGGACAAGTGTGTTTCGGCGTCTCGCCGCAGCGGGGCGCCCGTTACATGCCATCTACCTTTTCACTTTCGGCGGCCGTGTCGCGTGACGATTTGCCAGGTTTTGTCAGTGTAGAGGAGGCTATGGACGCTTTACACACGCGCCAAATTACAGCCGCCATTGCTGACCTTCTCTTGTCTTACCGAGATGCCGAGCAACTGAAACGGCAGTTGCCGATCCTCTACAAATGCCGATGCTTTAGAAAAGGACCCAGTTGAATATAATGTGGCAATAACCTGGCCTGCTATGGTAATGATGAAGTGAAATAAACGAAATAAGAGGAAACAAAAACTGAAGGTCAGTTATGGCAGCGCCCATGCACAGCTGCTGCAAAGCGTCTTATAAGTTGCATAAATTATCGACCGATGATACATAAAGAAGGGCGAGGGTAAATTTTTAATTGTTTTTCGAAAACGTAATGGGGTTTTTGTTATGTTTTTTTTTTTAATATGCGTTTATAAAGGCTTATTTAATTTGCGTTTCTAAAGGCCTAGAAATCGTAGTGGCATTTTGTATTTTCCACGATGGCGAAGACGAGGGAGATGAAGGCAGCGAGGGGGTCCCGTGGACCACTGCTGTTGCTTTGCCATGTCCAAAGGTGCGTAGCTTATTCCTGCCATCTTTTTTTATCAGGCCCCTCTTTGACAAAGGGGACTCCTTTCACGAACCCGAATCGTGGTTATCGGTGATACTGCGTGCACAGTAGGTGCTTTAGTACGTCCTTGCGATACCACCCGATTATGATGCCCGGCAACGATAGTAGAGAGTTTTAGGAGATGGTTCCCGGATATGGGGGGGTGTCAATATTTCCGATACGATGTACGCGCAGAGGGGCCGGCGGGGTATCGGGTATTCGTTATTGGAGTCATCGGAACGATCTACTCACTCTCTACTCTAGATACAAAAGGTAGGCTATCCTAAAACGGGAAAAAAAAAGTTTTTATTATTTTTTTTTTAATTGCACGAATTTGTGGTATAAAAAACACGCGGTGCTTTTTTATAGCACCGCGTGTTTTCTTTGGATCTTTAATTTACTTTAATCGGCGTTTTATTAGTGTCGGGTGCGTCTGGGAAAAAAACGGAGTAAAAACCATAATAAAAACTTCCGTCTCGCATTTTTTTTTTTTTTTTTTTTTTTTTTTTTTTTTACGATAAAGAACATTACGCGTTACCGCGAACGTTCTATCTCCGCTCAGATGTAGCGCTAGCGGGTCGAACCATGATGCCGAAGTTTCAGAGGTTGCCATCGTCTTGTTCAAATGGCGTCCGACGGAGCGCACACGGAGATGATTGACGTCAGCTCCCACTGAAACTTTCTGAAAATCACGCGTAACTTTTGAGTCGGATAACGGCTAGCTATGTAACTTTGGCGTCTGGTCCGGACCCCGCTATTGGCGACGTGCGCGATCCAAAGCGTCGTTGTGGTCGGCATTTCACGATTGGCCGAATGCTGACTACGTCGTCAGCAAAGTATTAGAGGAATGTAAGAAGTTCGATTCTGATGGTGTTGGCAGTGTTGACCTCGGAGCACAATGATCTCAAGCTTCCACCAGCGTTGCCAGATTGGAAAGATGCTTCGGCACCAAATTCTGGCCGAAATTTCACCAGATTTCACCAGCACTAAAATATTGCATCTATTACGTATTTCCAATTCCTTCAGCTTTTTTACGCATGCACTCGCAAAGGGTAGCTTTCAGGAGGTTCACTAATATAAGGTATCGCAGCACAATAAAAAAGGAAGAAAGCAGACATGGTGGCGTTGTTACTTTTTAATATATCATGTTTATGAGATGTTGGTGCTGGGTAGTCCTTAGACGGAAAATGCAAATTAATGAAGGCCAACGACACGTAAGAAAGACCACATAATATTGCACTTCAAGACACTTGCAGTCTAAATTAAGCATACATTCTCTGCTCAGCAGTAAGAAAAAGAAACGCATAAGAACGAAGTCGAAATACAACACCATGATAAACTTCAGTTCATAACAGGTTTTGAAGTCAAGCTTCAAGAAAAAAAAATGATAAGCATGACTAGGGGTGTCGCGAACTTTTGTCGAACCTCCGAAACTTTTCACCAAATTCGACCGGTTCGACTTTGCGGACAGTGTGGCCAGACCTTCATACACGCATGTCTAGGTTTGGAGAATTTATTTTTATGCAAAGGGTTATTTTATTTTATGAACAGTTGCAATTAAAAGTAACCAATTCTAATCACTGAAGATGTTAATATTTTTTTTTGTACTGTATTAACTGAAATAACCAATCTGCGGTGCCCTTAGTTCATCCCTTAGCCATTACCATCCAATCCGAAGCCAACTGGCCAGCCTGTCGCGCATGCGCACACTAGTCGAACCTCAATACAAGGTTCGTCGAATTTCCACGAAAAGTTCGAAAAAGTCGAACCTGGTCGAACTCGAACCTCGGCCGGTTCGCGACACCCCTAAGCATGACATCTAGTCACATAACACTTCACACAAAGTCCAGTCACACTGGCACGGACTATCTGTTGACACATAAAGCACATCCATCGCTGATATCCATAGGAATATGGAACATAAACAAATAGGTTACATAAATAGACTAACAAAAGGCTAATAAAACGGTGTAAAATTGATTAATGCAAGTGACAAGCCATTTCTCAAGATTTTTCACCAGTTTTCACCAGATATTGTCTGGTGTAGCCGTTCCGGTACATCAACACCAGTAGCCCCCCAATTTCACCAGATTTTCCAAATCTGGTGCCGGATTTCACCATCTGGCAACGCTGGCTTCCACCATGCTCACTATAAACACCATTGAGCTTGTTGTTCGCAAGGTAATGACGTCACGAGAGGGAACCACAGGAGGGCGCCACCAAAACATCTCGCCGCTAATAACGCTAAATCTGGGTGGAGGATGAGCGTTTGGCGATGCCCACTTTATTTTAACGAAAAAGAAAACAAAAAAGCAAAAAACAAAAAAAAACTTTTTTTTTTTTTTTGAGGGGGGGGGGGGGGGGACACTTGGGCTTGTACGCTTCGCTTGCTTTTTCTAGAGCGCCTAATTTAAACTTATTTTTCTTTCTTTCTTTCTTTCTTTCTTTCTTTTTTTTTTTTTTTTTGCAGGAGGCGAGAAAAAGGGTACGTTTGCCGCCCGTTTTTATTCTCAGTTTCACGCTAAATTACTCGATATGCCACTTGGGATTTAATGCGTACCGCATAAATATTAGTATAATTTTATTTCTTACGTTGGTGTTCTCATGTTCCTTTTTTGTTCTCGGACTCGAGTAAACATACGGCATGTAAACTGAAACTTTTAAGGCATTTTAGTTCGCCCGCAACAAGTGGCGATTTACTGCGGAGGGGTAACCACGGCATAAAAGTTTACAGCGAAAGAAAAAATATAATATTCACGAAACAAACATACCTCGTTCAAGAAAAAAAAAAAAAGTTGGAAATCTTTTTGGAGCAATCTACGCCGCCACTTCGCAGAGGATGCTGTAAAGTGCTGCCGACAGATGGCGTGCGCCGCGTCGGGGGAGCGCCGGCCGATTCGGGTTCTTTTGCGGGATCGTCTGCGGTCATAACTCACGAGTCATAACCCGAATCGGCCAGCCCTCCCTCGGCGCGGCCCACGCCATCTGTCGGCGCCATTTCTCATTACCAGTGCATCGTCTGAGAAACAGCGGCGTAAGTTGTCCCGGTTTTTTTTTTTTTTTTTTTTTTTTTTTTTTTTAACGAGGTACGTATAATTTATTCATTGGTTATTTTAGTGTAAATTTCCGCCACCTGTTCGCAGCTCTGTAGTAAATTGCAGAGCAATACGTTGAGAAACCAACTTTTGCGGGACGTCTGAGGTGCCTAAAAATCGTTAGTTTACACGATGCATATGCAATCTTGTAACTTTTGCCCCCCCCCCCCCCCTTTTTTTTTTCTTTGTGTCTTGATTTTTTTTTTCTGTAATTATCCTGCAACCTTTACGACTTAAGACTCAATCCCGCAAAACCTGGCTAATTTATGTTTTTTTTTTCGAAGTCGTTTTGTTTTGTTTTGACGCTCTAATCCAATCATGTTTTTGGTCTTTTTTTCTCTCTCTCTCTCTCTCTCTCTCTCTCAGCACCAGCTGGCGAGAAGGCACCTCCTCCGCCGCCGCGTATGTGCAATTTATGGTCTTAATTTTTAATGTTTATTTTTGAAAATCACTCTCAGTGTACAACTTGGGATTTAGTCCAACGCGTCTAAGCTGGATTTCACAAAACTGCCCTGGGTCTTGTTTTTTTATTCTAAAGCAACCTTATTTTTTGTTTATTTTTTCTCTCGGCAGAAGTGCGAAAAAAAAGGGCACGCCAAACGGCCGCGTTCACCGCGTGCATTCGTTTGCTTGAAATGTTTTTTTTTTAATTATTATTATCATTAATATTTTTTAATTAACATTTGACGAAACTGCAACTTGTGTGTTTTCTTTTTCCTTGGCAGGGGGCGAAAAGAAGGGTACGTGCGCCACCGATCCTCACTGTGGATCCGCTGAAATCCTTCAATGCCGTTCTTATGTTCGATCAACCCAGGGAATTAATATTATTATTACTACTAAAATTATTTTCTTTTTAAGTCTCGCGATATTCACGTAGCTTTTCTTGACTCGGTTCATTATTATTATTATTATTATTATTATTAAACTACACCTTTTAATCCCTCACAGGTCCGCATCCGCAACAGTTATCGTTATTATATTGAACCTTCCTATATTTGGGGTTTGGGGGGGGGGGGGGGGGGGGGAGGGGGCGTTGACTACTGTTTTACGTTAAAACATTTCGGATGTTTTGTTGTTGTTTTTATATGGAATTCCTAGCTTAGGGGCGCAGCTAACTTAGCATATCTTGTGTCACTAACCTTACCATTCGTTGTCTGCACATTCGTCTCTCTCTTCAGGCAAGCCCAAACGTAAGCACTTTGGCCTCTGCTGCTTTTATTAATGGTATTACAATTTCGTCTTTTCTTTCTTTCTTTTTTTTTTTTTTGGTTGGGTGTTGCTGGTGGGTGGCGGTTAAGCTGCTCTCGAACCCCTAGGTTCTACTGGTTCGGTGAACCTTCGAAATTTGACAAAAATCTACGAAGTTCGCAATTTATTAAACGTTGCATGCCAGACCCGAAAGAAACAAGTCAAATTTTCAGAACAGTATAGTTTATGTGGTAGTTTCTTTAATATTATACGCACTATGAAAGCAAACGGATACATTATTTAGCCTTTAATTATCTAGTTTATGAACGGGGAACAATACACGCGACGAATACTGCACCCGTTCTCCGTTAGGTGGCGTCAACCCGTTTTCAATTTTTTCGCAGGCGTGTAGCCGTTGAGTTTAGACGCAGCCGACGCTACGAGCTGATGGGGGACTAATCAGACAGCGTCAAAAGCGCGCCATCGTGGCGGTCACCATCTGTACGTCGTGGTCTATCGCCGATGGACCAATCATAAACGAAAAAAAAAAAAGCCTATATGTCAAGAAGGTGTTGGTTAGGGAGGCTCAAGTGAGGGTGGGTGCAACTGCTAGATCGGCGATCACGGCACATGGACGCCATTTAATTGCTAAATTTTGCTGGGAGTCTATGGGGCAAAGGGTCGTTTTCTTTGCTAACTCAGGTCATAAAAGCCCATTAAGGTGCTTCGATAATTTACACAAGGTATAAATGAGTACTTTTCTATAGCCACCAGTTTTGTTGCGATAGGTTAAGAATTGTTTTAACGCGAAAAATGGCAAATTCCGCCATCCTGGACGTTGCTGCTTGTCTGGCAACCCTGCTTTCTCCGCTAGACGTTTGCAATTCTCGGAGCGAGAAGGAAACGAGAGAGGCTGCGACAAGGCGTTCGTTGCTTGCAATGGGAGGCGAGAGGAGGAAAGGTGCATGGAGCAACAGAGTTGCAACAGAGCGGGCCCCTGCTCTCATGCAGGCAACACTGGCGCATTTCCTTTCTCGAATCCTCTCCCTCAGCCGCCGCCATTAAATTGTAAACGCTCTCCAGGTTTTGAGTTCCTCCACCCTCCCTACAGCCTCCCTAGTGTTGGTCGGTGACACCGACTGCGTCGTTGATAAATTAGGAATATTTTCCTTTTTTAAGCGTGCAGCGGGTTTCGTGGTGCCGAAAGGCATGTCGGGAACTAGTTGTACAGCACGAGCTGTAGCAGACGACACGGGATAAGCGGGCGAAGGTTAACTAGGAGGATGTGCCCCAACCATCCCCTGCTCTCCGCGGCGGTTTGAAGCTTGAGACTCGGATTAAACCCGAGAGGAAAATCAAAAGCACGTGGCAGTCGCCATCATACACCCTCTCGTATCCGTACCAATAACCGTTAGCGCCCGCTGTGTTTGGTTGAGCGGACGCGTCTTGGAGCGCTTCCCGCGTGTCGTTTTCCTCGTCCGCACGTCGCCAGGCCGGCGTCCTTCGCCTCGGTGCAGAGGGCGTTCCCTACCCGTCCTCCACGACGGCTGCTCATTCCACGAGATATTTTGTTTTCTTCTTATTGTCATTATTATGACTGTCATTATCCTTAGTGCCCAGATTCGTCCGTCGCGTGACGCGGGACTGTTAAGAATCGTCGCGTGGGTCTTTTTCTGTTAAGTCCTCGTCCCGACTATAGAGGAACAAACTACAAACGCCGCTTTCACTGCTTTCTTGCTGAGAGAAAGAAAAGGTTTTTTCATCCGATTGTCTTTTCCGAAAAATATAGCCTCAAGCTTGCTTTTTTTTTTTTTTTTTTTTTTTTTCGAATGCCCGTGCATGGTATTCGGATGAATGTCTGGAAGGCGTCTTCGACACGATCCGTTTACCGCGTCTTCAAATCTGGTCCCTTGATTTCCGCTTGATGACGGCACAATAGTGTAACGCTGTCGCCGGCCGCGTGGTTTCTAGCTCCGACCGCCAGGTTCGCGACGTCCGACGGCACGACAGGCCGGCTCGTGTGACGTCATTGGTTGCGCCACTTCGGAACCATCTCTCAACGAATGTGCCGTATGCGGACTGCAAGTTTGTCCGCTGCTTTTGCAGGAGATTGTGGTGACGTCAGAATGGCTCAGACCGAACGATGGGGGTCGACTTCGAAACAAGCTGTCTCGAGGCCTACTCACTATCCTTCAATCAGAGCCAATCGGAGCTCGGTGTCGTTCTGACGTCACCACAACCCCGCTGCAAAAGTAGCAGACGAACTTGCGCTGCGCGTAGGACGCTAAACGCGCCCCACACTCGTTCGATACCACACCGTAGTTTCACCGTGATCCAAGTTACCGCTCTAAAAGAGGGCAATTGGCCCGCGCATGGCATCATCGTTCGTGTAGCCTGGCAGATGGCCACGAGAAGCGGCCGCCGAGATGGAAAAGGTGGAGCGGCAGACAACGGATGAGAGGATCGAAAGCCACGTGACTGGCGCCCCGCTGCGGCGAGACGCCGAAACACACTTCTCCAGACAGAACAAGTGTGTTTTGGGTCCTCGCTGCTGCAAACGCTTTGCGCTGACGTCCAGCTTCTCTATAGAAATGTCTCTTTGATGCCCTGTGCTACCAGATCCTCGCGCTCCAAATCTGCGACCGCGGGTACACTATGGCTCCGTCGTCGAACTGCCAGCCTTTTGAGTATGGAGGAGGCTGTGATATATAGTACATCCTCGACCCGCCACAAGCGGCAAACTCGACGAAGCGCGACGAAGGAACGTCTCGAAGCCACAGACACGTTCGTTCCTCTTGCAGCGTTGCGGCGTGCTTTCGTCGGGCTCATTGGGAGACGCTGTAACTCGCGCTGTCGACGGTGCTGACGAAAGCTACTCGGCGGCGCTGCGTGGAACCAATAGCGATGACTTTTGAAGGAAGAAGACGCACTCCTCGTCTGCTATAGGTGGTATCGCCGGAGGGCACATTGCGATCGGTCGCGTGATCGACCGTCTTCCGATTTGCGTGCAAATTCAACTGCGCGTCTCTCTTTCTCTCTGTCGACCTCGAATGATTTCTCGTGTTCATTGCTAGGCACGCGCCTTATCTAGCCGCCGCTGCTGCTTCTACAATGCGGTTTTTTTTTTTTCTTTTTTGTACGGAGCAGGGTAGCTTTTTTTTCTTTGATTTGTCTTTATTTCGCCCATATTGCTTGCCGTCATCCATATGGATGGAGCGGGTGGTCGCGGCGTCTTGGGCGAAATTATACACTGGTTGTGAGAAGAGCGCGGGTTGCTTCCTCGCCGGGGCCTGACATTTGACCTATGGCGTGCCGCCGCCACCGCGGCGACTAATCAAAAAAACCAACAAAAGAAAGGAGGGCGGGGTCGGGGCTGGCAACGTGACGGGTCGTCGCTGTATATACGGCTGTCGCTTTAAAGGGGCCCTGCAATGACTTTTTGACTGGTTTTTAATTTGCACTGAACCTGAGCGTACTGAACGCAGTAACTTAATCCAACTTTTCTTTTCTCAAATTTCGCTTTACTTTAAAAGTTATAGGCAAATTAGAATTACAAAAACAAGCAAAAAATAACCTCCTTCATGACGTCGTAGGTCCTGGCTTAAGTGGCCTTGAACTAGAGGAGGAGTAGTGAGCTCATCGAGCGCACACGGCTGCCGCACTCCGTATCGACAGCTCGAGAGGGCGCCACTGTAGCACGTGTTGGAGAGGCTGTATGAAGCGGGCGGCCGGGGCAGCTCGCATTGCATTTGCTGCGCGACTAATCACTAATTCGGCATAACACTTCATCGGCCACAAACGACAGTAAATACGGGGTAAAGATCAGTTCAGAAATGGGAGCCACTTCGCGCTGACGCACCGCCAAATGGCCAAATCGCCAGCAGGGCCCGCGCCGAAGGCCTTCGGAACGCTGGGAACCGGTCGGATTCTTGAGCCGGTATACGACCACAGCGCCGCCGCGTACATCCGGGACCTTTCTACGCTCCTCGTTCGTCGTAGCCTCCTCCCACTAGCCTTTTCTAGTATGCGCCGTTTTTTTCCGCCGCTTGGTGGCGGGTATGTCGACGGGTCATTTCTTGTTTCCGTACTTTCTAAACTGCATTTGTTTCTTTTCTGATCTAAAATAGTGAACAAAAACTACTTTCATACATAATTGAAACGGTTCGCGACACTTTCATTTTGTATCTCGACTAAAAAAAAAGCTCTTAGCGGCTTTGACCAGTGGCAAGCCCAGGACCAAAGACGTCACATTTTGCGCGCTTTCGGTACCGCGGGTCGCCCTCGTCGGTGGAGGAGGTTTCCGCGCCGTCCGGTTAAAATATGACGCACTGATATTTAGTTACTCTCTCCGTGCCCGCTGGCTTGCCCGAACCCCAAGAGACGTGGAAACCGCAAAAAAGGTAGATGCTTAAATATGATTGCAGGGCCCCTTTAAGTTTGTCGGCTCTGTTTGAGGGACGGAGCGTTTATTGCGACCTATTGGTACCAACGTTACGGATAAGAGTCAGTTGACAAGCTTTTTATAAAACGCCTGGCGCCTTTTCGTGGCGCTTCCGCTAGGCAGCGCTCGCTACACTATGGACAGCATAGAGTTATTATAATGTACGCTAGAGGTTCAACTGGCGCTAGTGTCTATGCGACTTCCGTGACGCAAATTGAAGCAGACAGCAACCAGTCCACTTTTGCGGTGCTCCTCTGCATTCCTATGGGAAAACGCGCGTGCATTTTGTCTCTTCGCTGGAAAATAGCATGGAACACTTTGGTTATTTCGGTCGTACCGAATACTATGTGTCTTATTTAACATTGTAAAAGTGTAATTGCTTTAGTTGGCGCATTTTTCTTCATCAGTGAGCGATGTTTAACTTCGCTGCATTTCAGTCCCAAACGTGTGTTCCGCAGCAGGTGTGTAAAAACAAGCGACGATTCAAAGTAAAATTTCAATCGAAATGAATATAGAGTGTGTTCAAGGCTCGCCAGCATTCCGGTGACGCTTGTATATTGATAATATGCCAGTCCTTTCACCATATGAAAATGATCCCGTCTTGTATGAGCGGATAAAAACCTTCAACGTAGAGAATAAAGTCCGTGGGATATGAAAGGTGTCTCTTCGTATTGTTTTCTCTGCCGGGCAGCTTTTATCGCGCACTTGTTCTCAAAGATGTCTAGCGTGCGGGTGATATTTTGAACGTAGAACACGCAGCTTCGCTCAGGACAGAAAGAATAAAGCGGTACTCACTTATTTAAAATCGGAATAGATTACGTGGCCTTCAATTTGTTTTGATCGTACATGCACTGCGAGTTACTGATTTGGTGTTGCTGCGTACGTCTTGCCGCCGCTCTTGATTTTCCAGATTTCCTTCGTTCGTTTGGCATGTATTGGCATGTATATTCCCCATGCTGGAAATCGCCGACGCCGCTTTCGCGCTAACAGTGTCCGACAGTGCACATAAATACACGTACGAAGCCGTTTTAGCACCGTTTTTAGTGCGATGAATTCGAGAGAAAAACGCCGTAACTGACCAATTCTTTCGTCGGCCTGACTGAGAAATGTTCCAAGCTACCTAGTACGTACGAATTATTTGGGATATTTGCTCCTATGATCGAGCGCAGAGAGAAAATGCACTCACTTTTTCCCATAGAAATGCATTACCGGAAGTCAATTTTCGACTGGTTGCTGTCTGCTTCAATTTGCGTCAGCACACTAGCGCCACTTGAACCTCTAGCGTACATTATAATAACTCTATGATGGACAGAAGCTGCGGAACCTGTGGAACGTTAGATGCACATTGCCTGCGTTAAAAAAAAAAAGTATTGCGTTTTTTTTTTTTTTTTTTTGTTAAAGGTAACATTTGTTAAAAGTTGACGAAAAGAAAAGTTTACAAAACGCAGAAAGACCGTTTACAATCTGTCCCTCTGCGTTGCCCGTGGAGACGTTGCCGCTATATTTCGTCTCACCTTACCACGGACTAACCGAGAATGCTGTGCTAGCGCGAGCGGCTGGCCTTGACTACCTTGACTGGAGCACTCGCTGCACGGGCGCTCGTGCAGACGCCGATGCTTCACTAGCTCGCGCTTTTAGAACGCGCGGCTAACAATAGTCCGTACTAAGGTGAGTCGAAGTATAGGAAGGCTATCGACCAGTGCCTCTCAGGTATGCCTGCTCGCGTTCGAGCAGCAGAGGAGGACCGCTTTCGAACGGTGCTCTTCCGTTGAGCTTATCAACTGAAAGAACGCGTCTTCGACCGTTGTGTGTTTAGCGTCCTATCCCGCCCATACACCAAAGTATAGCCTCCTCTATACTCACAAAACCTGACAGTTCGACAACGGAGCCATAGAGTGCCCGGTCGCAGATTTGGAGCTCGATGATCTGGTAGCACAGAGCATCAAATAGCCATTTCTCGGGGAACCTGGACGTCAGCGCACAGCTTTTGCAGCGGCGAGGACCCGAAACACACTTGTTAGCTCGGGAGAAGAGTGTTTCGGCGTGTCGCCGCAGCGGGGCGCCCAGTCACGTGGCTCTCATCCGTTGTCTGCCGCTCCACCTTTTCCATTTTGGCGGCCGCTTCTCGTGGCGATCTGACAGGGCTATGCTCATCCCAATACTCGTTTCGATCTGGATGAGCATTGTGCGGTCGTGCATTGCTACAGTGCCTAAATTTCTCTACTCGGCGTCGACTGTTTTGTGCTACGTTGTCGAGGCTAGCTCAGCCTCCGCACTACTCTCCCCGACGCTGTCCGAGTATGCCTGCCCGAGCACGTGTGAAGGGAGTGCAAGACGAAGTCGCGTGCTCTCGGAGCTGAGCGGGACTGCAGCGCTGTCAAAGCTACGCTAGCTTTGACAGCGTTGTACGAAACTGTTGGCACCGAGTGTAATCTACAGCGTAAACCAGTGCCGTCGCACCTCGAAGGCAGACCCACCTTACCCTGCATATATGCGAGTGTCAATTATATTTTTAATATTTTTTGTTTATTCGTTTTACGTTCAGGGCTTATTTTGTTCACACACGCACACACACTCATAAACAAACACAACACACACACACACACACACACACACACACACACACACACACACACACACACACACACACACACACACACACACACACACACACACACACACACACACACACACACACACACATATATTTGCTTTAGGGCCGAGGGCATTGTACAAAGGAGTGAGGTATTCGACAATAATATATGTAGAAGTAAAAACAACGAAAGGGCAAAAACGCAAAATTACTACGAAACACCATTTAACACTTTTTTTTCTTGTCTGTGCGCCTTACGAAACGATGCGACTTATTTACTCTTTTTTTTTTCCTGTTCGATTCATTACGAGAATGTTGGAACTGGCTCGCGTTGGCGTATGTATCGCGGTAACATTACAGGTAATCGTGCTAACCAATGCAGGTTTGCCGCTCCAACTTCACAAATATTGAAATGCGACTTCCACTTTTTTTAAACGGTTGTTGATGGTATTCATTTTATTTATTTCATTACAAAGGGTAAAGACAGCGCCTTACTTGAGGGTGAAAGCGAGGAAGTTGGAGAAGTCGTGAGACGTACGCGTACATCGAAACAAAATAGTGGAGAGTTGAGTCCCCTCCCATATCCCTGTCCACTTTAGCTGAGCGAGCGGAGAAGAAGTGTCCTCCTCTCCCCAGCGTTTGTTCTGCTTCACACGAGAACAGTGGGTTTCGAATGGGGGGTCCGCGAAGCCCTGCCTCATCAGTCAAGCCCGGCAATATTTTTTTTTTCTCCGGATTGCGAAGAAATGTTTCAGTTGTCGGGTGAGGTTTTTTCGTGTGTGCGTCAACGAGAGAAATCTGCTTCACACCAGCCCTTATAGTTGGATCCGCTTATGAAATCATCGTAATTAACCTATACCTTTCCGTTCCCCTCACCACAAAGGAGGTCCTCCATCATCTCCGTAGATTCACAAGGGGTCGGCGAAACATGGATGGTTGAGAACCACCGCTTTGTGAGTATAGAGGAGGCTATGTATTCGAACCAGAGCTCCCGCGAAGCACTCGATCGTCACCTTCTTCTCTCTGCGCATACCGCGTACCGATCCTCCGGTGATTCACTGCGGCGTCGCAAAGGAACGCCGCTGAGCGAGTTCTTTGCCGCGAGGGACTTTCATCGGAAACTCGTTAGGGAGGTACTGCTGACGTCAGCACCACGACGCACCTCTCGCTCATCCGCGGATCCCCTGCCCTGCGGAGTTCTCTGCGCTGTCGCAATCTCCATGCCAATCTAAGCTTCCTTCTTTTTTTTTTTTCTTGGAGGGCGTTTGTTTCCTTCCCCCCCCCCCCCCTTTTTTTTTTCTTTTTCCGTTCGCGGCGAACCTAACTTTCTCTAAAAATGTAATTTACTCCGAGCTTAAGTGTGGCTAAGTTAATTAATATAATAAATAGGTCACAGTAAAATAACTCATCTCGAAGGTTCAGCTAGAGTAGCTTCCTGCTGTGTTCAGTTACTTCTTCACCAGTGTATCTGTTTATAGTTGCCATTACCAATTTACAATTTCACCCTGCCAACCGCGCGTCGATAGTTTTGAGTTACTTTTGGGGGTGTTTCCTCGGACAATAAGTACTTTTCGAAGGAGCTCCGTCTTACAGGTGCTGCGTTAATTATCCGAGTCGGCCATTGTTTTGGAGACGTACTCTCTCCGAGAATGTCTTGCACCCAAGATATTAGTCGGCGTGAGGTCGTCTCAGCCATGTATCGAAATCGAGTTCTGTGTTCGGCGCTCTTTTCGAGTTCTCGGATCCATGTCAATAAGAGCATCGCGCCCGAAGGACGAATGAATGGATGGATGTTAATGGCTATATACCCTTTGTAACGGGCGGCAGCTTGCGCCACCTAGCCCAAGTCTAAAAAGACAAAAAACAAGAAATGCTGACCGCCGATGTTGCTCGATGGGGTCTTGGAAACGTTGGCCATGCCCAACCTGTCGCGTTTCGGGTCACCCTTGAAACGTTATTAAGTTACAGCACCTTGTGTAGAAGAGCGAGTGAGTTAACCAGTATAGTAGAAATATATTGCCACGCGGAAAAATTGAACGTATAGGTGTTATCGAATGGCATCATATCTGTCTGATTGGCCACTCAAGCACGACACACCTGCCCCAGGCGCACGTTGCACGCTTGTGTTTGTCCGTCCGTCGCGCTAAACTTACTTGAAAAAAAAAAAAAGAAAAAAAAACTATTCTCCTATCGGTAAAACCTGAATGAGTGTGTCATTATACATCAAATTTATTTTCCCGGTGAACTTAGAGGGAAGCGTTTGCTCGCTAAATACGGCGGGAAAACCCGATTCAATCTTTAATTCATGAACTATAAAAAAAAGAACATTTAGGAAGAATTGGCGCGACCGAGAGCAGCGATCCCGACTTATGTACGGAGAGGTGCATCCCAAATGCCATACATTGTTTGCACTGACGTCAGGAACGGCGGCTATTGTTGTGACCTTGCTGCTGATACGTATCAAGATTTATCAAGGTGTTTTTCTTTTTTTCCCCTGATGCTCTTAGAGGTGTGCCTTAGAGCCTTGTGTGTTTACGGTCCTACATAATCAATCGCGCCTGCAGCTCGCGTATTTTGCATTGCTTGTTTTCTCGTTATTTATGTGTCGCTATGTTATATGGAAGATGCTGATTCCTACGTACGCGTTTGTAATTTTCACCTGAATGTTTTTTTCTTGTTTCTGCACATTAGTTGTGTACTTACAGAGTCCTTTAATAATACGCCACTGGTGACGAAACTTCGACCAAAGTTTGGTACAGGGTCAACAGCTGCCGCCAGGGGCGCTACTGTTCCATAGGGGGACATTTTTGTTCGGGTACCCCACTCTCAATGCGTCACCCCAAATTCGCAAATACCAATAATTAAAAAATATAATAATAATTTTCCTGCGCCGACCTTGTTTGTCTGTAATCGATCACTGTATGCAAGCTCCGGTAATTTTTCATTAAAAGACCCATGAAACAAATTTTGGACTGGAACAAATCTATACTGGTATTTTACTAATAACACATCATTCACTTGGGCCAAAAGAAAAAAAAAAGTAGAGAGTCAAAATCCTGACTTTCGGTACGAAAATTTGAAAACACAGCGGACTATTTTGTACCTCCTTCCCTTCGTAAGCTCTCTGCCTTTTCACTGTAATACGTCCGCGAACCCCGCAGCGCGTCACCGGGCTCCTGCAGCGCGTCACCGGGCCCCTGCAGCGCGTCACCGAGCCCCCACAGCGCGTCACCGGGCCCCCGCAGCGCGTCACCGGGCCGAAACGAAAGGCACACCTCACCGGACCTCACTTAATCCCTTCACCCCTAAGGTGACATTGTGGTGGAAGCTACGCGCTTGCCGGACCAATCAGCCGCCCCCTTTCATCATCTGACTTCATTCTCTGCGAGTAGGTATGCGCGAGAGAGCGTGATCACGTGGCAAAATCGCGGTTGGCCCAATGAGTACGTAGCTTCCACAGCACTGTCAGCTTCGGGGTGAACGGGGTGGGGAAAGCAACTTTTGTCTGAATTTTGAGCGACGGGCTAATCTTCTAGGGGGAGAATGGATGTGTCCGGATTACACAAACGAGTGTCCGAGCAAGAGAGGACTCCCCCTTTTCGTCTTCTTGAACTGTTCGGTAGAATCCGCGATTTATGAGTTGAGGACGAAAGCTACACAGGAAAAAGGTGAAAAAGCGTTTCATGACTCCTTTAATCTCTAACAACACAACTTGGATATAAGCTTATTTTGTCTGTTTAAAAACAAACAGGTTTTGTTTGTTGTTTTTCTTATTTTTTGAGTGAAAAAGGAGCGGGACCATCGAGCATACGACGTTTGACGCCGCAAGCGATATCGAAAATTCATTTTGAAGCAAGAAGAGACACGAAGAGTGATATTATTTTGCGGAGCGTTGTGGGAGAGGAAGTTTGATCGGTTGACTGTGTGTAGAGAGCTGAACACGCGTACTTTAATGATAAACGGCGTCAGTCCCATGACGCGTCACCTCGTTCTAAATCGGTGGCTCGTTCGGAGAGGGTTTCGAAATTCCGACCCCACTTTCTGGTTTCCAGACTCCCTGCGGGACTGGTTACATTAGACCCTTCGTCGACGCGAGCGCCGCGCGTGGCCACGTACCAAGCTCTCCCGTACCGTTACAGGGAATCTTCCTGACCAGTAGCGGATCTAAGGACTCTGCTATATCACGTTTGTTAGCCTTTTGGACTAACCCTTCTTTCGAAGAGTGTAAAAAAAACAAGAAGACAAAATATATATATTTTTTTTAACGACAGCAAGTAGGAATGGCCACCGGCATGGTGAAATGACGTTACGTGCGAACCATCTGTCGCTTTACATCTCCTTTTAGCAACTGCCAGAGAAAGCGTCTTTCCTTATGTGTCTGGAAATCTTTAAATGTCTGTGCAGTCTCGAACAAATTTTTTTTTTCCGGTGCAATTTCTAACGAAATTGCCGCGCGCACCCTTGTGTACTTACTCCGATTTCCTCGTGTGAAAAACGACGCGGAAATCGTCCGGAGATCACGACCGCCCGCCGGGCGTCGCCCTGACGTCACAGCACGACCCCATGACGTCAGCCGCATGGGCGTCTGTGACGTCAGAAATTCCTGGTCGGCGCCGCCGGCCAATCGGCAAATTAGCAAACAAAAGGAAAAAATGACGTGTCTTTTTTTTTTTTTCTTGACATTTTCTTTTTGACGCTTTTTACGATGTTCTCTTCGACGCCATCCGTTCAATCTGGGGACTTCGTTTATGTGATGTTGTCTTCGTCGAGTCTTATAGGCGAGCATAAAATGGGGGAAAAAAAAACGGGGGGAAAAAGGAGCATCCTGCTCTAGACTGGTTTTCTTGGTATAATACGGTTGTAAAGTGTAAGTGTGTGTGTGTGTGTGTGTCGGGGGGGGGGGGGGGATTATATCGTTTTCTGATTTCTCAGAACGGCGTGGTGGTGTTGGGTTTCCTAGCTTAGCTCCAAATTTCGTGCGGCGTCAACATGGTGATTTAACCGATACATATATAGACTGCTTCGTTCTTTTCGTGTCGGCCGCCACGTTGAATCCTGACGTAACTGAGTTCGAGTGAAACACCAAGTTACTTTTTCTAACGATTGGAGGACACTAGAATTCGGGGTGTTCGAACCGCGTCGGGCATAAAACGGAATTTTTTTTTTTTTTTTTGGGGGGGGGGGGGGGGGAAGTAGCCCGGGGGGGGGGGGGGGGGGGGCGGCCTCAGCCACGTACAAAAATGCGTGGACAGATGCCCTTTCCTTCCTGTTACCTCAGAAAAACGGCGCATTCGTACGAGGGGGCGCGTAATGGCGTCATGTATCTCTCAGTCTTTTGGGGGGCAGAACCTCCATCGCAGCTGCTACGTCGCAGGCGGCTCAAATTCCCCGGTAGTCTCGGCTTAGCTCGGCCTTTTTCTTCTTCTTTTTTTTTTAACTTTTCGTTGAGGCTGGAAAACAGTTACCTCGGTTATGTTCAAGTTGTCACACAGTTTTCAGTTTGGAATAAAGCTTACAAGACGCATCGTCGCTGTCACTATTTTATTCGAGTAGCAGAGAGCTTCAGCTTGAATCGATGCCGAACCTCGCGACCGGTACTTTTTGTGCTATTTTTCGTTTCTTCGCAAATTCTTGGTTGTGTTTGTACAGTTCACAAAAAAAAAAAATAAAGTTAGACTCGTTTTCATATATTGTTTGTTTTATAATTAAGTTTTTATAGTTAGTTTCCAGGAGCTCTTCGTTGGTTTTCATTCAATGTGCGGGTAATTCATTTATCACTCTCATTTTTTTCCTTCTCTTGCTCGGGTGGTCGTGGAAGAGAATTTTTCCCCCCATCGTTTTGTGATTGTTGTACAGTTATCAATGGGCTTCTCTATAATCATCTCGTCGTTTCTCTTTCATGACCGCCCGAAAAATTTGGTTTGCTAAGTGTATCCTGTCAGCTCCATTTTCAATTGCTTTCGAAAGCGCGTATTGTCGATTTCAATGAAAGCCCTATATTTCCATACTCGTTTCCCATGTAAAATTATTCTCCGAGATACTTTTGCAACGCCAAAATGATAGCCCATGATTTTTTTTTTCCGATGTTTTTTTGCAAGAGAAATTAACTTTGTCGCTTGGAGTTTCTCGTTTCCCGCTCTATGAATCCCGTATTGAGAGATTTTAATCCTGACCACCGTGTGGTCTATAGACCAATTATCACTTGAGATGTCGCCAACTTTTGTCGAATCCGGGATCGACTGTTCGGCGAACCTTCGGACTTGTAGCGCGAATCGACAAAGTTCGACTTGTGAAACAGTGTTGCCCGACTTCTCCATAAAACGTTCGAATTTCGGGAAACGAGTAATGTATAAAGTAGCTTGTTCCGAATCTTATAAAATGATACCAGTGTTTACATAATATAAAAGCAACTATGCGTACTTTTAAGGCTTTCATTTGTTTAATAACGTGATACGATAAAACAACAAAGCCAGTAATATTGCACTTTTTCTCCGCCAGGTAGCAACAACTCGTTCCCAAATTTTCGCGCCTGCGCAGGAAAGTCAGAACTAAAGGTTTTGGAAAAAACAAATAGTCGTACCTGGTCGAATTTGAATTTTCAGTAAAGCGAAAATTGTAGCCTACATCTTTCTTCTTTTTTTTTTTTTTTTGTGTGACTAATTAGTTTCGAAAGAAAGCGTTGAAAGTTTGATTACATAC
Organism: Ixodes scapularis; assembly: GCF_016920785.2. NCBI lineage: Eukaryota > Metazoa > Arthropoda > Arachnida > Ixodida > Ixodidae > Ixodes > Ixodes scapularis. The sequence continues at coordinate 64,869,252 of NW_024609883.1, read as the reverse complement.
TCTCGAAAGAACGAATAAAGAGAATAACAATGGACAACCACTCTCTTTGAATTAGAGTAGTTACCCATGTTCATTCTCCGCGCTTTTTTTTTCTTTTTTTTTTTTTTTTTTTTTTTTTTTTAGGCATGAAAGTGATTTTTTTTATTATTGGATCTTGTCTGCTCGAACTTTCCGCTTTGTTTCTTTACAAGTTTATTTGCTCTTCCTAATTAGCTTACGCTTTTCCGCCAAGCGTCCTTATGTCGACCTATTTTCCCTTACAATGGAGCGCAACGGACGCCGCCAGGCACCCCAACCAATCCAGCGCTATGGAACGTGACGCTCCCAAACGTCACGTGATTATCACGCCGCTTTGGATTGGCTGCCCGGCCTATATGGCCGTCCGTGCAGCAAGTGAAGAACGCCCGATATCTCTACGGGACCACTCGCCGTGTGCTTCTCCTTTGCGTGTATGCACACGTACTGCCCTCCCACACACTCGCAGACACGCGCAATCTGTGAGATAAATAATAAAAAAAAAAAGGAAAGTCTAGGGCGGAAGCTGGTCTTGACCTATACAACTCCTGCCTAGAGTGAATCGATCGGCACCTTGGGTGCGTTTGTGAAGTGTTATTCTGCGAATCCAATCTTACGTTAAAAGGCCTTCCTTTTTCCTTTTTTTTTTCCTCTTTTGCGCAATGAAGTTCGCGGTTCTCCTAAGTGCTTTCTGCAACGCCTTCGCTCGAGATGATAACCCCCGTGGCCTCCGCCGTTTGGAAACGCGCGGTGCTTCCGGATGTGACGTCAGTCACGGCGATGTCCGCGTGAAGGTGGGGAAAATCGTAGTAGATCGTTTTTCTCTTCCGCTACGGTATCAGGAAAGAAAACGCCACAGCTGCGCATGCGCGCACCCAGCCTTGTCTGCATATTTCAAGGTCTTGTGGCGAAGTACGGAGTGCTATAGGCGGGTGCTTAGCGAGCTGCGGAAACTGTCTGCTAAAACTCCCATCTTGATGGTCTCCGACAGAGTGAGAGTGCAAACTCGGTACGATTTATACGAGGGCCATTCGAGGCTGAGCGCAACCTCTATACCAACGGGAATAAGGAGGGAAAAAAAATCGACAAACACAAAACTATGTCAGTTTCTCAAAGTAAATTCCCCGTGCATGCCCTGACACTGCTGACGTCGCCCGACCGGCAATCGTCCTTTTTTTTTTTTTTTTTTTTGCCACAAACGCAGTGCCGCCATCTATTGGACAGCCCCGGCACACATCCGAATCACGTATATTTCCCTTCTTTTTTTTACTCGTCATTTTTAATTGTACGAGTGAATTAAGTCTAACACTGCCATTAGGGGCCACTTCCACCATACCCGCGTCTCATCTCACGCGAGAAAGAGCGAATAGGGTAGAGTGCTGTGTGACTGCAGTCGCACGAACGTGCATCCGTGCGGTTCATTTGTCTTACCGGCGGTCTTCCTTCGCCAGACCGTTGGCACCATTCGTCGTACGCTCTCGCTCGTGACATCCTTCGTTCTTCGTCTACTCTGCTCGCAACCTTCTCGAAAATGTCGCCTCGTCAAATTTTCTTCGTTGCCAGAAATTTGAGATGACGTACCGCTGCTTCACCGCTACGGACACATTGCTCGCCGCCCTGACAGTACCGCTGCGGTCGTATGGACAGGAGGATCCGACCGGCTCCCAGCGTTTCGAAGGCCTTCGGCGATAAGCTTCGTCTTGCGTTTTGGCCGTTTCGCGGTATGACAGCGCAAAGTGGGCTCTCATTCAGAACTGATATTTTACCCCGTGTTTGCTGTCGTTTGTGGCCAATAAAGTGTCATGCCGAATTAGTGTTTAATCGCGCAACAAATGCAATCAGAGCTGCCCTGGCTGCCCGCTGCATACAGCCTATCCAGAACATGCTTTAGTGGCGCCCTCTCGCGCCGTCGACACGGAGTGCGGCAGCCGTGAGCGCTCCATGAGCTCACTACCCCTCCTCTAGTTCACGGCCACTCAAGCAACCAAGGACGTCATGAGGGACTTGTTTTTGTAATTCTAATTTGCCTATAACTTTTAAAATAAAGCGAATTTCGAGAAAAGAAAAGATTCACTAAGTTACTACCCTCAGCGCGCTCAGGTTCGGTGCAAAATAAAAACCAGTAAAAAAAGTCCTTGCAGGGCCCCTCTAAGCCTCCGCGAGTGTCATCATATGCAAAAGTTGTTCAGCAATTTCTTATAGACATATAGGTCCCGACTCCCGGTCAACCTCGAACGACCCTCGTATAAATAAATAAATAAATACATAAAATACACCAACACGCGGTTCTGACGGCAGGCCGTTGCAAAGGCGCTGTTGTCGGCGGTTGAACGCATGCGCAGACGGTTCACCTCGAGCGAATCTGGGTTCTGCGCTCACTCCCCTCTTCGATACATAACTTTGACGCTACACCGAACAAACAAATAAATATATTAGGCTAATACAGCTATCGCGAGAAGGCTGAAAGTAATTGGAAGCAGAGGTACTTGAAGTATCCTCACTCTCTGTTGTGATAAACCTCCGCCAGGCGGCGATACGCAAACTTCTCGCCGCGAATAATGGTACCGTGTGTGACCGAGAGCATAGCGCTGGGGTCTTCTTTCCACGATAGGCCAAATCCTGGTTACGGCCGTTTCGAGTGAGATCAATTTTGCTTCCATGTCGAGGGAAATAAGAAGTCGTGTGAAGGCCCGTTCACACACTTGCAACCGAGTACGACCGAGAGAGACCAGACCGGTTTTTAAGCCTCTTGCGATCTCTTAGGACCAGCTCCGCTGCCACGCATCCGGTCCTAAGAAGTCGCAAAAGGCTTAAAAACCGGTCTGGTCTCTTTCTGTCGTACTCGGTTGCAAGAGTGTGAACGGCGCTTGAGTCTGTCAACGTCGACGGTGTCGACTTAAGGGCGCGGTATAACGCCAATCTTCCACCATTTTTTTTTTAAGCGCGCAGTTGAAGTTGTTGTTGTTCGCAAATGATGATGATGATGTCGCTAAGACCACAACTCGTGACGTCACAGAAACGAGGCGTGCGGAGGAACAAAGTGTTTCAACGACAGCAACGGTACGTCGCGACGAGGCGAATCGTGCTTGTGACGTCACGTGAAAGAGCCGTGAAAGAGCGCGCCAGCGCGCTCTCTTTGTACACTGCGCGACAATGTATAGCGCCAATGGCGCCTTTTCTTTTCTTTTTTTTTAATTCACTGGGAAATGGTTGTGGCGAGCATCCAATTTTATCCCCTTAGGTTAGTGGCCCAAATGACTACGTGCGGATAGGAACTCGAGGAGAGGAGGAATGATTAGTGGCATAGCCTCCCGCAAGGATCTTTTAACACAGAACATCAAAGAGCCATTTCTTCGGGGAACCTGGACGTCAGCGCACAGCTTTTGCAGCGGCGAGGACCCGAAACACACTTGTTTGCTCGGGAGAAGTGTGTTTCGGCGTCTTGCCGCAGCGGGGCGCCAGTCACGTGGCTCCACCTCTCATCCATTGTCTGCCGCTCCACCTTTTCCATTTCAGCAGCCGCTTCTCATGGCGATCTGCCAGGCTTTGTCAGTATATAGGAGGCTATGGTAGACGCCATGCAAGCTATTTGCCTTTGCCTCTACTCGCAGTTCGTACGTGTTCGAACGGCGAGCAGACAAGGGCATGCAGCTACAGCCTCGGCGTGACAACGCAATTAATGCGAACGTGCGCCTCTCTGGTCTCCTCTTCTTCCTACGTTTCTATCCGTATATGCTTTCAACCATAGTGTGCTCCTTTTCACCTCGTGAAATTTTCCTAGTTCTTCTTACGCAATTTGGTTGTATACTTTGTCTCATCCTACGATGGACTAAAGGCCAAAGCTACGGGACATCAGGTCCAATCACGTTCCAGGCTACACTATGACATGCCTAGCATTGATTAGGGGTGGACGAATAATGCTCCGAACCCAAAAACGCTGCATCATTTCTATAGCTTCGACACTGCAAACAGCTTCTTTTTTGCAATGTAAAATTGTTGAGTCACTCAGTGCTATTTCGATTCAAACCACTGTCCGCCCATCTTCATCAGTGATTTCAGACGCGGGCACTGATACGTGCATCAAGATTCAAGACGCAATACGCAATTTCTAAGTGGCTCGTGATAGGATTTGGCGGTCTGTAGCTTTTGCCTTTAGTCCATCGTAGGGTGAGACGAAGTATAGAAGGAAGAAGCCGCGCTTTCGGCGTTCGAAACGTGCACGCCTTGATAACATAACATATACCTAATGTGAAATGCACCTACATATATCTTAATCTCTTTTTTACTATGTATTTTTAGGTGAAAACGAGTATAGAAGTTTACCGAGGGAATAGAAAAGAATACAGCGAGTAAACAAGAGAGAAGAAAACAAAAGGGGCGATTCCTTGTTCGCGCTAGCAGTGTCGCACATTGTACGAGAAAACCTCCAAGAAGCCCAAGCGCGTACAAGTCGGAGAGGCTCTGAAAGTGGAGCACTGGAATCCGTACGCGGCTTTCTGGTCTCCGAAGACAAAAGAGACAGGCACAACTGCGTTGCCCTCGATCGCCAATGAAGGTCGGCTTCCCGTTCCTACATATCTGCCGACCAATCAAGGTTTTATTTTTTTTTTTTTTTTACTTGTTTTCAACTGTTTTGTTCTCCCCTCGTCGGCCTATCGGTGGTCGGCACGGTGGCGGTGTGCGCTCTCTTCCGAAAGCCCGAGGCAACTAGGTCAATCTTGCATCGGGTGAAATGAGAACTGACTTCTCCGGGCTTTATTATTACTACTGCGTCCTCTCCTTCTCGGGTTTCCTTTTTGCCTCGAGGAACAGAGGACATTTGTTCTTATTTTTCTATTTCGTTCCGCGCTCTTGAGGAATTATTTTATCCGAGGGAATCGTATATACCGTATAGTTTGCACCCGGCGTTGAGCCCGCAAAAACCAGTTTGGCCCGAAAAAAAAAAAAAAAAAAAAGCGTTTTCGCTTAGATATGATTTGCACCCGGTTTTTAGTTGACACGAAAATCTTCTCCTAGACGGCACACCTTGACAAATGTCTGCTTTCTTAAGCTCACAAAAAAAAACATACATAAATCATTAACATACTCTTTCATTCACAAAACCCGTCTCGTCATGATGAACGATCTTGAAAAAGAAATTCCTGCATACTCCGCACGGCCTGAAATTTCAGCGTTTAAACAGGTATAGTCACTACTGTTTACAAACAAGCCGGCGTTTTACCAGGCCGGGTGTGAAGTCAGAAAAGCATGAGGCGAAGCTTCTGCGCAGGCGCAGTGCCGACAGCAGCGCCACCGTAGTGGCCTGACGTCACAGAGTTTTCCAGTGAGGTTCAGGTTCGAAATCTTGCCGGACGCCGCGTGTTCATGAACCTTTGCGTGGAGCGCGGGGGCGGTGTTTCCCAGCTCGGTCGAGTTCTGTCGCATCGTGGTCCACTGCCGGAGCGGTTGGCGTCACCAAGCATCGCCTTCGGAGTGCCTGCAGTAGCCGACAATCGAGAAAAAGACTTGTTGGCGGCCTTGTCACCAAAAAAAAAAAAAAAATGCAACCGGAGCGACATTAAAAAAAAAGTAGAAAAACGCTTTACAAGCGTGGGTGTTTTTCCGGTCCAAATACGTCCGTGGTCGAACTTATTGAGTCGCGTCGTCGACGGAGCCACTCGCTATGCTTGTGCGTTCACCGAAGCCGAAACACGACGTCAATAACTAATCGTCTGAACGAAAACATATAGAGAAAGTGACAGACGATCGATATGGTGGCAAAACACGGCTTACCGCGAGTGAAGAAAAAAAAAAAAGGCTTGAGTGAAACCGTTTTTTAGGGCCCCTGCTCCGAACGGCACTTCCTATTCAACTTGTTTCGGGAACTACTAAATCTAACCTCAAAAAATCGTCTGTGATTTTACGGTGGCACTGGACACCATTTTCTCTGGCACGTAAGCGGTTTCTTCATTAGTAGGCAGTTTTAGTAGTTTCTTCCGACACCTCCGATAACGATACGATGCACGCGCAAGGCCGTCGCCGGGATATCGGATATCGTTGTCGGAGTCATCAATAACGATCTACTAAAACTCCCTAGTGTCGTCTGCGGTGTTGGTAAAATGCCGAAGGAAGCCGGTGGTTTTGTCGACGCCGAAATGCAACGATCGGGAACGTCCCTCAGGATAGTTTCTTTTTTTCCTTCTTCGGAGCCTTGCGGGGGCGTCTGCCGGGGGACCGTTTGATTGGCGTCAAAGTTAACAGTGAGGCGTATTATTCTTGGTTTCGATCGATGAAAGCAATCCCACTAAAGACGTTGGTTTGGCCCACGCCGACCACAGGGACGCCTTTGGTCGGGCGTGCGCTATATAATGCATGGTTTTGACGTCATCGCGCCATGCTCGGTGTCATTCGTACTCGTTCTTTCGGAGAAAAACAAATTTGACAGTGCGAAATGTACGCGCTCGGCAGGAAGGTCACCGTTATGGCGGTTCATGTGACGTCACTGCCCGCCATGCACTCTTGTGATTTCTCCCCTTGACGTCACGACCTAGATTTGCCTCGCGGTGACGTCATTAGTTGTGATCTCGACTACTTCAGTTTCGAAGGACAAGTTCGATCGCGTGTGTAAGAAGTACGATGGAAGCTCGGAGTCGTCGCATTCCGAAACCAACACCGGGAAGCGTTGACAACCGCGGCGATGCTTTTGGTCGCGCCCATCACCACTATGGTGTCAAGGCGTTTTTATTGCTTTTACTCTGTTTAAAAAGAAAGTCGGGCTGGGGCTAGACAAAAAGGGGCAGGCGTGGCTTGCACGTTTGTGCTTCCCCCCAGTCTCCGTTTGTGTCCCTGTTCTCCCGAAGATGAACGCTCCTCGCTTTATTTGGCCACCGTTCGCGCCCAACCGGATGAAACAAGAGCGTATCGATGCATCCGACCGTGGACCATTCGCGTCCCTCGTCCCCAAAAGAGTCCTTCCCGATTGTGGGTCATCGATCGAAGGCGGGATTTGAGCTCGTCCTGGAGGCGCTACCAGCCCTGTGGTGTTGCTGAAAGGAAGGAGGCGGCGGAGCATTCCCCGATAGCCTCGACCTCCCGTTCTCTTCCCCATGAGACTTGTCCTTTTCATTCCCCGCCGCTAGGGGTCGGTACTTCCCGCGCCACGGGCGCGTCGGCTCCCCCTCCGTCGTCTGCTCCTCGAGTCGAAGTCTCGAGGTCAGTTCGGGTCCGCCCAGGACGCTATGCTGGTCGCGGCCGCGGATTCCCGAGTCGTCGGTAAGCGCCTCCTCTCTTTGCCTAGTTTTTGTCGAAGGAGGCATTCCTACTTTCAGCCCCTGGAAGATGCCGTGTTTAGAAATGTCCATCTTGCATGTGAAGAGTCTTTCGTCTCGAATTGTCCTTCCACTTGGAATGCCCTTCATCTCGTAGCGGTGGTCCTCATATTGGAACGTTAGTTCGTAAGTTAGTGTTGTGGTAACGTCGGCAAATGATTCCTTTTCTCGTTTATTATATTTTAGGAGGCTTTTTTTTTTCTTTGGAACATTTGTCTTCTAGGAATCTTATACCTGTGTTAATGATCCCTGACAGGTTGTTCACCTGGCAATGTTATCTAGTTGTTTTTCTGGAAATGTAGTTAGTCTTGCCTCCTTCCTCCGGCCCTTCCCCTTTCTCTCTCTCCTTCTGCTTTCCCTCGAAACGTTCTTCCTTCGAAAAAAGTTATTTCTCTCGAGAGGTTCCTCCCATGGGAAGTCTCTCGAAACGTTGACATGTCTTTCATCTCGTAACGTTGGTCTTTCTCCGGGAATGTTGGTCCTGTGGTAACATTTCTCCTTCTCTTTTCAAGTTGCCTTCCTGTTTGCGTTTGTCTTCTAGGAATTATTCCTTTTCTAATTTTCCTCCTCTTGACAAGTTCTTCGCCTGAAAGTGCCGCCTTCACTTCGGAATGTACGGTTCTCCCCCCAGGTGGCTATCTAGTTCCCCCTTTTAAGCAGTGTTCCAAGTTCCCCGAGATAAACGCTGCTCCTGTAACTTCTTTCCATGGGGACACTACCGAATAGCCATACTTGTCGCCACCAATAGAAGGGTGTAATTCCCTCGTTGGGAATTGAGGCTTCGGTATTTTGGAAGGCTAACTCCCTAAACTAGGCCTTGCGACCTAGTTTAGGGAGTTAGCGGAATGGGCAGCGGAGGTGGCTTACGGGTGCTTTGCTATTTTATTTCCCTTTCTAGTCTCACGCTTTGTAGTGTGTGGTTTGTTAAATTCGAACCACACACCGCAATGCGTGAGACCATGTAATCTATTTCGCCCTGCTCCACCAAAAGCCGACGAGCCAAGTTTCTATTTTCACTGTAGCTGGTTGCCTTTTTGCAACATCGTGAAATAACAAATAATCCAAAATATCCCAAACTGGAGTTTTAAAACCGTCCTCAGGCACTTTGGAAGTGTGGCTAATAGAATCATAGAACGGCCTTTTTTTTTTCGAAATTCATCTCGCGTCATCACGAGCACGTCAAAATAAGCTGGCCGTGTTGTCAGACGGTGCAGACATAAGGAGAAAACCAGCGCACCTGGACGAAATGGCGCTCGATATGGGAGACCTTTCCCTTCTTCCTTTTCGTGTATTACATTAGTTGCAAGCGCACCGGGGTTGCGAGTCGGCACTTGTGTGTGCCTTCACGATCATAAAGTTACCTTTAGCCGAGGGACCCTTGTTCTCTACGGCGAAAAAAGTTCGCGATCCTCCGCGCGTGGCACGTGCTCGCGACCTAAAAGCGCGGGCTGATTCGATTCCGGTCAAAAACGAAACACTTTAGTGGCACGAAATATGATCACAGCCGAAATATTTCGTCAAAGTGAAGCCCCGTAGCCCACTAAAACCGATTTTACAGATGCGACTGTACTCCATCTCACAATTGTCTGCAGTAAAGCAAAATGCTTTTGCTTGTACGAGAACTGGTACATAAGATGCACTCTCCAAGGCCACGCGCTCGTGCCCTTACCTTTGTATATGCGTTGAAGATGCTTGGGAGATGGACTATAGCTGCTTTTTAGCTGGTGGCAGGCGAGTTAGTTTTTAATCGAGAAACACTGGGCGACGAGTGCCGCAGCACCACCATGACGTCACGTTTGCGGTGGTGCTGCAGTTGATTCCGTACCGCGTATCGCAGCACCACCTTGACATCATGTCTAGGCTCTGTACAGCTGATATCAGCGTTGCCATCCCTCTCTAGCAGATAGTTTTTTGGTTTTGCCGTAGAGGCGCCCGAAACGAAACTTTTTGAGCCGTGGCGATCCCGATGCCAGCGCCGGTATCCCGCTGAGCAAAAATTTGTAAAGTTACCAGACGCGCGAACAAAATACCGCCAAATGCGCAGCCCGAGCAAAAGTTGCCCCCTTCCCCCTGGGGTACGCGTACGCCATACATGGGTAAATTACTTTAAAAATGTAATTTAATTACAATTACGTTGCTTCCAAAGTAGTTTAACTACAGTTACAACTACATGAAAAGTAATTAATTACAATTATAAATTACTTTTCAAAAGTAGTGAAATTACTTTACAGTTACTTATTTCTGAGGGCGACCCGACTTGAGCCATATAACTTTAAACGAGTTGCATGAAATGCGACGTATTTGTTCATTCCTTGCCTCAATGTTTTAGGAGGCTTAAGCATCGCTGCATAAATGTCACGTATTGTAGTTTCCTTTTATGAATTTTGTTAAATTTATGATAGAAATTGACAGTTTGGGACAATGAAGTACTACGTTCTTATATTTTTAATAAATAATAATAAATCAGTTCCTATGGTGGAAGACGCCAGACGGCTAACGAAAAAATTCGGTTGACAGACTTTTGTTAGCTCGGCAAATAAAAATGCGACAATTAGTCATATATGAATATTTTACAAGTATAAAAATAAAATCCATACACGCTGATACGACCGCATTCACATACAAACATCATTGTATTGTAGACTATTTACATTGACTTGAACTTATAATGGCTCAGAAATATATAAGAACCGAATCGGGGCTCCCGAACCATTGGTGGCAATATTCGTGGGTGCGAGGTCAGTCTTCAAAATGCTTAGGCAAATAATATACGAAGTAAATCCAACAGAAAATAAACTTGAAAATAATACAAAGGTACAATTATGCGACAGTACTGGAAGAAAGACGTATAAAACTGGCAGAAAAAAAAAGGATAGACAATTAAAATTTCCAAGCTCGGCTGAAAGCTGAAGCTTAATTTTTTTTCTTTCAATATCTTGGCATGTTTATGTTATTGTTTTGTGCTCGCACCGCAGACGGCGCCGTTGAGGTAGGCTGCAAAGAAGAGTGTCTCTCAGCCCACAGTTTAAGCGACAAACAACAAACAACGCTATACTATTTTTGCTGTGCGTGTGTGTCTATCTGTGCGAGTGTGCCACCGAGCGCTAGGCCGCTTGCGCGAACCCTGAGGCTTTCAGAGAGGTTCCGTCGGGTGCACGAAGTCTTATAAATTAATTGTAATTGTGCCTGAAATTTTGCATTTACTAGGGCTATAAAGTAATTGAATTACAATTCCTTTTAGCTGAAAGCAATTAATTACAAATTACCAGGAAAAGTAATTGAATTGCAGTAATTCAATCACTGTGATTGAATTACTATCCAAGTATCCGGCGCGGTTCCGCGCAAAGGCGTGACGCTTTTACCACATGATGCGCACTCCGGGGAGCAGGAGGAATTTCTCCGCGTCCTGCCGGCCTGTATCTTTAAAAGACCCCAAAGTTTTACTCCACAGGAAAAATGTTCCATCTACAGCTGAGACACCGCGATGTCCATTGGGGCTCACCAACTTTCCTCCGTTTAAACAAACACTATTATTCTCATCCTCGTGCGCTGCCTTTTTTCAATTATCTGAAAACCTAGCTTGCAACTTATTTTTTTTTCTTGAAACGTAATTTGCCTACGTCAAAGCATTTTTTTTTTTTTTGTCTAGTTTCGTTTGCATTTGAGCTTGGGTTGGGTCACAGCAGTCCTCCATTCTCTAGCGCGTCTAGCTGTACCTGTACACCGTCGTAAAAGAGGCCCTTCTTTCTTTCGCTGCCACGGAGAGAAGGGGGAGAGGGAAAGACCAGGCTGGGGGTACCACGTGCCACGCTTGGGCGGGATGCCATCGGCGACGAACAGACGCACTCTGCTCTTTAATTAAGTGCTCGGCGGACACTCCTCCCTGATCACTTGGGGATGACGCCACGGGCATCTTTTCCTTTTTTTTTTCTCTCTCTTTTTTTCTTTTGTGTTTGGCCCAGCGATCACATCGTTATGTGGTGTCGGAAGACGTCCGGCGAAGAATTGTTCATCTCAGATGTTCGGCAGAATTCATTTAACGTTTTCTTTTTTGTGTGTCTGTGTTGTGTGTGTGTTGGCGTACGTGTCTGCGTGTGTGTGCGCTTGCGTGTTTGCGCAAGCTCGTGTGTGTGTGTGTGGGGGGGGGGGGGGGGGGGCTTGTCGCCGAGATTAAGGGTACCGGGTTATCCGATTTTGTGTCCTTGCTTTTGGCATGTTTCGGTTCGGCCTAATGAATCGGTGATTATTTAATGGAAGTTTTTTTTAAATAAAACGGTATTTATCGTTGGTGTGTATTTGTGATCAGGGCTCAGAAATTGAAGTCGGAATGGCATTTAAAGCAGCAAACTGCGTTGTCCAATGCCGAGCGTAAATAAATTGTCTCCCGTCGTTTTTCTTCGCTTAATGATCCTGACTGGCATATGAAATTCCGACTACTATAGTCATTTTCCATTCCCGATTTCAAGGAGGAATAACATATTTTGCGTATACCGGCTGTTTCTGCGGATACTTACAAAAATAACTGGAAATATGATGGTTGAGGAAAACAATAAACTGTTTTCGGAAGCAAATTCCTAGCCACGCATGGCTAACGTCATATATTGCAAAACACGCACTAATTAGGAAAATCTTGCAGTCAATTTTAGAAACCCTTAAAGCACCTGTAAAGCATAAGGAGTGCACTAAAGTTTCTACCCGTTCAGTAGGCGGGAGGCCGGCCGTGCGAAAGCGCAGATGTTTCTCTTATCACCCGACATTTCGCATCCGCCGGCCTTACGCCTGCTGTACAGGTGAAAACTTTAGCGCACCTTCATGCTCCACAGGTGTTGGTTTCCCAAAGTACACTGATTTAGGGGTTTTCGATGACGCTCAGCGAGTTTCTAATTGGAACCTTACGTTTATTTTCACTAATCAAACAGTTAACTAGTAAATTTAGGTAGCTAACTAGTGTGTGTGTGTGCGGGCGCCATCCCTGCGTCCGCTGTGTCTAACAGTTCGTCCCAAAAAGATTTTTTTCTTCTTAAGCTAAGGCTAAGTCTTCAGCGCGGGCAGAGAAGAATGCCGAAGGAGGGCGTTCAGGTACAGTGTGGATGGAAACGAGGTTCGAGAGTGCCGCGGAAGAGTAGGCAGGAGACTTTCTATGGGGATTGTGTGGTGCGCGCCTAGACAGGGTGGAAGCCGAGTGGGTTTTATAACGAGAGCGCACGACACCAGAGCGTCGCGTCAGGAGAGCGCGTGTCATTAGAGCGCGCGTTACGAGAGCGCATCTGCGCGTCTTGGGAATGATCGATATTGGCGTCTTATGGAAGACAAGGAAATTATAAAACGCAGAAGAAAAGATGAGGGGAAAGCTCGCCATCCTTTTGACAGAAGCCGAGAAAGGCACACACACATCATTGGAACGCGGTAGAATTTAAAATCTTTGTCCTACACTCTAAAAAAAAAAGGGGGCATCACATATAATGCACCCCAAACCTACATTTCGACGTACAGCGCCTTATAGTCGAACAGATTGCCCCGAATTTTACGATGGGCTTGATAACGGTGCCATATAGCTTATCAAATTGCTAAAGTACGTATCAAAGACCAAAGAAAGAAAACACGGAGTTTTTGCAGTGGGGCCAAGAGAACTCCGATAATCTTTCTTGTAGTCAATAATACGTACATCAGCTATCTTAATACGTTGTACCACACGGCTATCAAGCCCCTCGTAAAATTTGGGGCCGCCTGTTCAATTATAGGGCGCTGTACATCGAATTGAAGTTTTGGGGTGTATTATATGGGACGAAGGGTGTAATAATACACCCTTTTTTCTGAGAGTGTATTAAATGAAAATACACGAAGGTGTTGACACAACTTTGCAGTGCGAGCTACTGTGGAACTCAGTAACATATACAATCGATCAAGATAGTTATTGCTTTATTGTTCAAGTACGTGACGACCAATTTTAAGGTCAAATAGTCATTCGATTGAATTAAGTGTGCACTGAGTAGAAATGGAAAGCAGCCTTGTGCGACAAATTAAGCTGGGCGAAGTGGCACAAGCATGTTGAACGCAGCGGTCTGCAGTGACACCATTTAATATAATTTATTTTGTTCAGGTCATCTATCCTAACTCGAACACAGTACCTCGCAGTTGCCATCGCTGCCGCTCACAGTCGCTTTTATTTATTTTATTTTTATTTACATATACTGCAGGCCGCACATGGGCCCAAGCAGGAGGGATAGCATACATAATAAATATAATAGTAATACATACGGCAAAACACATGAACACAGACGCGTACATATAAGGCTGCGTTACACAATTTACCATACAGCATAAACAACACTTTATAACAGAGTTTTTCAAATGTGCGCATAAACAAAACAAAAACAAATTGCAGTTTTGGACCAGACTGCCCCCTAGAGAAAAAACATAAATTCCAAAAAGCAAAAAACAACAGCAGCAAGCGAAAATAGGTTGTAATGTGATGACGGTGCTAGTATTAAAGATACGATAAAAAAGATATCTCAGTTTCGAAGGCTTCGTTTGGCAACTTATTCCAATCTTTAATGGTTCTGGGAAAAAAAGAATTCTTGTACAGATTAGTTCTTGCAAATATGGGGGTTAAGGTGAGTGAATGACGATGCCTTGTCGAGCGCGTGTCAAGTTGTGAAATATAACTTTGTGGCTGAATACCCAATCTTTGAAAATAAAGAGAATAGAGAAATTTTAACCGAGCTATTTTTCGTCGTTGAGTAAGGGTGGGAAGGTTGGACAGACGTAACATGTCTGTTGGGGAATCAAATCTATTAAACCGTCGGTAGATATATCTCAGTGCTACGTTTTGTATCTTGTCGAGTTGTCCTATATCTTTCTTTGTATAAGGGTCCCATACTATGCTAGCATACTCTATAGTGGGTCGGACGATTGTCGAATAAGCAAGTTTTCTGAGTTCATTTGGTGCCTCCCAGAGTTTTCTTCTTAGTAGTCCAAGCTTTCGGCGAGCGTTTGAACATATGTTATCAATATGTTTTGACCACTTTAAGTTACTAGTTAGTGTTACACCTAAGTATTTGTATTCTGACACTTCATTGATGGGTGTTTCTCCGATTGTGTATTGAAATTTTAAAGGGTGTTTCTTATTTGTCATGCAGAGGTGAACAGTTTTGTCATAATTGATTTCCATTTTCCATCGTTCACACCAACTGGCCAAACGATTAAGTTTATTGTTCAGAACTTCTTGATCTACGAGAGAGGTGATAGCGGAAAAAATAACACAATCGTCGGCGAATAAGCGGACTGAACAGTCCGCGCCCAGGAAGGATATTGGTCACTAGTTTCGCTCTGGAGACTATTCTACTTCTCATTTTTGTCCCCCAGAAACAAAAACTCGGTCTACATATCAATATCGGTGAAATAAAAAATCGTTTGAACGATGATTTTTTTTTTTTTTTTTTAGGATTAAATATTTTAGTTTTTTTTACTGAAGGTAAGGCTAATGAGACTATCGTTTACGCAGGTGTTACGTCATTATCATGTCTAATTCTGGCAAACGTCGGGAAACCGTTGAATTTGGAACGTGCATGCTAGAAATCAATCCGTTCGTTCCTACGATAATGACGAAATATGAAGCTGTACTCCCACATTGTGCAGTGATGGCTGTCGCGTAACAGTTACTTCAATATATAACAACCCAGTTACCCCATGAAGGAAATCCGATACTTTAACGTCCAGCCACTGCTGTCGTGGTGCTCTCCTGTCGCGCGCTCTGCCGTCAGCGCTCTCGTGTCGTGCGCTCTCTTGGAGCCCTCCCTGCCGACAGCACGACCCTGGTAACACGGATTGTAGAACTGGAGAGTCAACCGAGAAGGGAAAAGAAAGAAGAGTCTAAAGAACGAAGAGAGGAGTCGGACAGAGACGGTCACCCTGAACGGTAATGGCGGACAGGCTGAGACGAAGCATGATGACAAGGCGCGGTCTGTGATCAGCGTGGACGACGGGGATGAGGACGACGGTAGCGGTAAACAAAGCTCTGTGATGGCGCTGACGCAGGACGGTCAAATGAGTAGAGAAGGGGATAAATGCAGGGAACCAGACAGGGAGCTTGGCGGGGTCCTTGTAGTGGGAAGTCCAAACGTGAACAGCTGCAAGGCGTGGTCTCGCTTGGAAAGTAGAGGAAGGTGGAAGAGCCACGGTGGCAAACGTACCCGGGAACCTGCACGGGAGATGTTACGGAGGGGGCGAAGAACCACCTGTGGGACAGCATGGATACGGGCAGAACCTGGTGGTGGTACAGGCCTGGGCTGAACGCCGTTTTGCTGGGAAGAGATCAGACCCTGACGAGACAAATTGAAGCCGGGGTGTGGAAACTGAGGGCGACGGCCAGAGCAATGAACAACTGCTTTCAATATATCCGAGTCAAAAGCACTTCAACTGTACGTAAGGTAGTAAGTAGCACAAGCCTACCCATGCGCAACCTGCCTTTCTATTTAAAACGCGTTCCATTTCTCTTTTTGGTGAAGTACTTAATTCTGTGACCCGGAGGGAGGCGGGAAAGTGTGTGTGTGTGTGTGTGTGGGGGGGGGGGGGGGGGTAGGGTAAAGGTAGGGGAGGGAGCCGCGAGCCGCACTTTAACACGCAAAGAGCCGCATGCGGCTCGCGAGCCGCAGCTTGGCCACCCCTGCTGTAGGCTATAAGTTGTGGTATATTTTAGGAGAAGCGGGGCTGGAAACTGAGGTGATTAATTTGTTGAGGGTTATGCAGGGATAATCAGGTGACAATGACATGGGAAGGCGAACCGATGCAACCGATAGCCGCAGACAGGGGTGCCCGTTGTCACCACTGTACTGTTTAGGACATATTTGCATGGATTAGAACGCAGGCTAGAGGAGAGCGGCAATGGGGTTTGACGATTCCTTCAGGCAGGGAGAAAGAGCTAAATAGACGATTCCATGATATCGTTTTGATGGCAGACAATAGTAGATATATGCCGGAACTGATGAATACACGTGGACAGGAAAGCGACGAGCTGGGATTGGCATTTGGTGCAGAAAAGTCGGGAATTATGCTTTTTATAACGACGCGCAGGAAAACCTATTATTTGTACAACGATTTAAATTCCCGAGAGTACAGCAATACAAGTATTTGGGAGTGTGGTTAAACGAGGGCACACAGTGTACCTCCAAGAACATGAAAAATATTTCGCAACTAAAGGCAACAGGAATGCATCAGTAATGAAAAAAAAAAAAAAAAAACGAGCATTATGGAATTTCAACAGATACGAGGTACTGAGAGGTATCTGGAAGAGGGTTATGGTGCCTGGTCTAACATTTGGGAATGCTGTCCTGTGCATGACGCCGGTGGTACAGTCAAGACTGGAGGTCAAACAGCATGGCGTAGGCAGGTTGTCACTATAGGAGCCCATGGGAAACCCCGTAATGAAGGTGTACAGGGAGGTATGGGTTGGTCGTCGTTCGAGCCGAGGGAGGGAAGTAGCAAACTGGATTTTGTGGAACGGCTGCGGGAAATGGACGAGGAGATATCGACGACTCGCGTCAAGGTACTGGTGTGACACCGAGGAAGAGGGGCGGGTAGGAACAGTGAATAATATTGCAAGGGAGGGGGATACAGAAATGTTGGGAGACAAGAATGCAGAAGAAGCCAACTTTGGAAATGCGCAGGGTAAGGAAAACATATGTTATAAAGAGAGGAATATTAGATAATTCTAGAGGTAGTGCGTTATTGTTTGACGCGGGGGTTTTGAGAACCCAGACGCGTACAGGGTCAACATTTCAAGATGTGAATACTACATGCGCGGTATGTGGGGAAGGTGTCGAAACGCCAGGGCATGTCGTCATGGAATGTGAGGGGCTTGGCCGCCCAAGGACATCACACGGCGAGGCTGACTTCCTCGTGACTCTGGGATTCGAGAACAACGGTGGAACAAACCGTCTTCAAGAGGTATAAATCAGTAAAAGAAGATTGGGGGGAATTGTGGTGAAAATCAAGGGACGGATAGATTAAATTGTATTAAATTGACCCATTTCTAAATTGAGTGTTGAAAAAAAAAAATACTACTTGGCTAGGTGGCGCAAGTCACCGCCCACACTTTCCCTCACTGTCATTTTCTTTTTTTTTTTTTTTTTTTGTCAAAACGACTTTACGATCCGCCAGCGCTGTTTTTCATTATTTGACAATAACTGCAACAGTGTGTAAATAGTGTTGTAATTTTTTTATTTATTTATGCATTTTTACACGGATTATCGATCACTCCGGAAATTTCAGAACACGCGGGGGCGATACAACACGCTTAGGAAAGTACCTAATTAATGAGGACTAATAAATGAGCGTCTCGAGATGTTGAATCACCCTGTAATTTTCCTTTGACCCTAGTGGGATATCCAGTTTATGCTGTAATGATACCGTACTTAAAAAAGGGGGACATAAAAACAACAAGCTGACTGGCTGGTAACTGTTTATAATGACATAAAGCTTTTGGATGTGCTTCTCAGTCTCAGGTGTTCGTTAGACTGAATATTCATGATGTTCGCCTATGCTTTGCCCCTTTTCTCTTCGTTTTCTGTTTAAAATCAATATAATATCCATCAGCTTGGATTACTTGATCTAGCTTCTAATCAGCAGCGACTGGCTTTTCTGTTTACTACGTTTTTTTGTTTTTTTTTTCTTCTTTACGTTTTCGTTTTTCGCTTTGTTTACCCAAGCGATATT
This sequence comes from Ixodes scapularis, assembly GCF_016920785.2. Taxonomy (NCBI): domain Eukaryota; kingdom Metazoa; phylum Arthropoda; class Arachnida; order Ixodida; family Ixodidae; genus Ixodes; species Ixodes scapularis. The sequence continues at coordinate 64,851,217 of NW_024609883.1, read as the reverse complement.
TTGTGGTTTGTTTATATTTTGTTTTCTTCATTGGATTGGCTTAGCCGCCCTGTTCTGCTGCAGTTTACCATTTTGCCTGGGGCGTATTTGATTACTGGCTTGTGTGTTTACGCGGCTCTGCTCGGCTATCCAATTACAGCTGTTGGGCGCAGAACATCCGCTGCGGTTTCGGTGGCGCTGCGGCCGGTAGCGTTTCGGAAGTTTGAGGGATGATTCTAGGTTCTGTAATTATTTATTTATTTATTTATTGTGTGTGTGCGTTTCTCCTTTTTGTGAAATGCAAAACGTTCTTCGGTGAAGTTCTTTTTTCCACTTTTGTGTTTGAGTAAGGCGGCTCATGATGCTCATTTGTTTCTGCTCTTTTGATGCTGTTTTCATAGACTTTTGTAAGTTTGAAACTGAAAAATTCATGGGCGCGCCAATTGATAGTTTCGAAATTTGATAGCGTGGCGTGCTGCGCAAACAACGCGTGCATATTTACGGAAGCATACGTGATTTATTAGCTATGGCCCTGTTGTCGTTTCTTTCCGAAGTCTCACTAAAACCGTGCAGTACATCCAAAGATGCCAACCTGTTCAAGGGGAGAGAAAGGAGGAATGGGAGAAAAGAAGGGCTGGGATACACCCTTTTCCTCCTCTTGAACAGGTCGGGTTACGCCAGTTACGGTCTCTCTCTTCTCCGTAGCTTTTGCTGTACTGCACGGTTCTAGTGAGGCAAAAGCAAAAAACGCGCGTCTGTGCGTGTGCGCTTGCTTGTTTGTTTCGCTCTTTCTCGGGTTGAAATATAGAAGTCATTCACCAGTTCGCCTGCTTTTCTACTCTTTCATCGTATTGCGTTGATCGGCTCGCTTTTGCCAAAAACGTTCGTGCGGCGCTGTATTGCAATCGTCATCATTACCATCCTTGATTCCCTTTAATTTCATAGAATACACTGCAGTTACCATAGCAGCCGTCCGACGCATCGAACGACGGGAGGCGAGCCCCATAGCTGCTCGTGAGCTTGTCTAATGAATAATCGTGATGTCTTCTAACCCCCTTGGTCATCCCACTTTCTAGGTGGCGCGAGCTACCGCCTGTTATATGGGGTGCAACTGCAAATATCCGTCCATCCAGTCACAATGCTGCTGATGATGATGATGATGGCGGCTGTTCTATGCAACGCCCGCGTCTTTACGGAAAATCTGTGCTGTATGTGAAACCCAAGGCCCGTGTTGGAAACGCGAGCAGCGGTCGGCGCTAAGAATAAGGTTTTCGCCGGTTGGTGCGTGTCGGTACGCGGAAACAACAAGCTCGGTTGCCGTGAACCACAGCAGCTGGTCCCGAACCGAACGGAAAAATCCCGAGCGAGGTCGTGTGTCGTGCCGCACCAGCAGCCGACCTTTCTTTTCCCCTGGAAATCTGTGTTCTTTTTAAGCTCCAGAAAACTAGAGGGTGCTTCCAAGCGGCACTCGGGCGTAAAATGAAATTGAGAGCCCTTCCACCCGGTGAAGAGGGAAGTCCAGCGAAGCTAGCGCTCTGGTGGGATTTGTTATGTCGGGCTGCGAGCAGCGGCAACGGCGGTTTCACGTTGGCGGCGTGCCCATTCGCGGTAGGAGCGCCGACGCTCCTCGCGCTCCCGCTGCTCCTGTTCGAAACGTACAACCAACACATGTGCGACCCATGTGAAGCCTGAAATCCAACTGAGAACAGTGGCGCGATCTTCGGCAGGTGGCCGCCGAAGAGCGCGCGGCATTGCGCAATGTCAGGGGGGGGGGGGGGGGGGGAGATGCCGCGGTAGGGGAAGGCGCGTGTGTTAAACAAAGGGCATCTTGCAGGCGCGTTCGTCAAGGCTTTATTTTGGTTATTTACTTGGAATATTTTATACCGGAAGGGGAAGGCGTCTGCAGCATTAACTGTACAAAATTGTTGTTCTAGCTAGGTCTGACCCAGGAGACGATCTGCCAGAACCTTGTCACAGACAGCTTTGCTGTAAAAAAAGAAGTAGAAGTAAACCTGTGAGAGTAGTGCATTTAAGCTTTTCACAGAGATGTCTTTAGGTGGTGCATATATCTGAAATAAGCTTTTGTTTTATGTTGTGCAATCTGCAAGTAGCTGCTCAACTGGACTGTCTTTGCTGTTTTCCTCCCTGTGCATAAAAAACAACAAAATTATTATATTTTAGGATAAATTTCATTTTTAAAGCCCGAACATGAAATTTGAGTGTGATAAGTGCAGCGCATAAAGATACATTTGGGAAAAAATTAGTTTACACGAATTGTTTTTTAGAAGGTTTTATGCTTAGTAGTTTATACGCTGGGCAAAGTAGTTCTCCCGCATGGCTTTCACTGGCATCGCATCAGCGGCCGTTGCTGTGGTCTTGCGGTGGCCTGTGCCTCCTGCAGCGTGCATTTCGCGCCACCGAACCTGTTTTTTTAGGCAAGGACCAGAATTGATGACCATCAGGCCATGACGTCACATCTGTTTGGGTTGTGAAAGGAAACAAACTGTTCTTTGGCATTTGAAATGTGCACATTTTGGTAAAAGAATAAGTAACTGACTTTAAAATGAACATACAAGTGTCATATAATTGGCAACATGAAGGATAAACTTTGTTTACCACACCACAGAACCAAAAACATTTTACTGCAGTTCTTGAGTGCCGATTTCCTGTTCTTTTAACGGCTTTAATCCATATGAGATATTGCTGGTATGTCTCGAATTAATTTTTAGCCCCCTTTTGCGAGCTTGACCTGGAGCATTTTGTTTTCCTTTTTTTTTTTAGCATGTTCCGAGACCCCGGCTTAAAATAGAATGCCGGGAACACTGGTCTGCGCTTAGTCACTATTTTTTACTAATTTCAAAAACTAAACGCAGGTTTTTTTTTTTATACTTGTTATGTGGCATTCTGGGAATATGCTTCTCGTTTTCCGCTATGTTTTCTTTTCTGGGGCGGCAGCTTGTTGTGGTTGAGATAGGGTTCCTTGTCCCAGCTCACTGGCATTTTATCCCTTCTACAGCATGAAATGATTTTCAACGGAACCTTCTTTCCCAGAAACTTTTCTGTCTGTTTGTGCATTTCCTTGCTAAATCTAGCAGGGTAATCGACGTCATCTAGTCTCATGGTATCACGTGACATTGTTACAACACTCAATCATGTTGAGTGACATCAAGTTCCTCGCTATATTTATTGAAAAATTCGCATCACATGACCTAATATCATGCGACTTCTCACGACATCTTGGTATCACGTGATAACACAACCCCACCGTACCATCGGATCACGTGACACCAGTTTTCCCCCTAAATCTAGTGGAGAAATTGGTGTCGCGTGATATTGTGACACCTCGTGTCGTCAATGCCCCCGCTAAATTTAGCGGCTAAATTAATAAACTATGTTCATCGCTTCCTGAAACGACTATTTCATGTCTCTCGGGCAAATTTAAATGATTGCTCCTTAAATGCCGCATTCCATGCGTCATAAGACTTCGGAGAAAAAGGTCACCGGTAATTTTAGATCTTTTTTCCCGCTTGAAGTGTGGGCTACATGAATGGAATATAAATTTGAAAAGTGTCGGCACAAGCTAGATATTGAAAAGATGCTCGTAAATTGTTTTTACTTTGCTGTGGCTAAATCCGTTTCCCCTTTCCTCTCTTTCCAGAGCCCCCTACCCGGTTTTCGAGGCGAAAGTCAGGTGAGTGCATTAGCAGTGCGGAAGGTCGTTTGGCCTCCCTGGTTGCAGAAATGACGGCTTCAGCCGCTGCCGCCGCTCCACGAGACCCGCACTAACTCTTCCGTGGACTTGCAGTCTTTGCCGAACACTACGATCCAGCCGAGGATGAGGACGACGAAGGGCCCAAGGTATGGAATGGTCACACGCTAGTGGCGACTGGAGCTAGAGCTCCAGTCGCCACTATCCTGTTGCGTCTCGATTGGGGCATTATTGCGGGAAGAGGGGTACATAAGGAGTCGATTGACGCAAAAACGTTCCAGGAGCCGGGACTCGTCATGACGAAAGAGTCAAAAGAATGAATGGGGTGAACCTAATGCGTGAAGAAGCGAGGAGGGCAACAGGTTTTGCCCTTTTGCTGTACAAACAAAAAATGACGAGCGATAGCTAGTGCGGCAGAGTTTCAACTGTGAACGGGTGATCTGGTCTCCGAGATAGATAGATGATAGGTGGAACTAGAAACATTAAGTAAACTACGCTTCGGAGTACCGGTACGCCATTCCGATTTTCTCGTGGCCGCCGCCATTTTGGCGCTTGGTGCAAAGCAGTGGCTATTGGCGATCCTTACGATTAGAAGGTGAGGCAGCCCGAGCTTTAGAGACGGTGTAAGGAAGCTCTAGGCGTATACCGTTCTGCTCCATTGCGGACTATTTTAATATTTCTGGAGGACTAAAAAGCGTTTTTTGCAGTTTCAGATAAGGCTTCGGATAACTGACAACACTGATTTCAGATGTCACGATGCCTGAATCATCGTCGCTCCAAAGCGTAGTTCAATTGGGGACTCTGACAGACGCTACTGTTCCATTTCACTTTTAAATGTGAGCGTAGCAGAAGCGATGAGAGCGAGCTCCGGGCATTCGGCTTCCCTGCCAAGCACACATGCTTCTGCTACGGTGCAAGCATCGTTCGGGACAGCAGTGTACTTTTTAGATGAGTGCAGCCTTCTTCCTACATCTCGTGCGCTGAACGGCTCGAAAGCTGCTCCTCGACGCCGTGTAGCCGTCCGATGTCAACCTCGTCTCTCCGTCTCTCCATTCCCAGTCACCCTCTTCATTTAGTTGAAGCCTCTGGGCTTTGTTGGGAATTTTACTTCGTGCCATTGCGTGGCTATAAATGAGAAGCTCGTCAGAGGCGTGGCATTGGCCACTTTCCAGTGGCATTTGTCGTCTCCGAATAACAAACACGAGCTGTCACGGTCAAGGTCCAACCCTAAGGAAAAGTTGGCATGGCCCTTGTGCCACGCGGACTTTCCAGTATCTGAGTTTCTCGTCATCTCGTCGTGGTGCATGCGCTCCTGCTACGATGGCATTTCGATTGTCTTGTCTGTGAACTGTTGTATTGCCGCCGTAGATCCCTGTCATTGCCTCTCATTCTATAAGGTGCTGTTGGCAGGATGTCATTTGCACAAAGAACTGAGAAGCATTTCAATCAAACTGGGGGGGGGGGGGGGGGGGGGGGAGGGGGAGGGGAGGGGAGGGGAGGGGAGGGGAGGGGGGGGGGGGAGGGAGGGGGGGGAGGGGGGGGAGGGGGGGGGAGTTGCTTGGCGTTGATATCCAGCACGCAGATCCTTCCGATTGTTAGGAACATACTAGTGTTATTATGTAATTGGTGATAACGTTAAATTTTTTGTTCTTTCTGGTCCTGTGGTAATAGTATCACGTTTCTGGGTGTAGCATTTGCATTTCAATATCTTTTGTTAGTAATAAGTGCAGCAAGAGTTGCACTATTGTTCAGTGCACAGTAAAACAATAAATACAGTTATTCAGCACTTTTGCAGAAAGAGTTAAGTGCTGTCTGCTATTCATCCTCCTGGCTCTCGGACCAAAATGTCCCGAAGTATTCCCAATCTCGGCCATTCTTTTACGGTTTTGGTTTTGTTTTGTAGTCGTGCCAAGGTACCACGTGGCACAGAGGATTGGAGAACCAAATCGAGCAGATTTCATCATAGTACATACAATTTATTTTGTTGAAATATTGTCACATAGGAAATATGCATTCCACTTGAGTTATATGTAGAGAACCTGAAACCACCAGAAAACTCAAACTCAGTTCTATAATCTATTCCTATGATACCTAAAATGGGGCCTCTAAAACTCCTTGAAATGGGAACATGCTGTTGCAGTTAGGAGCGGTGTTTGTCGCTAAAGTAAGAAACTTTTCGAAGTTGTTTATGGGGCAACAATGCTTCTAGAGAGTTTTTAGATAATGTGATTCAATTCAAATGAAATCTACATAGCTTATTTGCCGTTACACTTCGACTACAAATATGTAGTACTTGGGTTTGATGCAATTTGATTTTCTTTGTTAATATTTAAAATTTCATTGGCAAAGATTATGGGAAGGAGTAAGACAAATTGAAATACTGAAATAAAAAAATAAACATATATCAGTAAACTAAAAGGTATGTGGAGTCCAATAAGGCATAAGTGAAAGCTTTTGGATGTTTTAGAAAGTTTTTAATGCAAAAGCATAAACTGGGGGGGGGGGGAGGGGGGGGGGGGGTCCAGTGGAGCGAGCCGGCGTTATCAGGTTTTGAAGCTGCGCGAAAGGGTACCTAAATTTCCCTGTCCGACGGAGCAAAGCCTGTAATCTGAAGCAGTGAGTTGATGGATAGACTCCCATTGGCTGGTGCGCAGCTTAGTTCCAATGAACGCCACTCCACTGCCATGGCGCAGCGGCGCGGCCGCCGGTAAGAGGGAGGAGGTGGGCGGGCAGTATCTACAAAGGTCACCCGGCCGGGCTCAGTGCGGCGCGCAGCTTGGAGGAATATGCTACGTATACGAATGCCTTCGCATTTCGACATGTTAAAAGTCTTTTAGGACACTTTTAAACTTTCCAGTTTCAAAATTGTTTATTGCAGGATGCCTATAAGTCACCTAAAAAAAGCCTGATACCCTATTTAATATATTTGTACCCCCTAATGCATATATCACACATACACCTACCAGAAAAAAAAAAATGAAGATTAAATAATGTGCAAGTGGAGTAATGGCCATGTAAATAGTTCACTGTGAAATAGTATATATAAAAAAAGAAAACATCCACAGACTCATTTTACTATGTTTCCTAGACAATATCTCAAGATAAGAGACATATTTAACGAAAATCCTTTGGGACAAGATAAGTGCCTGCCAATCTTTGAAAAACACAACTTCAAAAATGTGTTTTTTAGTATATTTTTGCCTCCATGAGCAGTGTCTCATCCTAATTGGGATTACAAAAATATTAAAAATAGACCGGACAGATGTACCGCTTGTGGCTGGAAGAAAAGAAAACAGTGTTTTACTCGCCGCAATAGCAATGAACAATTCGTCGCAGAGCGCAGTCTCTGTGCAAATGTTTTTTTTTTGGTTTGGACCACATGGTAAAGTTTTAGAACTTACCATCCAAAAAATTATTTGAGCGTTTTTTCTTAAATTTTTAATGAGATAACAGGGCCCATTCCCGGTAACAGGCTCCACTTGTTTTCATGGATTTGCCGGCTCCGTGTGCAACCATTTCCTCGGCGAAAATTGCAGAGGCTGAACATTTGGCGACATATTTATTTTTACGACGAGAAAAAATTGTAATCTTTTATCTCAAACACCCGGTATTTCTTTGTTCTATTCACCGAGATAGGCCCAGTGGGGATTCCTTAAGCCCTACCTTAGAAATGGTCTAATGTTGATGTTAGTGTAATTTTTCAATTCACTTTAATCAGAATGTGGCGTACGAGTGTTTAATTTGTGTTTGAGCCAAGAAAGATTTCCTGAAAAGACGCACACTGGGATATACCATATTTTCCAAACTAGTCCGTGCCCGGCGTATACTCTACGGTGTATCGGGATATACCGGCACGAGGGGCATGTACATAGACTAGTAGGAGGAGAGGATAAAGTGACTTGTTCCACTGCTCGCCATGATGGTACTGTGTCCTAGTTGCTGATACATGGTGTCAGAAGTGGGATTGAGCGGACTCAGGGAAACTTTATGCAGATTCCCTGAGTCCGCAAGTCTGACATTCCCACTCTCTCGGTAAAGAAGGGGGGTGTATCGGGATCATACCTCGGCAAACCTCACTCATGAGGGCCCTCACTCACCCTCACTCACCCTCATCTTCACAGGTGAGGTGAGGGTGAGTGAGTTTCTGAACCAGGAAAATTCATGAGTGTGAGGGTGAGTGAGGGCCGTGAGGGCTGTGAGGGCGGTGAGGGCCGTGAGGGCGGTGAGGGCCGTGAGGGCGGTGAGGGCCATGAGGACGGTGAGGGCGGTAAGGGGTATGAGGGCCATGAGTGCGTGAGGGGCGTGAGGGCGGTGAGTGGCGTGAGGGCCATGAGTGCGTGAGTGGTGTGAGGGCGGTGAGTGCGTGAGGGCCATGAGTGGCGTGAGGGCAGTGAGTGGCATGAGAGGCGTGAGGGCCGTGAGGGCGGTGAGTGCATGAGGTGGTGTGAGGGCCGTGAGAACGGTGAGTGCGTGAGGCCCCCTTCAGATCGAGCATCTTTCTCAGCAATTTTGGTGTTAATGGCGGGTTGTTCTCTAGCTTTCCCTAGATCGACACGAATTGCTGAGATCGGGTCCGGCTCGAAATTAGCAAGCAACTCGGAGCAATTCGAATAGGTTTGAAGCGGCTGCATCTAATCAGGGACGCAAAATTTTCACGTGATATCTCGTGCCGGTGATGATGACACCGAAAGACTTGGTTCTCGTTTGAAATCGATCGTTTTTTGGAAATAAACTGTTTAAAAAAGGTGCATTAGTATTCTTAACGCGATTTAAATGCATAAAAACCCGTTTATAATGCGTAATTGTGTCTAAATAGTGCAAGAAAAATAAAATTTTATGATGACGATGGCAAATTGCGGCAATTGGTTGCTGCGTGTGATCGCGGGCGGCGCGTGTTGCTGGTGTTGCGACGTAAAGTTTCTGGCCGAAATTGCCCCATCTGAAGCTGGCCTGAGTGGCGTGAGGGCCATGAGTGCGTGAGTGGCGTGAGGGAGGTGAGTGGCGTGAGGGTGGTGAGTGGCGAGAGGGCAGTGAGTGGCGAGAGGGCAGTGAGTGGCGTGAGGGCCGTGAGGGCGGTGAGGTCCGTGAGGGCGGTGAGGTCCGTGAGGGCGGTGAGGGACGTGAGGGCGGTGAGTGGCGTGAGGGCTATGAGTGCTTGAGGGCCGTGAGGACGGTGAGGGCTATGAGTGCGTGAGGGCCGTGAGGGCGGTGAGGGCCGTGAGGGCGGTGAGTGGCGTGAGGGTCATGAGTGAGTGAGGGGCGTGAGGGCCGTGAGGGGCGTGAGGGCCGTGAGGGCCGTGAGGGCGGTGAGTGCGTGAGGGCCGTGAGGTTCAGTGAGGGTGAGTGAAGGGCTGAAGGTGAGTGTGACTGTGAGGGTGAGGGTGAGTGAGGGGCTGAACGTGAGTGTAGCTGTAAGGGTGAGGGTGAGTGAGGGGCTTAGGTGAGTGCGGCTGTGAGGGTGAGGGTGAGTGAGGGCGACCTAAAATGCCGACCTCTGATCGGGATATACCGGCACGAGGGGCATGTACATAGACTAGTTGGAGAAGAGGATAAAGTGACTTGTTCGACTGCTCGCCATGATGGTACTGTGTCCTAGTCACTGATACACATGGTAACAGATTTTTGCAAAAAAATGGAAAGCCTGAGTTAGTCTGCACATAAACATTTTTTACACGGCACGCATTGGAAAAACGTTTGCTTTATTAGCACACAACGTAGCTTCTCTTCATTCACGAAGCCTGTCACGTCTCACCATAACAAAACAATCCTGAAAAAAGAATATTCTCGTATAGGCTGCATCTGTAGCTAGTCCTGATCACGTTAAGTTTGAACTTTTTAACAAGTATATTCCACAGGCTATAGTCCAAAAAATATTACATTTTGCTCAAACGCGGGTATTCCGGTTTTCGGAGAAAACGGGAGATGCAACCTGGAGTAGTGAGGAGTGGATCTGCCAAAGTGTTCTGGTTGTGCCGAAACGCAGGTGGTCCACCCCAAGTCGGACGAACAGCGGGAGCGGCTGAGCCAGGCAGTACGCAACATCCTACTCTTCAAGTCACTCGATGGGGTGAGTTGGCATGCAACCTCTTCGTCACTTTGTAGCGTAAAGTTCACATGATGGACTCGTATGATGTACCTGCAGCGGCCTACACCAGTGCAGGAGAGTGTAGTGCGGTGCAGGAGGGTGTACGCAGTAGGGCAAGGAGTTTACTCCACCTCCTCGACCACTAACCTCCACCTGCACCTCCCAACTTCTTGGCTCATTTTCCAAGCTATGCTATCTTCAGTTTGTTTAGCGCTAGGTCGACTCGACGACCCGTTAGTATGCCTCTCGCACAAAACATGTGGTTCAGGCTTTGTAACTTTTGCGAGTCAAGGTGGGGCCCCTAAAGCAAGAAGAGGTTGCATTCGATGAGGAGTTATTACCTCTTTACCCGGGTTGAGCTGTACAGACAATAGGAGCCGAAGCGCTCGACCGGTCCCTTCTCTGCATCTGCTGTCTCCACAAGCTCTATTATCTCTCAGTTTGTCAGTCTGAAATATACTTCGCATTCCATTCGCTGGTTCAAGCTGCAATTCTAAAAAAAAAAAAACTGGCTGGTCTGTCAAAGGGGCACAAAGGGCTGTGTCAGCTTATATTGTTTGCGATAGTGCATCCGGCATATGCTTTAAGGGAGTACACTACCCCAAAGGGTCAACTTTTTAACCTTCGGCTTAATAAAAATGAAATTCACAGTATATACTGGCAGTTACAAGGTAGAATGCAGTGCAAAGTGCCCTCTTTGTACATGAAGTGTGAAAGAGATTATAGTTGTTTTTATCAGAAACACACTGACATTGTTTAGGAAAACTATCGTTAAAAAACTAATGTAATACCCAACATTTTTCTCCACTAAAATGCCTGGAGAGTGCTGCTGTGAAAGAGAAGTTTCCAAGAAGTGATTCATTTTATGCTAACATCGCACTGAGAAATCAAATAAATTTCTTGCCTTTTATCTTGTTGACGAAATCTTAACATCTTTTATAAAAGACATCCACAAAGTAAACAAACAATACCACAGCTGCATTTCCCATTAAATGTCACAAATGAAACAATGAGTGAGCCTCTCGTTTTGTCCCAATACCAAACGATAGTTTTCCTAAAGTGAAATTTTTGCAAAAAGCGGAATGGAGAAACACGTCTTCAAAGTGCTCGAACCTCCACCTTTTCTTGAGGATCAGCGGACCGAAAATAATTTATAAAAAAATAACTATTCCGTGTAAACATGAAACTTTCTGCGAATACTCTGTAGATGTACCACGTCGCTCGGACGTATGCGTTCGTCAACGATTGATTTCTCGACGAATATCTGGATTTGCATACATGGTAAATGGGTGTTGTGATAGTGCCCATTGTGACTTATGAATGACAAGTTTTATGATGTGTGCGCTTGCAAAGCACGGTGGGAGCTTATTGTCGTTGCGTTTGAGTTGAGGATTAAGGTTAAGGAGGAAGAAGTTAAAAGATCATTTCATGGCCCCTTTAAGATGGGCGGCGCTCGTAGATGGGAATACGACAGTGTGCACCCAGTGCAGCTGGTGAAGGAGGTGGACGTAAAACAAACTCGGCAAATTAACATAGTTGGCAACGGGCTAAGAATGCAGTAGAAGCTCCCCCTCCAGCACTCGCTCATAGCCAATTCCACCGGGCTTTGGCCATTCGTGCCACTGAGTGTTATCAAAGGCAGAAAACTCCTGCGTAGGGCGTAGCATCTATTGGGTTCCTAACCCGTCATGGACCACAGAAGAAAAGGTCGGCAACATTTGCACGCATTTTGGCTTCTTCAAAACGGCGGAAGATGCTCTCTAGCGGTGGCCCGCCCCACCTCCTCGAGTATTAGTGCGGTGGAGGAAGGTGGAACGGGTCGTCTGCCAGATTCGCTGCTGTCGGTATCCATCTCGCACGAAGGTCTAGCTTCATTGCTCAGTCACAAAGTCGCCGCCGTGGCAAGTTCGCCAAAGACTAAAGGCCATGGCCTCTGGCGAGAGCTGCAACGACGGCTGCGCTGTCGCACAGGATATGATAGTTGTTTGTGGAGGGAGGGGGCTGCGCAGAAAACAGAACCAATGTCAATACTTGCTTTTTGCCACGCTCCACTCCCGTCTTGTCTTAGCATCTTTGAGCGCAGTGGCTTCCCCAGAGAGCACGCACCTAATATCGGGGCCTCCCATTTTTTTTTCTCTTTTTGCAGCTTCAGATGAAAGAAGTCATAGATGCTATGTTTGAACGAAAGGTAAGTCTGGCAGAGAGCCACTTTTCTGTGACTGTGTGTTGTCACCTTATTCGTTCGACATATCTTGGCTAGGTGGCGCAATCTACCGCCTGTCAGAAAGGGTATTGCCGTTAATATCTTTCCATCTCTTATCCCATCCACCCATCTATTCATGTGTACAGCAATCGAGAAAGTAGAATTCACGTTGTTCTGCACCTTTCTTGTCTCTTAAACAAGGGTTCACTTAAGCCTACGAGTAGTTGGGGCATATGCATTCCGACACATTTCCATCAGGAAAGGCTGGTTCGCACATTTGCAGTTGACCGTGATCTTCCGTATTAAAACCGCTTGCATTTGCTTACGACAAGATCACACACTGGCGCCATCTGTTGGATAGCTCTACAACTCTTCTTATCTGCGCATGCTTTAAGTATCATTTCTCACGGTGGAGTCAATAAGGAAAACCTGGATAATGTGGCGCTTTGTAGCATCGAGTGATAGTTGGCTGTGAATGAGATGTACTGCAGCTAGACGGTTGGGCGAAGCTTCACTGATGCCATGTTTTCGGCAGGTGAAGGCGGGAGAGACGGTGATCAAACAGGGAGATGACGGAGACAACTTCTATGTCATCCAAAAGTGAGTATATTGAAGACTGGTCATGACGCGAGTGTGCAGCGAGATAAAGCTAGCGAAAAAAATATTCCGGTACTGCTTGCTTGCTGGAGCATGTTAAAGGAATAAAGGTTGCCTGTGTACTTGTAATCCTACTTGTAGTTCTGCCTATACTTCCAGCCAGTGTGGTGACACAGTTTAGGTATAGTTTTTTTTTTGTGGTCTCGGAAGACAGAGATAACTGTTCTTTTGTGTTTCTGAGCATTTAATGTTATGGGTAAAAGGAAGCTGATTTTGCACAAAAAATAAAGTAATTTTAGTTTGTGGGTACGAAGCTTTGTTTGGAGGGCTGTCCACGCCCGATACGATTCACTTTGACTCCTGTAGTACACGACTTTTGCCCAACGGACGTGTTTCCTCCGCTTTTGATTCACTTTGAAACGATTGTTGTCAGACGGGAAAACGACCCTCTTCTTGCGTCCTTGGATTGTGCTCATGACGTAGGTCCCAGGATGCTGCAACTCACAGCCTTTATGGTCTGTCAGTCAAGGCCTCCATTGTGTAGTCCCTCCCGAACTTTCCAAAACCAAGAAAGGGGAGGAGACGCCAGCGAGGAGGAGTCGTGCTGTATCACGTTCGGCAGTACGGTTCATGTCCTTTCTGAAATGGTGTCCGTGCACCGAAGCGGACAAAATTTTTTAGTCGTGCCGAAAAATTGCGTCCGGTTGTGTCCTGTGTGGGCAGCCCCTAACTCGCCCAAATCTTCTAGACTTTTTTGAAAAATGTTGTAGTCGTGTTTATTAACTGCCAAAGAATGTTTTCATAAACCGTCATTTATAAAAAAGAACATGATTGTAAACCTGAGACTGGGGCAGGAAGAGAACACAACAGAAGGTAGTAAAAGAGGAGGCAACGTTGAGACGTTGCCTCCTCTTTTACTACCTTCTGTTGTGTTCTCTTCCTGCCCCAGTCTCAGGTTTACAATCATGTTGAGACGTTGCCTCCTCTTTTACTACCTTCTGTTGTGTTCTCTTCCTGCCCCAGTCTCAGGTTTACAATCATGTTCAACTTACACCAGCTCGCCTGCACTCTGACTATTTTTTCGTCATTTATAAACATGCTAGGTTTGTCTCACAAAAACTTTGTTTTCGACGTGGTGGCGGCCTTTTAAGTCACCTGGGAGCAAATTTTTACATTTTTTAAATTAAAGTTGTTTGGTGAGCTTAGCCAGGATATCGCACCCTCAGTGAAAGCCCGCTTTACTCCAGATTTAGTCTGTGGAAGCTGCTCAAGTTTAAGAGTATCGTTGGCCATGAGAACCCCATACATTGTAACGGACGAAATGAGAAAAATATGGTATGAGCAGTATACTCAACCATTCAATATGAAAAATATGGTATGGTTAAGGCCCAAAACACGGCTTCCAGTTGGTTCTGCCTGGTGATAGAAAATTCTGTTGTCTTCAGCAGCGCCCTTTTGACAGTATCTTCCACTTTGGATCGTATTGCTATACTCTGTTTCACTATAACTTGGCAAACTGTTGAGGCTACGACCGCCTCGATCCACTAAGAGCATCGAAGCGACGCATGTGACACCATGTCACGGAGTGTATGTGTCACTGCACCAAATGCGAGTCCTGGAGAAACCTGCTGTTGTCTGCTGGCCAAGAGTCGCCTGCAGCGAAACAAACCAACTTCGGATGAATGTCCACCACCTTAACATTTCCGTCCGCTAGAATAGCAAGCTCTTTTGGAGCCAGTTCATGACACAATCATACGCTCAACTTACCCGCGAATCTGTGGCGGGTGCCAATTCCAGGGCCCAGTGTCGTGTTATGAGCTGAACTGGTCGTTTACACGGTTGCGATCGGCTACGGCCACGGCGCTACGGGGAGAATTAAATCTGCAATGGATACGGATATGGCATCACTCTTTTGGTTTAAATATATGCGAAACTCGTAAATTCATAAGTATTTATTCCTAATTTTTTATGCAATCTCAATAGAAATGGAATTGTGCGAGTTCAATTGCCGTTAAAAGAAAAAGGAGCCCAGAACTACTTTTTGTCGCAGATGGCGCTGCTGTTGTGGCAGTAACGAGGCCTCTGTGGCCTCGGCCATGGAGTGTTATTACGTGCCTTGCTCTGACACTCTTATTGCGTCGCGGGGGCCGCAGCCCTAAAACGGAGTATGCTTTGCCATTCTTTTTTAGTATCATTCACCTTTTAATTCTCGGTAGCTCACGTTAGCTCACTGCAAATGACGGAAGCTGGCAGCTATTGCCAGGGGGGTAACAAAGTCTCAAGAATGAAATCCTATGCTCCAGGTGGGTCTTGTGTTCCTGGAACTCATTAAAAGGATAGAGAAGCCTTTCCCAGTAGTCACTTATTTGGCAGAAATGTTTTTTGAAGAAATGTATTATTTGACATTTTAAAATTGTGAAGAATACATTCAGGGGTGTCCTGAACTGTAATTTTCGCGAGGAACGAGTTGAGGTACTCATAATATGGAAAAACTCCCTCCGTAATAATAAGAACATTATTTTAAAACAAAAAATTTGTTAAAATTTGGTGTTCTTTTATGGTATATCGTTTTTCTTTAGAATCGCATGTGGTACAATTAAATTTTACTTTAGCTTGCACTATAGGTATTCTATTTCACAATAAAACAAAGTTTTGTGGATTGCAATTCTTTTGTTTTTCTGCATTTCCTAACAAAGTTACTTTTTCTTTTACCTTGATAAGCATTACATGTTGTGGAATTGGCCTATAAGGCTGAAACTTTGGATCTCGTCATTCCTGATAGGTTCACCCTGAAATTTGTATTCAATGTGAGCGAAGGGTTCTAAAGTTGACCTTCCCAAGCCATATTTAATAGCAATTGAACAAGTATTAAAGTAAGTGCTTACCGTAATATCTCGAGAGATGTAGCCCACCCAAAATCAATAGCAAATCGGGTGAAAATGAGGAGTGAGATAACTTTCAGTGTGGAATTAAAAAGAAGTAGAGAAAATGCTAGTTTTAGGTTTTGTGACCCACAAAACTTGTGGCTGGGAAGGGCAGTTGCCTTTGCTTCATCGCCCCGATGAACCAAAGACCCTCCCAGTCAGCAGTGTTTGCTTATCTGTTGCTGTGACTAAGTAGCACCATTTCTGCCAAGGTCACCATTGGCCAGGGTTCTGCAATTACTAAAAATAAACTATCTTTCAATGTTTAAAAAAAAAAGAAGAGAATTATGCCAAAATTAGGGGTGGGTTACCTTCCAGAGGTGGGGTATCTCTTGGGATATTATGATAGAAGCTGGTCCTTCCCCCTTCGACTCTCACCTTTCAAACTTGAAACGAGAAGGACTGTCACTCTTTTGGATCTTTCTGGCCTAGACGCTTTTCACTCCCTCTTTGGTTGCGTCTAGTAGTGTTTCAATGTCCCGTATAAAAGTTACCGAAGCTGTTGATTGTGCAACCCCGTCGACAAGACTCGTACGATCAAGAGCAAACCAATCGCGTGGCAAAACGTTGCAGTGTGCTCGGCATCGCGTGTGGCGTCTGGATTTTCTCACTCTGGTTTGCGTTCTCGCGTTTTCGCAGCGGCACGTACAACATCTTTGTGTCGACGGACACGGAGAAGAACAAGCTGGTCGGCAAGTACGAGAACTCTGGCAGCTTCGGGGAGCTTGCCCTCATGTACAACATGCCACGAGCGGCCACCATCACTGCGGTCAGCGAGGGATCCCTCTGGGCGATGGTGAGTGAGACTTTAACGAGCGGAACTCCCATTGGCACGAGAAGATTGAAAGATTCAGTACAGATTAATGCACTTGAAAGCTGGCATTCTTTTTTTTCAAATATCCAAACTAAACATACTTTCAGCGTGTTATTTATCATTTCTAAATTCAATATAGCTACCGAGAAAACAGCAAATGAAGGTGATGCCAGAACCAATGTTCCCATGTTCTTGCGTTTTCCAGTGGGACGACATCATCTGTTGTGTAACTTGCAAGTCAAGCTGGCAGCCTAGGAAAAAAAACGACAGTATTTTTCGCGTCTTTTTTTTTTGTTTTGTTTTGCTAGGCTTAGCCAGCATTCATTTCGCACCATCTAACTTCTTGAAACCTGTCTGAAACGAGATACACTGCCCCCATATGGCCCGTAATACAACATCTGACGCCACGTTTTCAGCGCTGCCAGTAGAACTTCCCGGATCTTCATCACTAGTTCAGATCTGTCTATTAGTGTGTTGAACAAATTTTGAGGCAGATCAGTTACCACCAAAATTTTGGCGGAGCTCCGCTTTAACGAAAGCGAAGCTAGGATTTGTGTAATCGTCGTCATAGCCACTGTCTTCGTAGGCAGGGCTGTCAACAACTAAATTTAGGGGGCTAACATTCTGCTAAATCCAGTGCGACGCCATTGGTCATATGGATGGCGCCACTACGGGTCAGATGGTCATGTCACCATGTGACGGGCATCAGGCCACGTGACCCGTGGTGCAGTCTTGGTGTCATGCGACATGTCAGCAAAGTTTATTATTTAAAGCGGTAGCTTTATAGGCCCAGCCACGCTCAAGTTCACGTCCTCAAGGTCACGTACCATCCGTGGCTGAAGTGCAAGGTCTCGTACAAAATCACGTAATGCCCCTGACTGCAGTTCAAGGTCACATAAGTGCCAGTAGCATAAGCTACGTTCGCATGAGTGCCGGTAGCTGAAGCTGACGTGACCTGTCGTCCTTGAGGTCGTCCTTGAGTTCATTCTAGATGTCGTTCTTGACGGTGTCCTTAAAGGTTGTCCTCAATATGGTCCTAGATTCCGTCTCTGACATTGTCCTAGACGTCGTCTTTCACAACTTGGAGGTCGTCCTGGACGTCGTCGTAGACTTTCTTGAGGTCGTCCTCAACACCGTCCTTGAGTTTGTTCTAGAGGTCGTCCTCAACATCGTTCTAGATGCCGTCCTTGACATTGTCCTCGATGTGCAAGGCATATAACACCACTTAATCACCGTACCATTCTTCGTAATTGTTTTCACTAACGATGTTCCTGTAAAGCTACCATATTTCATTGCGTTTGTTCGAATGATTGTGCGTGTAATTTTTATTTTGTTATCAGATTCCCAACGTTATTAGGTGTAGTAGCGTTCTATGTTAAGTTGTGGCGTAACATCACATCATGTGACGTCACGTGACACAGTGTCATCTGACATGATGTAACATGACCACACCTTGACATTGTTACGTCATGCACGTCTATAATGTCATGCTGTTGTGCTGCCCAGATTTGCATATATGTATATCGCTAATGAATTCTGCACACCGGATATCTGGCAGGAGATCGAAGGAGTGCCTTAAAAACTTTGTTTCTTGCCAACAAGGCCTTACTCGTTTCCCCACTTGCCGCTTATTTGAGGTCCCTGAGACATCTTCCTCCCACAAAAAGCTTTGTGCTGCTACCATCTCTTCTACTAGTACAAAAATTTTCATTTAAGACGTATGGGGAAAACAACTTCTTTACACGCTACGGCACTGTCTATCTCAAACTTGGGAGTCCAGACAAAGAATGAAATCAGTAAAAGATGAAGGGAAGAACTTTGAAAAAGAATTCTTTGTGGATCCCATTGTTCTTCTTTCAAAAGTAGAGGTCCACTCTCCAGATAGGGAATGAAAAAAGGGAAGCCTCGGGGCACCATGTTTTAGTATCTCTTTTCTCTAGCGGCACAACATTTCCAAGCGCCGAACGTCCTTTAGCAGAGTGCGACGGACCTGGACGCTCAAAACGAGAAGTCTACTTCAGCGGCTGCGCAACCTCAGTGGCAAAGAACAACCGGGCGTTTCATGTTTGTTCTGGCATGGCGTCGAAGTGATGCGGTCCTCCCTGGTTCCCTCTTTTTCAGAACCGGCAAACCTTCCGGCGCATCGTCCTCAAGAGCGCCTTCAAGAAGAGGAAGGAGTACGAGACCCTCCTGGAGCGTGTGCCCATGCTCAAGTCGCTCAACGTAAGCGTTGCACCCGTCGTTCCCGCGAGTCGCCACGGCGACCCAGAACGCGTCTCTGGCTCGCACGCCCGCCGTGTCCTCAAGCGTGGTCTCCCAACTTCCACCCGGCGACATAGTAAAGGCATCGGGCCGTCGCACGATGCCGTTACGACTCGGCGGCGGATCCCGCAGACGCCCATTCCACAGGTCGTTCTCTCCGGCAGACGCATTCCGGGCACCATACGGTTGCCGAAGCTTGTCGCCGAATAAGCTATGCTTCGAAGGAACGGCACTTTGGAAATCTTGCCGCTTTGGAATCTGCGTGGCGGGATGTCTGAAGCTTTGTCTGAAGTCGCGGGAGACACTTTATCGTCCTCTGGAAACGTCGGAACGGTCCGGAATGGAGCGAAACGATGTTGCTGGCGCTTTCTGACATTGTACGTAAAGCTCGGAAAACTGCGTTTTCGAATTGTTCCTATCGTCAATTTTGCTCTTGTTGCGCTAGGACACGAAATGGCGGCACTCGTAAGGCAGTCGGTAGGCAGATTGTCGACACTCTGAGCGCAACTTTAACTGAAGAAATTTTACATCTCTTGACATGGTACGACCCACATAGCATAACGAGCTGAAGTTTTGCAGGAGTGGTTCTGTGCCATTAGAGGTTCTTTGAGACAGAACTAGCATTTATGTAAGGTGAGTGGCACATCGGTAGTCTAGCCCCATGCTGCAGTACAGAAGTTTTTGTCTAAATTGGGAGCTAAAAATACATCTACTTTTCGTGTAAGGCCCGTCGTAATATTAGGTGCTGGAGAAAAATCGTCCATTTGCGTCAAGTCCTTATTTAAAACTTTATTGCGTGGAAGCAGGAGTTGGAGTGGCGAGATCGGGTGTGTATTTGGGCTTTTTCGTCGTGTTCTTTAATGGCCGGAACTTGAACAAAGAGAATGAAAAATAAGGATTTAAAGACCCACTCCTGTGGGGAAAGGAGGAGAGAAGAGTGCAAGAGGGGAGAGAGAGAAGTAAACTGGGAACCTGTTTCCTGCCTCTCAGAAGATGATTCTGTAGGTCGGCCTTTAACTTGGATCACCAATTTTCTCCAGTGCTTAATACTTTTAGCAGCTTATTAGGAAAAGCATGTTTTTCTGGCCATCTGGCAGTTGTTTTTTTGTTCCTGGAACATGGGACTAAAATACCACATTTATTCAATTTTTTTTTTTTTTGTAAGAACGATTTGACTATAAAGAGTGGATTTGTTTAGTGAGTGGAGTTACTATAACTGGCTTTGTTATACATAGTAAGTGAGGTTGTTGATTATAGGTGGGTTATCACAGTATGTGATGTTATTATAAATGAGATCATTATGCTATTTCTTTATTATATATGACAAATGAGGGAGATATTGGCACTGATGAACTGCTTATCATGATAAGTGGTTCAAGGTGTAATGACTCATTTTGGCTGGAGTATTGTGTCGAAATCCTAAAGAATGCGTTACGTTCGTCACAGTTGACAGCACAATTGTCATCCTAATGAATTTGCCCAAGTGCAAGGAATTAGTTTGCACTCAAATGCAAACTAATTATATGCATGTTCCTTTATTGAACCATGCAAAAAATAATTATAATGATCCTGTAAAACCTTGTGTTTTGCGTTTATTTTTTCTTCTGTTTCCTGACTTTTGCCAACACGCCCATCAGTTGATGAAACATTTATGACAGAATGGTACTTGAGTTGACCGATGCATACAAATAGCAACAGTGGCACAGTATGGTCACCCATTAATATAGGAAAGCTTGCACTGCGTTACTACGACCGTCGCATGTGAGCACGGTCGTCGTCTCACCAACATGTTTTCACTTCACTCGCAGCACTACGAACGCATGAACCTAGCCGACGCACTCACGCCAAGGTCTTTTGCGGACGGAGAGCTCATCATCAAACAGGTATACTATTCACAAGCCGCTTTCTCAGATTTGTCGACCTCTTATTCGTAATTTGGTATTTGTCTGCGAGGTGGTTTGGGCAAACATGGGTTGTGAGCTGCTGGTCAACACCTCTAGTTATGCGTTAAGGTGGATGTTAAGATTTTTTTCTTCGTTCAATATCTGCATATGCAGTTCATTGCAACTGTTGAATTGCACATGCAGGCATTGTATAACAGCTTACAATGGGTTTGCTCGATTCACCTGAACTGGTGTGGAAAAGTTCAGGGCAGTGTACTTCCTGTATGTGCTTCAAGACAAACTACGCTCACAAATCAAACGGGGTTCAGCGTGGCGAGCGTAGCTGGTGCGAGAGGTGCATGCAAATCGAATGAGCCTCTGTTCGAGGAAAACTTTCTGTAGCATTTCAGAAACAAAGAGACCGCACGCACAGTTTTGATCTGTGCTCAAAGTGTCCAAGCACATGTGCACCCATAAAATTTACGTGCATGGCTATGGAAAGTTGTCCGGGAGTACAGTATTGAAGCCAGTCTAGGTATCAAGTAACATATGGTTCGTAAATTTGTGTACCTTCGGTTTCCTTTTTTTTGGGGGTGGAAGGGGGAAGGGGAGAGGGGAGGGGGAGGGAAGGGGAGGGGGGCCATGTTGCACAAAGTCTGAATTGTTGCTTTTGCTCATCCCTGGACCAGAGTACTTCAATATGCTACTGGTCACGAAACTTTATCCAAAGTTTGGTACAGGATCAAACACTGTTTCTAGGAGCACCACAGTTCCGGAGGAGGCATTCTCTATTGGTCACCCCACCCTCAGTGAGCCACTCCGACTTCGCAATTACTAGTATTAAAAAAAAAAAATATATATATATATAAGTATTTCTTGTACATCGACGTTTCTTTCACATCTGTGATTGATCACTGTATGCAAGTGCCGGTCATTCTTTATTGATATCTGATTACAGAACTTTTAAATAAGTTTCTTTTACGCATGATTCTAACCGGAGACGAGAAATGACAATGGACAAACACAGGCATCTCAAACTTGGCTGAATAGATTTTATTCACACATTATGTTTTATATGCCACCCTCTCGCGCAACCTTTACCGAGTTTGCACACATTTGCCAGATCCATCGTTACACCCTCCGTAACACATCCAACGGTACAAGACTCAGACTTCTCTAACAAAACCGTATCAAGGTCACCAAAAAAAATAATCAAGATTTTGTACAATGTTTCTTTTTCTTCTTTCCCGACACTTACAAAAGTAAAAGCCTCCGCATGCCGCATCCAGTGCGATTGAAGGGGGGCTAATACAGTTTCTCACAGAACCAATCCTAACTGTTTCTTTTAAAACTCTTTTTGCTCAGTTTTTCTCTCCACTTAGCACAATAGTGTCCTCCCCCACTGGCAACCATTTATCGCACTCTTCTACGTGCCTCGCAATTTCAGAGTTTGTTGCATTATTCCTGACATCTCTCTTGTTCTCTAGTAGTAATCTTTCATTTAAACGGCACCTTGTTTGTCCGACGTAGGAGAACCCACGGGCCACTGGAATGTCGTAGACAACACCAACCTGGCATCTTAAGGGGGGCTTTCCTTGTGCATTCTCAAACAACCCCGAAGTCCACCTGAAAGTGGCCTATTAAACTCATAGTTTGTAGTAAAGACCATTTTCACCTGGAACCTTTCAGGTTGGAATCACGCGCGACATTAACCAGCCTGCCCGTTTATTAACTTCGTCTTCCATAAGCTTATTTTGTTTGTTTTCAAACAAAAACTGTGTTTTTTGCGAGCGAAAAAGAGCCAGAAAACTGAGCTTAGGAGTTCGCAGTGCCTCTGTTCGAGGGCGCTAGTTGCGATGCTGAAGTTTGACGGCGATAGCGGTATTGAGGAGCCGAAGGTGCTTACTCTAACGGCAATCGCCGTCGGTGCGATGCCGTACATGGTCGCGTACCAAGCTCTCCCGTAACGCTATGGAGAAGTTTTGTGACCGGCGGCATGTTGAAAGACTCTGCCAAAACTAGCAGTCTGCTTATCATCTGCCTGTCGTTTGCCGACCGTGGCATGCACCTGGACATGTGCCTCGTACATTTTTTACCTGTTTTTGCGAAACACGTAGCCCGTTCATAAGAGTCTCTTGCAATCTTTCCTTGCAGGGGGACGAGGCGGACGGCATGTATTTTCTAGAAGATGGCATGGTCAGAATAGTCGTTAAAAAAAATGTGAGTGTTCCTCCTCTTTCACTTTCTCACAGTTCACGCAGTCACCCCCTTTCCGGGGTGTCTTCTTTTGGGGAACGCCGAAAAGAATTGAAAAAAAGTGTGACAGGTGTCCTCCAACTTTCCGATCCTGAGGGACCCCATCTGCCCCGAAGGGAAGTCTAAACCCTTTCTGGTGTCCGCATTGGTGCTCTAATGTGGTGTGGACATCTACAGACCTCATAAGCAGCAATGCGCATCTAGAGAGCATTTCGATCATAGTTACGCATCACCGAGTGACTTAGATCTACTAAACGGTGCATCGAACTGGGAAAATACTTTACCCGTGGGACAACCTAAAATTTGGGAGCCGAGGAAATATTAGAGCCGAGGGAATTCGTGGGAATACTCTACGAGATCTTCGGGTTCCTAGAAACCCAGCTTGAGAAACCGTGGTGCTAGGAGAGGCGACACTGATCAAGTTCTAATTGAAGCAGATGATTCCTTGTTTATAAATCTACTAACGGTCGGCGAATCTAACAATCTTAGTGGCGTTGGCATGCATATGTGCGTCAGCCTTTCACGGTTGTTTGCGCCTAGCTGGCACTGTCGCAACGGGCATTTTTCGATTGCGCCAAGTTGGAACTAATCAATCGGACTTGTAGTATGTAACTTTAATGATCTACTCGCGTTACTCTATCTTCAAATGGTTGGGGGAGTAACTTGGTATTTTAGAAATACTCTTACAAAACAGCATTTAGTAACCCGATTACTTTTGCAAGTAATATATATCCACTTAAGGGGGAACACTGGTCTTGGAGCTTTTCTTCTTATTTTATTACTAAACCGAATGAAATTGCACAAGCTTGTTCAGTTTTTTGTGCTGATTTCATATATCTGGTAATTTTCTCAGTCAGTAGAATTGTCCTCAAGATAATTAAAACTTGCCGGCCTTTGTTTGGAGGAACGATAGGGAAAAAACTGCTCAACAAAATATCCTTTTTAACAGATGGCTAGATACTATGAAGTGTAGAGAATACAATGTTGGAAGTACTTTTAAGATAAACACAATATTAATGATTTTACCACACATTGAAGTTCAGTGCTCAATGCATGGCTAACAAGTAATAAAACAAAAGATCAAATAGAAAATTTTCTAGACTTATATTAAAAAATCTGCTCTCAACATTGTATGCTTCACACATTTAGCTACACATTTCAGGAGAGGTTATATTTCTATCTGCTCTAGATGCTGGGATATCCCTCCTGCAAATTTTCAACAATTACAAAAATTGTGTTTTGTGAAAACAATATTTTAGTCAACTTCAACACACAATAGGCCCGCATAGACATTATAAATTGATTTATAGCTCAAATATTCATCTACGAAATTAGAAGTCTGGTAGGTCCAGAAGAACAACAGCCATTGCCATTTTCAAAAGACTGCAGTTTTAGGCAGTTTTTGGCTTCAAAGACCCATGTCCGTCCCCCCTTAAGCTACATCCGCCCTTTTTTTTTTTACTAGGGGGCGGGAATAGTTTGAAAAGTAATTAACTTCGACTATTTCTGCTAGGCACTTTGCAATTTCTTGCATTTAGTCTGATGTTTCGGATAGCACCATGCTTGTGCGGAGAGGAGCGAGCTGTCGGACTCGAATTTCCAGAGGCAGTGCAAGCAAATGAGGCTTTTTGGTAATGGCGTTTTCAAATTCGCTTGTTCTGTAATTAGCTGCTCGACTGAATTGCAGAAAGGTGGTAACTTGAGTGCATGTTCAAAGTAATGAATCACTTTTTTTTTTACTGTTTATTACTCTACTTGAATACTTTACAGGCTGAAGTACTGTTTTCACAGTTTTATTGGGTACTCAATAACTTTAAAGAGAATACTTTTGTTTTTTACCTTTGGTAATCTGACACCGAGCTTGCATGCCCATTGAGCAATTGTCTGTCTCCTTGGTTTAGTTGAGTTGCACATCTGTAGTTTCTGATACGCAACGTGACTGAGCACTTTGCCACCTCGCTTTCCAGGGAGGCACCGAAATGGAGGTGTCTCGCGTCAGCAAGGGCGGCTACTTCGGAGGTACGTATTTGCAGTGAACAACCATTCTTCGCGAGATGCCTTTGATTGCAATTGGGTGTCAAGTTAAATTTTAATCAACATGTAGGCTATACAAGAAGTTTACCCAGAAGAACTGCATGCACTGTTCTTCTATGTGACCTGCTGAAACGCGTGGGCAGCGTTTGCAAGCTTGTATTCTTGGCATTGTCTATTTTGTGTAACATTTCCAAGGTTAGCATAGCTTCCGCAGTGCTCAAACCCTAGTTTCATTTAACATCTTGTTTGCACAAGGATGCATGCGAATGAGATGCAAGTGGAAGCCACATGCTCTTGCAGCAGCGTGGGGCTGCTGTAAGGGTGGATCTATGGGTCAAGCTTGGGGGGGTGCAAGAAACGGGTGAAACATTGAATCACGGAGATTGGATATTTTTTCAACATGTAGAGTAGAGTATTTTTGTCAACAGGATTCTTATATATTTGCTTTTAAAACAGAGCTATTAATGGCTAGTCTTTTAAAACGGAGCTATTAATGGCTAGTTCCCCCAGTATCATGTCCATCAGCAAACAAATGATGACACGAAACTCTGGACAGGTACCACTGTCGCTCATAGATGGCGCAACCTTTTCAACCTCTCCACTCTGGCTTGCCGGCTTGCAGCCGCCCATTACTTCACTTCCACCAGAGTACAGCTTCGCTAGTCTTCCTTTTTCACCAGAGTGGAAAGGCTGAAAGTTTTTTTTAATACAGTTTGTTCATGTGCACATTTGTATCAACAGGATCTCATACTTTTGAACCAAGTTAGTTTGAAGCCATCATTTGGGATGAAATTTTGGCTTGAATCTCGCGTCAGAATGACAGGTTACCTCAGTCCTGAACCTTCACGCTATTTTAAGAATTTTTTAGTTTCTGAAACCACCTAAGGTTTCTCGTTTCTCTGGGGAATAACCTTCTCTGGTCAATCTCTGCCTCGTTTTCGTGCTCCACTATAAAGACTTCACAGTGAAGGCTGACATCTGATGTAGTAAAGATGTGGACATTGTGTAGTCGTAACGGCCGGGCTTGCAGCACTGGTATATTTCTATAAAAAAAAAAATTTACTTTGCTATAGACCTTTTAATGCGAAAGCATTAACTGGTCTCATGGAGCAAGCTGACGTCATCAGTTTGAAGCGCGAAAACGGCTCCTAGTTTCCGCGTGCCTTCAGTTCCATTGGCTGGCGCGCGTCGACAGGGCTCCCATCGGCCGCTGCACCATGGCCTCCGAGATCCCGAAGCGTGCGCGCGCTAGTATGCAGCAGACGACAAAAGGAGTGGACAAGCAGACGACAAAGGGAGCGGACGAGCGGCTTGCATGCTTTCGCATTCACAACTCATAAGAAATGCTTAGGTGTACCTCGAGCTTTTTTCATATTCACTCTCGTTGCCCCTGCTAAGTGGTTCGGTATCAGGCTTACGATTGAGTGGTGTACAGAGATATTGTACTTTAGTGCTGGTTTTGAACATATTTTTGTGCATAATATGACTACATTGTGTGCCACATTTCCTTTCAGAACTGGCGCTACTGACGAAAAAGCCGCGGGCAGCCACGGTGTATGCCGTGGGCGCCGTCAAGCTTGCCCGTGAGTTGCTGCCGCTTTCGTTTTCACGCGTCTCCTCATTGCAAAAACAGTTTGAGTACAACGGGCAGTTCTTGGTTTAATGGATGAACCACAGATGTTCTGGGGTAGGCGTGTGCAAGTAGTGGATTATGAGTTTGAGGTGAATTCGGAGCGAATAGTGGTCTTAGCCGAACATGTTCTAATCGGATATGGAATATTTTTTCAACACTGTTCACTACCTGTACACATGCTCATAAACAGAAACCTTTTTTAACTCGTGAAGGTCGTTCCCAAGCTTCCACTTGTCCATTTTCACGCTAAGTTAAGTTTAATCCTGCTATATTTATGCTCTATGGCCTGAGATAGTCCTATGTCTACATTAGGATGGCGGGTAGATGACGGATTTTACGTAAAATTAAACCTCGCTAGAAGTGCCAACTGTACCCAATTGAGGGGATTTATAAATTTGGCTTTATACAAATACCCTTTCTTCAATCTCGAATTAAAAAAAAAAAAAAAAAAAAAGAGAAAATTACGAATGATGAATGTAGGTAGTCATCGGGGCATCTCCGACTGACATATAGTGCTCTTGCATAATAGCCAGTTTAATTTTGAAAATTTTGCTGCTATGTTGACATTGACATTCACAAAGTTTCTGTTTCTTTTTAAATACAGAAAGCACTTGCAAGCAGCATTCTGCTTTGAAAGTGTTTTTCTCCTAAACATGCAACTGCAGTAATTGTACATTTCAAAGTGTGCACCTTGGAGAAGCATCGTCCGCAGAAGCGAGCTCCGCAGGTGTTGCTCCTCTGCGGTGCACCGGTGCGAAGCGTGCTCATCGGGGCCAACCTGCCGTGATCAAAATTTGGAAAAATACGGATATCGCAGTTCATCTCAAAGCGAATATCGAGTAGCTCCTTATCCCAAACTACTATTTGAAAATTCAAATATTTTGCACAATTTATGGGCGATAATGCGGTGCATTTATTATATTTATTTATTTTAAACATACTGCCAGCTGCGAGGCCAAAGCAGGTTGGTAGACGTGTTAGAAGCACCTTCGAGATTTAAAAAATGTTATCGAAAAATGTAGGCACATTAGCACTACCTTACAGCCGTCATCAATGGACGGTTCTGTTTGTTGGTACCAAATAAAGAGTTTCTAAGAGAGTCCGTGTTGAAGTGATGAGGCATAAGGTACTTGTCCCGTGTCATCTGCTTTGTGAAAAAAATTAAGGTATTTCTGCAACCTGTTCAGCATTCTGGGGACAATCATTTAGTAATTAGTATCTTTAAGACACCCTCGTCTCGAAAATATGTGTCGTTTCTCGTTTCATTTAGACAACATCCTGGTACCTGATGTAATTTTGGGTGCTAGCTAGACACAATATCAGCTTTTTTTTTCCCTGTATCTTTCGGTTTTAAATATCACGACTTCATGGCAGCCATTTATGCCCAACTTTTTTTTTACAATATGCTTATTAAAAACTATGGCAAAACACGTCTTTCTTAGCATTCAGCAAATAGAGCGCACAAAGGCTATTCTTACAACTTTGAAAACATTATAAACATGTTTGTTCACTGGGAAATAGAAATTATGCATTATTGGTGATCCCAGTTCGAAACTGTTATATAATGCTAATTTTTTATTTGCTCACTGGTTTACCAGGTATCAACCTGCAAAATAATTTCTCAGGTCTAATGGTCCTGGGAGAGCAGAGGGCAAATAAGTCTGGGAAAAACTTTTTCAAACATGCTTGTAAACAGCCTGGATATATGTGACTTTGAATAAATATAAATAAATCAATCTATGCTTTCCAAGTATATAGCTGGAAAGCGTCCAGTTAATGCATACAAGCAGACATACAAAAGACAGGCTGTTCGCCACAGACACAATGGCAGAATTGTCTGCGGTTGCGCTCCAAGTATGTTTGGCTTCATGCACATGTATGCTTCAAACATGTCTAAAGGCAGTTCTTGTATGGCCAATAGGACAGGAAGAAACGCGCCTCAATGTCTGCCGGCTGTCTTTTCTACGACGCGTTAACAGTATGACTGCGGCTTTAACAACTGTAGTGCTCAGAATGAGCTCTTCACATGCCTATGCGAGGCCTAAACCAGGATCGGTTTTTGTTGACACGTGGGAGTTGTTGCAAGAGAAGCCATTGCCAGGCCTTCCTTTCGGTCTTTCCAGTTCTGGACGTCTCTGCATTCGAGCGACTCTTGGGGCCCTGCAAGGAAATCATGATGCGAAACATCGACCAGTACGAAGAGCAGATGGTCCAAGCGTTTGGATCCAAAGCCAACGTCTCGGACCTGCGATGATGGGGCAGCTTCGGAACACTTCCCTCTTCTCTCATTGCCGCCCCTTCCCTCTTTTCCCTAGCTGTCCACCCCCCCCCCCCCCCCCCCACAGACTTCCGGGCATTCCCCAGAAATCCGTAGTCGGATGACGACGTTGTTCCGAGGCCAGAGTCTGGTGTTTCTGCCTCATTCTTTCCCTAAGTCGGGCCCCTTCCCGCCGTTGTCAGCGCTTGTCTCCGTGACCCAATTGTGTTTTTTTGTTTTTTTCTGAGAGTATGGGACAGTCTGTGAATCTGGCAGTCCTATTGGTTGGTTGGCAAGCGCACAGACGGAGGACCGACCGGTCAGAGGGAACGGTCTGCCATCGACGCAAGGATCGGCGCGTTTTTCCGACTCTTACTCGTGTTTTTAGGAAAGAATAAAGGGAAGGGAGCGCGAATCGAGCGAATCTGATTGGTCCGTTTGAAATGCGCTTAAGAGGCAAACTGGCCAGTCGGAGAAAGCGGCGTGGGAACTGAGCTCTCTGGTTTGTCGAGCGGGGGCAGCGGACAGCGTGTTGTCAGGGAAGAACGGGATGGGGCATGCACGGTCTTAAACGGAAGGATCCCCATTGGTCGGAACTGTTTTGTTCCCGACCAGTGGGAGGCGGTTTCCGATTCGTGGAACAGGGGCGACGACAGGCATCCTTTCCTGCCATAGTTGTGTCTTTGAGGAAGGAAAGAAGTGTGGGGGCAAAACGTTTGTAAAAGGAAGCGCATCTATTGGTCGGTCGGTTCGCACGAGGGACGAGGATTAAGCCGTACGAAGAGCGGGGCAAGATGAAACTTCTTCACGATTGGTGGAAATGACTGGTCGGATGAGATTGAGGGGCCAGCAATTTGTGGGACAGGGAGGCGTGCAGTTTGTTTTCTCTGCACGTTTCTCGAGGCTCCTAGGTTGTCCGGGTGTGCAAGTTTAGTGCTGCTGAGGTCGCTTTGAATCCATTTCAGTTATTTCAGCCGGGCGAGTTGAGTAGCACCTAGGACATCCCCAGACTTCCTTCGCGTGACCGTGAGATACCTCTCCCCGTCGGGTTAGTTTCTAAAGTCATTGTTAACTCCATCAAAGTGTGCGTCCAACGCCACAAGCAGCGAAATCCGATTTCTGATCACTTTTCCGACTTTTGCCGGGTTGACCATCGGAATTTATTGGCCGTGAAACTAATTTGATGAGACAACTGCAAATACCCGTCAGTTATAACCTTGCATGGGAATGCATTTCCGGCACACTTGAGGTGCATATCGGAAATGCTACCAATTTATTGATCCGACCGTGGAAAGCAAAAGCCTCCCCGTCGGCATAAACCAAACAGAACGCCGATTTCGATTGGAATTCTTGTACGCCGACGACCGTTCACAACTTTGTGCTCAATCCTGCCCCCCATTGTGAATGCCTCGAGACATGGCGTCAGTCGCAACGCGTCGGGCTTTCTTTTTTGTCTCGTGCGTGGAGCCGTCGATAGAGTTTAGAGCAGTACAGTGGGGAACAGAGCTTGCGTAGCTCGAGAGCAGGGGATCGTGTCGACGCGATGCTGTCTGTACTACGTGGGTTTGTACCGAACTGGCGTGCACTTTGTCGGTTACTAAGAGAGTCCCTTAGATTGCACTTGCCACTTTTTTTTTCTTCTGAATCAATATCTCTAGGAGCTATCGTCGAAGGGCCCCGTGAACCTTGTTTTTCTGCGCACCCAAACGTCGTGCCGGGCGTACGTTTGCTTCGCAGTTTTATTTTGTACGTGTCACTTTGCAGTAGGCATTGTAGAGCTCTTCCGCTCAATGCGGTGTCGTGCCGTTAAATTTGGAAGGCAAAGGAATGTTGTCGGTTTAATTTTTTTTCTGTCGCTCCATGGCAGTTTTCGTTGACACATCTGCTTGTTGGTTTCTTTTTTTAGCACCAACCGCTTTACTCGCTTTTTTTTTTTGTTTTTAGTCATAGAACTTTTTTAGGCATATATTTCGTCACCGGTTCGAAGTTCTGGCATGTGGGTTCGCGCTGGGCGTCCGAACCCACAAGACATTTGTCGTTTGTGTGGACGTCGCCCTGACGACGGGCGAATCGGTTCACGAACCTGGGGTACGCTGTCGACTATAGGCCGTCGACTGCTAGGAGCTTGTTCGGCTGAATTGTGCCCGGGTTTTCCACGTCGCAACTCGAGAGAACCGTCTTCCGCCCGGACTGCGAGAATGACTCCCACGGAAAGTGCTTTTGGTTGTTTCTCCGGTTCGCGTTGCACGGCCAATAGTATGATAAACACACTTGCGATCATAAGGTAGCGCACCCTTGCCAGTATCGCAGCCAAAAGGTGGAGCCAACTGCCGGTGACTTCTAGTTTGCACTACGGACGACTGTAACTTTTGCTAGTGCCATGTTTGTTTTGTTTTCGTAAATGAAGCGACGACGTAAATTTGGGAAGGTTGACCCCGCACATGAAGGAATTGCAGGTTTGTGGCATGTTTTCGACCGACCGTGTTCATAACGGGGGAGACGTATACCATACGGCAATTCATTCTCCAAACTGTTTCTTTCTGTGTGTATGTGAGTAATTAATGTGTGTATGTGCGTGCGTGTCGGTGTGTTCGCAAAAATTGCACGTGTGAGAGGGCGCTCGTTCGTAAGACTCTGCCGCACGCCGAGCTTCTAAAGAGACGAGCCTTTGCTTGCGCGGCGCAGAACTTTTGTTAGAATAGTTTTTTTTATGTTTCAGAGATTACGCAAGCTAGAACGAGAACAGAGTTTACGACCCTTTGTTTTTCTTCTAGTTTCTTCCCCTTTTAAGAGCAATCTATGACGAGTTGTGTATTGTACCCTTTTCTTCTTTTTTTTTTTTTTTTTTTGCCGGAGCCACTCTATATTCCATGTACTGCGTACTGGACTACCAATGTTACTTGTTGAAGCTAGCATAGTCACAATGTATGTTTTCGTTGTCCTTCCGGCTCATTCTTTTCGTAGTGTCGTTAGTGTCACTTCTTTTAAGACTCGCGCGTTTGTCATGCTCGCTGTGCAAAGATCCACGGAGCTGGTGCGAACTCGCTAGCAGACGAGGTGTGTGTGGGGCGCCGCCATTCCGGCACCGGACGTTTTGTACCGAACGGTCGACGGAGCTCGGTCTTTGCGTCACGTTACGACGGCAGGGTCTCAAATACTGCTGCGAAATTGGCGCCAAAAATCCTGGGTTCAACTATGCATCACAGATATGCCCAGTTGAGAAGTGGTGGCAGACGGGATGCCAATGTTGCCAGCTGTAGAGCCGGGCTCTCTGTTCACACCACGGCCACATTGGTAGAACGATGGTGCGACTTTATTTTCTTTTCGCCCGCGATCCCGAAATTCTGCCGAGTCGTTCGGAACTGCTTTCGTGAATGGGGAAAACCAGAACCTGCCAGTGCTCTTGCCTCGCATGCCAGCGCCATCTGGTGGCAACACGAGGGATGCGAGTCCACCACACACGCACGTCGAACGCGCAAACTGCGTTCGTGAGTTCTGGTTTCTCTTCTGTTCACAACTGAATATGCTCGCCAGACGTTTTTCCCAAATTGATAGTAGTTTCTTAACCCAGGAGCATTGTTCACGAACCGACGTTCCGTGACGCGTCTGCTAAACCATTTTTACTGGTCTAGTTCCACCTGCTGCACTGTCCCGTGCTGCCGCCTGTATTTCCAACAGCGAGCTTCTCCAGTATTCTTTGCACACCGTCAAACTCGCTGTCGTCTGCAGACGACGACTCGCACCTTGCTCACGGCAGACGGAAGACACGAGCAAAGTCGCCCACCAGCCCGAAGCACCTCTCGACAATACCGTTACAGATGCAGAGTATTCTTCTCCCGTTGAGGGCAAAAGAAATGACAAAAAAAAAAGACTGTTGTGGTATGTTGATGGAGTTGTTCCGTACCGTTTTTTGCATTGTCCTCGACGCATCCGACGTTTCTCTGTGTCTCTCATGTTTGCCTCCCCCTTCTCTCTTCGACGATGTGGAAAAGTGCTACTAGTACTACCTTGTTCCTTATCATGTGCACACGATCGAAAATAACATTGCGTCTGGCTCTCTCGCCCGTTTCTTTTTTGCAATTTTGTACGGACTGTTCTTTAACACTTTTTGTTAACGTTTTTCTTTGACGTTGCTTTGTTGTTGAAGTTCCCGAGTTTCTTTCGACCCTGCATCCCTTTCTTCTTTCGTTTCGTTGCAAGGAAGGAGCCTTTTCTTTATTTTTCTTTTATTTTTCTTCTCTCCGCAAATTGTAGGTGTATATTTATGAATGTTGAATTTCGACTCTCGAGCACGCTGGGAATAAATGCGGGCTGTACGACGGAAACTTCGCACGTTGTTCGTCTGCTTTCTTCGGCGCTTGCACGTGCCAGCATCGAGACGATTGCCCGAACCTACGGCCACTAAATGGTTCTTAATTGCGAGGAAATTCCAAAGATTAGTATAATATTGCTCTCTTTAGGTGCGTTGTAGTACATTATACAGAGACGCGATTGATTTTCGAGCAGCCAAAAGTCAATTATGGAGCAGCAAAAAGTACTTTTGGAGCAGAAGCACACGCTTCATTTTTGTTCATGCCACTGTGAATGATTTCTGTGTTGCCTATCCAGTTAAAAAACGCGCATGCTTCGCCTTCACACTTCTGTGCAATGGCAGATTTCATTTCCTTAAACACAGAACTAGCTGTTTAGTTGCACGTAGAAGCATTAGGCATGGCAACAAGATGTTGATCGATGAAGGGCAGCTTGGACTGCTGTGAATGGTCACTCGTAGGTACAAGATAAAATGTAAATTAAATAAGATATTTCACTAAAATAATTTTAGAATAATCTTTAGCACTCAAATTGATTCTTCATTTTTAAGTTGAAAGGTTTTAATGGAATTTTTTTTAATTCAGACTAAAAAGATACCTTTGTCAATAAATTATGAACATTAATGATATTTTGTTTGTAGAACCTTGTAACAAAGATTGACATGTGCACGATAAGTATGCCTTCCTAAAAGAAATTCAGCCAAAGTTGTTCAGGTTATTCCCCAAGCTTCCTTCTACTGCTTTACCTAATTTGGTTTTAGTTTATTCTAGTGACTGTACCTTGAACGCATAAAAAATGTATAAAGGTGACAACTAAACAATGGAGTTCAAATAAAAATAACCCTATGGGGCAGTTCATATAACTTGCGGGCTAAATCATTAATTTGAAAAAGATATTACTAGAATACCGCAGTCTATCACAAATAATAGCCACAGTATAATTCAGAAATTTTTACAACTCGGACCCTTTACATTAACACTCACAAAGTTCCTTTTTTTTTTTTTTTAATATACCCAACATTTGCATGTTTTAATGTCCCGATCTGAGGGAATGCTTTCTTTCCTTTTAGCACTCGGATGCACTGCAGTGAAGCAAGATCAGCAAAATTGCGATGCTTACTTTGCGGTTACCACTTCACTGCGGTATGCAAGAGCGTGGTGGAGAAGATTAGGAACATTATAGAGAGATTGCAAAAATTCCGAGTAGTACTGTCAGTGTTTGACACCGATAAAGATATGAAATAGAATAGTATGTTCTTTGCCGTTGAGATCAAAAGTTCCGAAAATTTGCACAAGCCTACCGTAACAGTCCGACAGGTAGCGGGGCCTCGGCCATTATATTTCAAGTATTTAATAAAGTAAAATCAAGTTTTGGCGCAATGTTGGCGCAAGTAGATGTAGCAGGGTAAGCCGTTTGGTGCAAATGGCAGAGCAATCGCATCACCGATTCTGTTTTGACAAAAAGCGTAGAATATTTGGGTGTAGGAGGCACTATACAATTGTTTTAAAACGCCGTCCAATGGCACCCCCTGGTGTCGGCTCCAAGGTACAGAGAGAAGGGCATGTCACGATCTTTGATTAGATTTTTAATAGGGAAATCGGCCACCCATGAATTTTAATTTTGGCTTTTCTAGGATGTTCAGAACCTGCAGACTAAATCATTGGCTTATCGCCATAAAAAAACTATTTCGGAATCCACTCGAGTGCCCCTTTATTGATGCCGTCGCCACAGCAGGGCTCTCTTGCAGGGCGCGCCCCGCTCCCATTGGCTGGCATAAGCGATCATGTGACCATAGCGCGACAATCGGCGACGTCCTACAAGTCGCGATATCAGTCCCGGTATATAAACGATTGCACCAAGATTTACTGACCCAGAAAGGTGTTCTACGTACGACAACTATGTCTGGCATGACCGAAGTACTGCCGCAAATTTTTCATTTACATGATGTGGTTAAAGATAGGCAGGTGCACCCTCTCCGCTTTTGCACAGAGGAGCAAAACGGCACTTGAATGGTGCTATGCTCGGTGTTAAAGTTTTGGATCTACATTGTAAAGTCTAGTACAGCTTCCACAGTACTGCAGCCGCACACTGCTGCGAGAGTGGGTGGCTTCGTCTTGCATCACCTCGTTCGCCCGTGTTTTGTATTCGGGCCGGAGAGGGACCACTCACAGCATCGACGATAGTCCGGGGCAGTTGTGGCCACCAATGGTTCAGGTCGGGCCTGGTTGTAACTCGCGTGGTATAATCAAGCTATACATGATAGGGAAAACAGCTCAGAAAATGTTGATTACGAAGAGGAACAAGCATGGCAGGACAATGCTGACTCGCAACTGAAGAATGTTAATGAAGGAAACGGAGACAGAAAAAACATACACAGTATCTTAAAAGATTGCACACAATCAAAGGTCCACCTTCGCATTTGTGAAGCGTGTCAGTAATCTACATTTTTTACCCGTTATTACATGACTGATATCTGTTTTGCTGATGGTGCCAACGAAGGTTCACTAACAGATGAATGCTTATGACGCGAAATGTGGAAGGCCTCTATAATCTCTCTCGTCGCCCTA
This sequence comes from Ixodes scapularis, assembly GCF_016920785.2. Lineage (NCBI taxonomy): Eukaryota > Metazoa > Arthropoda > Arachnida > Ixodida > Ixodidae > Ixodes > Ixodes scapularis. Next base: position 64,815,703 of record NW_024609883.1, on the reverse strand, counting down.
TCCCTGTGTGTGCCCAGAATGGTAACCCTGCCAAAATCAGGCTGACATTTGCAGTCCCTGCAATGAATACGCCTCGCAGGTGGGCTCATTTTCGTCTTCTGCGCATGAGAAAGGAAGTAGCGGTGACGTCAGAATGCCGAGCCCTGATTGGCTGATCGCGCGCAAACCCCTATCTCAGCGTCGTCTGCTCCTTTGCAACGTCGTCTGCTCGCAACATCGTCTGCGTCTGTCTTACCTTTCCTGCGACTTTCAGAGTGAGCTCGACTTTGGCTTTCAGAGAGGGCAGACGAAATAACTCGAGCGGTACGTTGTTTTTGTCCAACAACTAGCAGATGCGCATCAAGGAGGGAAGTCAAAGGACTCGCTGGCGAGGTGTCCCGAGGCGCCGAGGTTTGTTTGCTAAGAACCGAGAGTAAGCGCGTTAGTGCCCGCAAGTTCCCTCCCAAATACTTTTTCCCTCCTTTCGTGTGCGGCGAGACCCCTCATCCTTTAACGGCGTCTGCGGGTTGGCGCAGTTAACGTTGTCTGCTTTACGTCTGCTAGTCAAAGCGATGGCTGCTTTACCTTTCCTGCGTCTGTCGGAGATTCACCGCTTTTTCACCGGCGAGAGTCGCCATTGCCTCGGGAAACAAGGAGATAACAAGAGGAAGAAATTGACCTCTTAATCTAAAATTGAGGTCAGCGATCAAAGTATAATACGGGAAGGGTTCACAAGGGTCGCGCGGGCATATTCCATTCAGCACGCCAGCCGGTTGTGGGCAGATAGACGGTCACCGAGTCGCGGAGTGCCTGCTAGGCCTAACTGCCGTACTCGCTTGGACGTGTTCGGTGGAATCGTGGCCGTTGGAGCTTTTCCCGGGTGTTTGTGGATCCAGCGTTCTCGTTCGTCGTGGTCTGTTTCAAGTACTTTTTACTTTTTTCTTGCTGCTTGAAGTCGGGACGCGTGAGAAGCGCACATAGAAAAATAAACGTCCGTGGGTCGTCGCGAACGCGACGCTGTCGGCCATGCGGATTTGATCGTAAGAAGTGCGTAAGACAGTTCCGGAGCTGCCGTAGGATTTCGTCATAACCTGCGCAAAACTTACAAAAATTTAGTTTCGTGAATATGAATTTGTTCTCACGTTTTGTCTTACACACATTTTTGGCGTAAGATCGTTTCGTGAATCTGGCCTCTGCGCTTCCGAAAGTCGCAGGAAAGGTAAGAGAGACGCAGACGACGTTGCAAAGGAGCAGACGACGCTGAGATAGGGGGTCGCGATCAGCCAATCAGGGTTCGGCGTTCTGACGTCACCGCTACCCCCTGCGCAAGAAGCAGACGAACTTGCCCACCGCATTGGCAAAAGCCCCCAACCATGGCTCCGAGTGAATATAAATGTTCTCTTAATCTACCATTCAAATATCTTCCTGTTTAGGATCTTGTACACCACACACGAAACACAAGTGACAAGGTTTTCTGTGCACCTTGGTACCATTACTAGTATCATTACTGTGGGTAAGGAAGCAACAATTATTACATGACAGCAGACCGGAAATTTAAGCTGTGACTTGCCTGGAAGCCTTGCCAGTTTGGAACAATCAACACTCCAAGCACCCCAGAGAAGTGCACCTTGTTTCAACATAAGGTGACAATAGGCAAAAGCTATGCCCCAACAAGCCATTCGGAGTCAAAGTGAGTCACGTTAAAATACACTGCCGGCATACATTCTTCTTGTGGAGAGACCTGTCACATAATCTCCTTTGTTCCTCTGACTGGCTCGCAGGGGCTGTAGCGTCTTTTTTTGCCAAGTCATGTTGAAACAAAGTGTATATATAAGGCCATTTTGTCACTAGGTACTATAACAAACAAAGCAGTCCATCTTGAATTGATCAGAACACAATGAGTGCCTTGTGGTGCACCCTCCCCTATCAGTTCTTGTGTCCTTGATGCTTATTCTTCCTAAAGTGTGCACCAGCTAGCCCACTTAACCAACTTGTAGTATTCCAGTTTTCTGTTAGTCATCTGTAACAATACTGTTCCCCAAGCCCTCCAAGGTACTTTCTTGCTTTCATGGAGATGTAATCACACATATATGCATTGCAATTCAAACGTTCAAATTTGGGCCTCATGGATCGGAAAGCATGTGCACAGCCTGTGAGCGGGTGCCCTTCAGCTTTTAAGCACAATGAGTGCAAGCTATGTCAATGTTTGGACCTTGTGGGTCATGAACCACAACTGCATCTGGCTAGAAGCTGTTTTTCTTGAGCAGGCCACCACAAAGATGGCCTTCTTAAACTTTTTGGCTGGAATTACTCTGCACCACAGCCGTAGAAGACAGAAGACGGTGATGACGAAGACAGAAGCTTGTACCGTCCGAATAGACCCTTTTCAAAAGTCAGAGTCCTCTTGTGGCAGTCCAAAAAGCTCCAATATTGCCGCTCTAATGGCGGTGATAAGAGATCATGCGCGGCTAAATCAAGCACCCTCGATTTCGTGCATCGAAGGTGACGTGAGACGACCAACATCTTTTCCTTTTTCTGCTCTATGCTTTCGGAGACGCTCGATTTTTCTGGTGTGGAGAAACAGTGTAGTTCCGCCATTAGAGCGTCGGGTCCGGCTCTGCACAAGGTGGGTAGACTGACTTTCGTAAAGGGTCTATTGAGAATTGCAAACGGTCCATCTGCAGCTGCCCTTTTTTCGCTCTTGGTGCATGGTGACCTTGAATCACTCATCCTTTGCTCCCTTATAGGACGACTTTGATGAACTGTTTCTCTTGGGACAGGCTGAACTGCAGAAGACATTGAGGTTTGAGCAGTGTGGATCCAAGAGCTGTCCTTCTTCACTTCCTGGGCAAGGTGACCCTGAACTTCGGCTACAGAAGGCATATCATGGGGAGCACCGTTTCTTGAGACGGCTGTCCCTGAAACGTCTGAATGGTCAGCACGGGACCTTGAAACATGGCTCTCTTTCTGCAGGCTTCACTGCGACACAACACCCAGCTGCGGCCGCGCCGGCTGGGCTGGCTGCGGGTGGACGAAGGGGGGGGGGGGGGGGGGGGGGGGGGGAGTGCTTCACAGGTGCACAAAACAATCTTTGAATTTTGCTAACATAAACGAGCAATACATATAAAATAGGACAAGAAACAAGCAAGTAGTGTAGGCTTGCGATAATTCAAACTCTGATATTTCCCACTACTGGTTAATTCAAACAAATTTCAAAATTTTGGTTGTCCAGCTATGTTTTTAATGTCATAAGTGGCTTAATTCGAACGGCGTTTTCGTGTAACATACTTCTTTTATCTCACGGCCCGTTGAGTGCACTCCTTTCCGAGCGCCAATGCACTGCGGAGAGGCAACACCCGCAAAGCTTGCTTCTGCAGGTGGTGCTTCTCCGCAATGCACCGGTTCTCGGTGAGGAGCGCACTCAACGGCGCACATAAATTACGAAAATCTGCACCACGCAAAAATTTCCATAACAACTTGCACGGACGCTGCGACATGGCATAGGCTCACGTCGCAGCGTACGTGCAGATTGCTATGAAAACAGCTGCACAGCGTCCATTTTCATCATTCATGAATCTCCCGCCTAACAGTCTCGACAACTTGACCTGCTGAACAAACTTAATTTTGTTTTGAGTTACCATGTGCTGTGTGAACAGTCCATGATAAACAACCTTTTTGAGAGACAAATAAACTTATCTCATACATTTCACAAATGTTCCATGTGTGCCGTACCAGCTTATGATCAGTTTGCCTATGTGGGGGAAATCATCAAATATCTGTCGCATGGCAAATCATAATTTTATCTTGCATCATATTAAGATAAATTTCTGATAATTCAAACAAAATTTGTGGCTTCCTGGAGTTTTGACTAATGAGAGTCTATTGTATCTAATTTCTGAATTACAAGTAGCCCCAGAAAGGCCAAACACAGTGTGAATATAATCTTTAGAGTTGCCCAAAGACACAAACAATAGCAGCATCTCCCGGATGTGTATGTGGTTTCGCGCGCGTGCCACCATCAGCTTCAGATAAGGTGTTGGAAAGCTCTAATGATGTTGGTTTGCTCTGTTGAGGGCTGTGTTAACCTTTCTGGAGGACGGAAAGCCGTTTCCTGCAATTTCTGATCGAGCTTCGGGTCACTGGCAACAATAATATTAAGAACCGAGATGGCTCAAGTGCCGTTGCTCTGAAGCGGAGCTCATTTAGTGTAAGAAAGGGTTCATACAAAATTTTTGATGGAAGATTCGAAGACTTTTTAAGGATTTCAAAGGCATCAAAAGACAAAATTTGAAGCAACACAAAGCAAAACTGGCGATGACACGGGACGCCTAGGATTGGATTGAAGCACCCTTTAAAACGGGGGCATGTGGCACGATGCAATCACAGCGACGATTTACGCAGGTGCTGGCAGCTTTGCAACGAATACTGCGAGATACAATCCTAGCCTGATTAAAATTGTCAGATATGTTTTCTTTGCACTTGGTAGGCACATTTAGGAGAAAACACGACGCATTTTCCGGTGGCCACAGTCCGACAGCAATGCATCTAGTGGCAAAAAGAGTATGCACTACACGCATCCCAATGTAAATCAATTTTTTCCAAAAAGAGCCAAGTGCCCTTTTCTTTTTAATGTTATTTGACCGCTTGCACTCTGGAGACTGCACTTCCACAAACACCTCCCATAAGCAAACTTCTCAAATCGCCATGATTCGCAGAAAACATATTGATTTCCATATTTTCAAGTAATACAAGGTGCATTGCAACTTTCAAGGAGATTTAAGGGCCCTTGAAAGGCTCTTATCAAAATCCCTGGTATTAAAGTATTTCAAGGAGCTGTACATAACCTGGGAAGACTATAAACCTGGGCTAGTTGGGGAAGCATAGTAAAACAAAAACTGCACAAAAAAAAAAAAAAAAAAAAGGACGGCCAAGTTAGACAAACACCTGGTGTGTAGCTTCGACATGTCCCTCATCTTTTTTGCGCAGTTTTATTTCGCTTGTTTCGTGGCTCTAGGAGTCTGTTCCGCAAGCTTTTCCCCCAAAGCTATCTGCTCGCCATGATTAATGGTTTCCCCCTCTGCAGCATTCGCTCTGCTAAAGTGGAAAGGGTGGAGGGCTTTGTAGGAGGAGGTTCCACTCTTCTTATTTATTTATTTATTCGATTACCTACAGTGCCACGAGGCATTACAGTAGGGGGGAAAACATTTGGGACTGAGGGAGTAATAGTTATACAACCTAGAAGTATTAAAAATTACAATAGCCATAAAACATTTCGTATTATACAACACCTACCATAAAACTGAGCAAGCACCCACTTTAAATTTGGAGATAATCGTGTACATCTGGGGGATAAGTGCTTCTTATTAGGTAAACGACACGTAAAAATGAGTCCTTTTCGTATTTTCCGAACGTTATAAAATTGAGGGGTGGGCACTTATTGTGGAATGGGCGGATGCTCAGTATTTTAAGGTAATATGACAGTTGGCGGGTTGTTCAAGAAAAAATTCACAAAGAAATCAGAAGCACCGTGATATCGGTGCCAAGTAAAATGTATCGTTAGACAAAATGCCAACTACAGAAACCGGCAGTTTGTTCTAATTCCGTCTGGTCTTGGGGGGGGGGGGGGGGGGGAACGAGTTCCCAAAAACATTGGTTCTGCAATGGAATCATTAAAGCGACCTTTTTGTTGCGGTATGAAACGAGGCGGGTGAATATGGCTCGTTCTTTCGATACCAGTTTTACGGCGAAATGTGGCAATAACCTGCCATCGACTACAGGACCAGCCTTGAAGCCCGTTCAAACACTTGCGTCTCCTAACTGGCACCACCTATGGGGACACTCTGGAACTGCATTTTGCTAAAGCGAAGGTTTTTCAGTATTTGCGCGATCAAATGTATGTACCATATCCACAAAAAACTGTCGTTTGTAAAAATGTTAAAAGCTTTTCAAGCCAAAAAAAATGACGTGCGAAAAAAAGAAAAAGGAAATACGTGGAACTGTCAAGGGTTCCACGACCACCTAACAGACGGCGCCGATATGCTCTCTTGTCTCTCATCGTGTAAGAGGCTCTGAGGCGCTCGGTCATAAACCGTTGCAAGTGTGTGAACCGGCCTTTATCTGGCATTTGTACTTGTGGATTTGCGGGTGGACCTGTGCACGCAGAAAGTGGATTTTGGAACCGAGTGGCGAAATCAACTCATCGCTGGCGGAAAATCTGCCGTCAGGGACCCATATCCGGATTTTCCATTGGCAACTGGTCGATTTTGCCACCCGGCTCCAATATCCAGTTTCCGCCTGCGCAGATCCGCCTGCAAATCCATGAGTGGAAACTCACCATTGGGGAGTGGAAGCGCGTTCACTCACCCAAAGCATCCGTGGCAGGATGGGTTGCAGCCGCGTGCTGTGTTCCTCGAGCTCTTGTCCCAGGATGGCCAACCTCATGTGGCTCTACCTGTGGGGCTCCGCGTCCCAGTTGTTGCCAAAGCGCTTGCCGCGCTGGTTGCACCTGGCAGTCAGCTCGGCAGCGTGCAAGCGCTCGTGGCGCAGCATGGCGCCGCGGCTGGTCGAATCGTAGTTGCATCGGCGACAGCGGTACATCTACTCCCACTGCACCGAGGACTCTGGACAAAGTGCACAGGCATTGCATGGAGCAGGCATGACTGTACTACATGGACCCACTGAAGATGCTGCTACTGGTGATGATGATGGTAAGGAGGAGGAGGAGCAAGCATCAACATATGCTGAACCACTGATGATGATGATGATGATGATGATGAGTAGGAGGAGGCGGAGAGCAGGCATGAGCATGCACCAACCCACTGATGATGATGGTGATGACGACAAGCAGGCATGAGGGTAGGCCAACCCACTAGTGAGGATGAGGATTAGGATGAAGAGGAGGGAAAGGAGCAGATGTGAAGGTGGGCCGACCCACTGATTTTAATGATAATAATAAGGGGAGTAGGCCCGACCCACTGATGATGATGGTGATTTGGAGGAGCGGGCATGAAGGTGGGTCAACCCACTGATGATGGTGATAATTAGGAGGAGGGACAGGCATGAAGATGGGCCAAGCCACTGGTGATGATGATGATAATTAGGAGGAGCAGGTGTGAAGCTGGGCCAGCCCACTGATGATAATTAGGAGGAGCAGGCATGAAGGTGGGCCAATTGACTGATGACAATAATGGTGGTGGTGATGATGAGCAGGAGCAGACATGAATGTACGCTGACTTGGGTTGCAACCTTATTCGTGTCGGTCGCTCATGATGATGATGTGGCAGTATTATGGCTCAAAAGCTTTGTAACTGATTGCATCTGAACCACCCAAGTCTATGAAGGAAGAATGCAAGTATGACATCTGATGTCATACTTGCAAGTTGCTACAGAACTCAATGTCAATACATCTGAAGTATTGACATCAAGTTCTGTTAAGACACTGCACTTTCCAATGTGACAGCACTGGAACTTAACAGATGCCTCCGGCATTCCAAAGATTTTATACCTGTTTTTTACTTTGTAGTTTACTTGGGGAAAACCTCTTTTTACTTGAAGTTCTAGACTGCTGATAATTGGCAATTAGCAAAAACTAACTCGCCAAAGAATGAAAGGGCAGCACGAACAAATGCGTGGTTAGATTGTCAGACGTTAATAGAAGCATTGCGAACAGCGAAACCATCAACAATAAATTGGCGTCTCTGAGCTTGTTGTGCCTTCAAAGATGTCAAGTATAGAGTTCTAACACAGTTGAAAAAAGTTAGTACTTATGCTGTCTTCTTGACACCATGCAACATCAAAATAGTTTAGACAGCCACAAATTTTTCTGATATACCCAGACTTTGCATCAACCCCTGAATTCCTTCAGAAACAGCCTCAATAAATGAAGAACCTTTAGCAATAACTTTTAACATAAAACACGTTTTTGGCAAGGGTGCAGTACGGAAATTATGACATCATATGGCATGACTAATGACAATGCCATGTGACTCATGGTGTCAATGGTCATGTGACTAATGATGCACTGGTCATGTGACCTGATTACGCAATTTCCGCTGTTGCATCACCACCGCAGGGTCTCCTCGCAGGCGACAACTCACTGCCATTGGCTGGTGTAAGCAATCATGTGACCATAGTGACAACCAATGGCATTATCATCGGAAGTCTTAGTACAAGTCTTAGTACATAAACAGTTGCAGAGAGGTTTAATGACTTAGGAAAATATTCTATGTACGATCTTGCTGGGTATAAATCTGGTGCAATATATTTCTTAAACAGGCACCAAAACTTGGTGAAGTTGCTAATTATGTTTTTGTTTTGTTGTCTACATGATCTGTTCATGCTTCCACCACCCTTTAACATGTTATTCAGTAGCAGACGAACACAAAGTGATGATGAATGTTTTAAAAATAAAGGTGCTGTGAAACTCTACTCACACTCTTGACTACAGAGCACAGCACTAATGCCACAAGCTCACGATGAAACAAGTCTGTTCAATCACTCGGTCATCATTAAAAATAAACACGACTTTTAATGGTTCTTAGCAATTCATCATAGCCACACAAATTAGTCACAGCCACAGAAATTCAAGACCCATTCTAAGCTTGCCTTGCGACAAAATACCAGTAAATCTGTACTTTTGCTAAGAGATCTCCAACGATCAAAGAGACGTCTTTTGAAGACATCCAAGCTGAGGCATTCTCTATGTTTACGTCGTGCCATTATTTATGCAGTTGGGAAACCATGTTACAAACAATTGAGAAGCAATCCATCAAGACGCTCACAAGTGCAAGAAAGACATTACTAACTGATTCACATTCTATACATTTTGGCTTTATGCCTCACCGAAAACAAACGACTTAGCAGTTCTGCTAGAACATTTCTGTGTTCAGCTGGTATAAAACAAAAGCTCTGGTCACTTGCTTCTGTCCCCAAGAACCCTGAAGTCAAAAGCTGTATATTTGAGACCAAAAAGCCAACTCCCAAACGCGTAGAAGTCTTTGAAACACAACTACACTGAATTGAAATGTATGCTTTACATAAAACCCATTAGCTTTCAAGTGAGAAAAAAAAAATGTGGTGAATGTTTTATGTATACAGCTAAAACAAATATCTCTACTTATGTGTCACTCGAGAAAAATCTCGAAATAAAATCCCGAAACATCCCCCGAGCCCTCCACGTTTCGTCAGATAGCCGTTGAAATGAAGTGAGCATGTTCAGTTCTCAGCGGTGGTATCGACTTAACAAGTTCCTTGCAGCACAAAGACCAGTACATAGTACGCTCACGATAATTTAAACTCGGATATTTCATACTTCTGGTTGATTCAAACAACTTCCAAAATTTTGGTTGCCCCGCTATGTTTTCAATATGTGCATAAGCCGCTTAATTCGAACGGCGTCTCCGTGTAATTCGTACTTCTTGTTCTCGTGGCCCCGTTGAGTGCACTTCTTTCCAAGCACCAGTGTACTGCAGAGAGGCAACACCCGCGGCTGTTGCTTTTTCACAGTACACCGGTGCTCAGTAAGAAGCGCACTCAACGGGCCTCAAGCAGGGGAGATATGAGCTACGTAAACGGGCACCGCACGGAAATTTTAACAGCAACTTGCGCGGACGCTGTGACATAGCGGCATGGCATAGGTCCACATCACAGCGTCCCTACTATAAAACAAAATTGTTTTGAGTTGTAAACTGCTGTCTAAAGTCCACGGCAGACGGCAACTTGCACTACCTAGCCAGTGTTTTCTTGTTTTTTTTCCTAAACTTTTTTATAATTTGTTTTTCGACGTTGCCTACGAGATGAGGGCTTAGGTCGGGCACGAGTGCTGCGTTGACGTTTGGCAGGGACTGGCATTCGATCGGCGGGCACACAAAAGCCGACGCAGCATTCAATTGGTGTCCGTACTGGCCTCCGCTGGCCGACTTCGAACACCCAGCACCTGGAGCCTCAATGTCTGGGAGGTGACGGCCTCGCACCAATGCTCGCACCCTCACAGTTTTCCTCTCCACTCCGCAGTTTCATCAGATCCCAGAGGCTTCCTCCAGGCAGCGCAGAATCTAGTCGAAGGCTATGTGTTTCGCCACTCGCATTTCATTAGTGCCCCTAGCGGTACGAGCGCTTCGGCAATCCTTCGGGGGCACAAATTGGAGAGCAGGAATGCGACAGCTGCAAAAGGAGTAATAGAAAATGACTCGCACATTTCCGTGGGGTCTATTCAAGCCACCACCAACTTCACGCGGCAGTCACTCGTCGGCTCTCTCTCGCTAACGCCGACAAAAGAAAAGCGGTGGGAGCACTGATAATGGGACGCGACTACTTGAGCATAAGCCTCTGCAGTTCCGCCTGCAAGTGTTTCTGCACGTGCTTGTCGAGGTGAGACTTCTGCTTGAACGTCTGGGAACACCGTGTGCACGCAAACGGCCGCTCCCCGGTGTGGCGCCGCTCGTGGCGCGCCATGCTCGACTGGTACTCCGCAGTGTAGCTGCAAAACTGGCACTTGAACCTCGTCAGCCTCTCCGCGTCGAACGGTGCTGCGGGCAAGAGAATGAATGCCCGGCTTGGACATTCCGTCTAATACCATATGGTGCCCGGAATGACTCTTCGGCCGGTATGTTTAGCGTCCCATCCTGCCCGCGCGTCAAAAGCGGGGTCCCAAAGTGGCAAAAAATTATGCTGGTGAAAGAGACGACCAGATGCGAGTGTTGCTGCGTCGCAGCGTCCCATAGAGATAGGAAGCTTGTGGAGGCGACATGGCGCCACCAGAGGTGAAGCCAGAAGTGTGGAAGGACACGCCCTCAACGATGACCAAAAGCAAGAGATGCTACTGGATGGAAAGGAGAGCCGACTTGGTGTCAACAGCCGTCTTGGTCACACTTTTGACTTCACCTCTTGTGGCGCCGTATCTCTTCCAGAAGCTTCCTGCCTCCACGCAGCGTCCCATCTCGTATCTGTTGATTTCCGTCAACCCACAGCACAGCAGGCGTCTGCCATGCCCATCTCCGCAGCTTTGCCGCCGCGCGACACTTTTACAACATCTTCAGGCGGAAATTGAGGGACCACTTTTGAGGACAGCGGTAAACGCACCGGTCGGAGACGTGTTCCAGGCACCACAGTTGAAGCGGCATGGACCAATCAAGCGTCTGCCGCGAGTCACGTGACCCTTGAGCGGGCGGACGGAAGGGGATCTTCCGTCACATTCCACAGACCTTGGCATATGCTAAACTTTGAAAAGAGCAAACTTGGAATATAGAATTAAACTTCCATTTCATCCAAACTGCTACAAGTATGGTGCCGGAAGACCAAAAGCAAGCAAAAAGCTCGGAGAACACTTTGAACGCAACTCGCGGTAAAATTAATGGAAAAGAGTCTGTCCAACTTGACAAATGCACGCAACGCCATTACCACTGTACGGAACAACTGCAGAGATGAAAATCCCCGTTTTTTGTTTTTTTTTCTGAGCGCAGAACCAACCTTGTATTCTAAAGTCATATTAAAACAACAAATATCTCTCAAAATTAAAAAAAAGAAAGAAAACATGCAAAATTTATTTTGCAGGACCCCCAGAATGATGGCCAATGTTTTGTCAATGCATTTTTCTCAGCCAGGAAGATATACTTTGTCCCTACTTACCATGGACCGCAGTGGATGCTACAAGCCATAAATGCCAATTCAAATCCATGTAAGTGTCATGTGGCAGCGATGATGCACAGGACCCCTAGTCATACGATACGTGCAGAGTAGTCGGTGACAGGTCAGAAAGGAAGTGGAAGCCCTCCCACCTCTTTCCATTTTAGCAGAGCTAACACTGGAGAGGTGGCCACCTCCTCTCCAGTGTTCGCTCTGTTAAAGTGGAAAGAGGTGAGAGGCGCTTCCACTTCCTTCTTGACCTGTCGCCGACTAAAGTCTGGCTCGGATGGCTTGAGCGTCCTCTCCTGTCCATCCTTAGGTGGAACAAAGTATTGCGTCCGTGTGCAAGGTGCTGGCAGTCGCTTCGGTTCCCTGAAGTCATAACACAGCACGGAAGAAAAGCTTGCAATGAACAGCATGAATCCAAGAAAAAAGCACAGTGGCGATTGTCAAAAAAAAAAAGCATTGCCAGAAAAACACACTGAGGTTATGCATGGAACAATTCTACTGCTATTGCTTTCACATAAAACAAGCCCCAAATATTCGACAGGGTTCCAAACCACAGCGAAGTCGATCCATACAGTCCACACATGGCGGGGCAATTGTGTCGGTTTGGAAACCAACAGATTTGCAGAACGGGTCAAAAGGCACAGGAAGTGTGAGATGTCTCGTCCTTCAGAGCTACAAGTTGCTTCCGATTACCTAGAAGAGAAGGAAACAGACTGGATGAAAGATTCGGAAAGGGCGAAACGCAGCTTAAAAATAAGACGGGCACCGGAGCAGTGGCGGCATCAACGACAGACAAGCACGCAACCTGTCGAGCGTTACCAGACAGCCCAACCATCAAAGTACTCGCAAAAGCAGCCCGAAATGTCACTAAAGCCATAAAAATAAAATAGCCAGCCACAAAACATGAAAAAGGCAAACAGTGATTTTTAAACCCCTCTACTTAAGATTCTCGAGTACAAAGCAGTATTCACAAGGGGGAGAAATCCGCAGAGGGATGCGCGAGATGTCAGCAGCAAACAAAACCACAGTCCTTAAATTACCCGATCTGGAATCGTTACCTCGTCCTGTGGGAAAGCCTTTTCCCGGGGGCAAATTCAAGTACCAGAGGCGCACAACCGACATTAGGTGTAAGCCAATCAGATCGCTTTGAGAACCCAAGAGATGGGCGTGGGTTCAAAGAAGCCGCCGTAGAGAAAGTTGCTGGATACGTCTACCCTTTGGTAAAACCCCACAGACACGTCGAAAAGATGGATGAATAGAAATGCCATCTACACTCGAGGCCTAGGGCCACATTACTTAGGATTAATTGAAGCACCATGTGAAGGGAGCTACATCTGCTTAAATAACATTATCAAAATTTTAAAAAATTTTTTTCCCTAAATTTTTGGATTTTTTCACTTCTTTTCTACGCCCATGTGCATCGGCACCATGTGGGGTAACAAAATTTACTAGGGCCGTGAAAGTTTCCAGACCGCCAAGTAGCTTATCCAAGGTGCGGAGGGAAACAGCCTCCCCGACTTCACCATTCACACATACGAAGTGTAAGAGGGAGGGATGCTAGCATTAGCAGTAGAGTTTAGTGGATTAACCGCCACAGACAAATCCAGGGGTTCGTACACTTGGCACCGGAGCTTTTAACAACAATATATTGTTCAAAGCAAACTGATGCACCGCCAAACAACGATTGTTTGTACCGCCCAAGCATGCCTTCAGCCACGGAGTTGACAGCCCTGCATTGCATCTCAAAAGTTTTAATCATGTGGTACACTCTCTGCAGAGGAATCCCTTAGGGGTTCTAGCCTATGCAAATACCGCTTAAATCATACGACGACGCGTTTAGTTCTGACACTGGTGAGCTGAAAGGAGACAAGGAGACCATCAGAAGGAGGACCACTTTATACATATGTAACATTTCTATCAAATCTACCGCACGAGACCTGGGCCCTATGTTGCACGTTTTGGACACCCACGGTGACTATAAAGAAGGAAGTGACATCAACAACGCAGCAAACGCAGATTGGATGTTGATTTTGTTTTCTTCTGCCAACATCCAATCTGCGTTTGCTGTGTCGTTGACGTCACTTCCTTCTCCCTAGTCGCCGTCGGAGTCCAAAACGTGCAACATAGGACCCCAGGACTGTTGCAGGTGCCATTAGATTGCAGGTGCCATTAGATTTCAATATTACCGATGCTATCCACCGTTCCAATGATTGCGAATCTACGGCCCAGCGCGCAACATTCACAGTGCAGCATGCACATGTCCGTGGCTTCGAAAAGGGAGTAAGTCACGTGTTCTACACGCAAACTCTGAAGATGATACCTGCCAGAAGCTCACTTTTGGACCGGCCTGAAGTCACTGAGAAGATCAGAACGGCAGGGAGGTCTTTCGGTTGTCGGCGTCTCGCAAGCTTCGAGCATGCACGCGCAGGCAAAGCACGTTGGAAGGCATCGAGGAGGTTAGGCGTTCGAAAGAGACGGGATACGGTCCATTCGTCACAGGACGATTGGTCACAGGACGATTCGTCACACAGGAACATTCGTCATAGGATGACTCGTCACGCGGCCAACCGGTCTTACAATAGTTCGTCCCCCCAAACATGTACTGTTCAATTTGGTTCGGGCGGACAACGTGCCTCACGTCGTCCTCATATCTTAGCATGTCTTTGGCTTCTGAAAGGCGAAGAATTTGTAACAAACGTTTTAGCTTCTGGTTCGATCCCGAACATTGAATGTTGGTTCGGCCTGACAAAGTGGGTCACCTATTCGCTTAGCACGCCTTTCGCTTCTCAAGGTCAAAGAATTTGTAGCAGACGTTTTAACTTCTGGGTCCGTCCCAAACGGTGAATGGGGAGGCCATATAAAAGCGACCATTTTCGAACTCGGGCTACAATCAAAAGGATGGAGGTGATCGCAACAGAGAGAGGTGGAGCCATGCAGCTGCACGAGGGGTACTCGCACACAGGCATGCAGCAGAAAGAATTCCGATACTTATTGGTTTTCTCGAAGAGGTGTATGCAAGGCAAAGTAAAAACTTATTTGGCTGCCAGTCGGGTTCTTGCTCGTTCAAGCCATCAACTTAGGTCAACCTGCTGAAGAGTCGTAATATGATGAAAGGAAAAGCGGATGAGTATCGTAATATTAGTTTTTCTAACTATTGGTTTATGTCACAGTGGGAAGCAGTGAAACTCCTCATCAGGGAATGTGGGCGGTTGTTGAGATTTACAATTTACTATCGTCCCCTGCCCGAACGATGTGACCAGTTGCCCGCATGACGAGTCATCCTGTGACGAATGTTCCTATGTGACGAATCGTCCTGTAACCAATCGTCCTGTGACGAGTGCGCATGTGACGAGTCGTCCTCATCCCGAAAGAGACACCCTGCGTGACCAATCACCGAGCGGTAAAACCCTGAAACGCGCTTGAACGCAGAGATTGCTCTGTGGCAATTGGGGAAAACGTTTCGATAACAGCCTTAGCATGGGAAGCAACATGTTATAGATGACAGTGCACCACGATAATGGGATGCTGATGACACCATCACCGCAACACCGTGCGTTGCGAGTTACTAATTCGAGATGCGTGTCGGTGCTTGGCTTGAAGCACGATTTATTTTTGGTGATCGTGTAGTTGGAACTCGGGGGAACTCTTGACTGTCCTACCGTTCAGGCGATATCACCCCGTCCTCCAGTAGTGGTCACTTGTCGCTACATTCACCAATCACCACGCAACTCCACTGATGCGAAGCGGTCACGCTGTGTTGCTGGAAGCACATGCGCGAGCGCGCACACGCGCGCACACACAAGCACAACACACACACACACACACACATGGCGGATCAAACTTTGCTCTGACAGAATAACTGACGGTGAAACCGCCAAAAGAACGAGGCACAAAAATACGAGCAGACGATAGCCGAAGAACCACGAAGGCTGTGTCGTCTGTTTCGTCCTCTTGTGTGTTTCTTTCGTTTTAAGTCAATACAGAACACAAACTCCACAACACAAGCTGACACAAGCGACGCAACACGCGACCGACGCGACCTCGACCAACGTTGACCTCGACATCATAAAGAAGTGGATACGCCGATACGCGCAGTTTCGTATTAGGCGGTTAGTTGCGGCTTCTGATTAGGGGAGAGTGCATTCTGACTCGTCTAAAGTTAGAACACATTTCCACAGTTTAAATCGGTCTAAAAATAAATTATTTGTGTGTAAATTAGTTTCGCAATCTCAAAAAAAAAAAAAAAAACTAGGAAAAAAAAAAAGAGGTTATTTTGAATGAACGGTATCAAGCACCTTCAAACTGCGTAGAAACCAATTATAATATCATGATTATTGTAATTCGTTCATGTTTATCTGGCTCTTGGTGCAGTAGCAAAGCGTCGTCTGCTTTCAGTGCTGCAATTTTCCCAACGTTTCGGAAGCGGTCAAAGCAGACGACGTGTTTTGAACTCCAAGCTTACACTTCGAAATTCTCTCACTGAAGCTGTTAGTAAACTCAATTTTTATAATGTAGCACAAATCGGAGTGCAACAATGACCGAAAATAGGATTTAGCACTGTCCATTCACCATTCTGATCACTTCTCACGAGTTATTTTTAGGGAAATAACTATGAACAAGTTGATCCACTGCAACAACTGCTTCCGCCAGCCCAACCAGAACCTTCTATGTTACCTTACAACATGCGGTCACGTTTACTGCGCTACATGCAAGGAAGACTGTGAGTATATATTTGTTATTTTGTGCTCGAAACTTTCGCCTTCAGAATTACTTGAATCACAAAAGAAATGCTGTTGTATACCTTCTGGAGCTATGTGATGTCACTAAATATGCGCTTCAATGAGAAAATACAAAGTTTATATTTGCTTTCCTTAGTTTATATATTTTCTTTATTTAGTTTAGATCTATTACTTCAAAAATAATGCTTCAAAAAATTAAACAAAAAAATCGTTCGGAGTTAAAAAAAAAAACAAAAAAACACGGTGCATGAGTTGTGAGTTTTTATTTTCTCGCAACTATATTCAACTTATCCCACAAATGCAGGTATTCGGGATCGATGCAAACTTTGTGGAGAGACGTGCTCAGTCACTGCGTTAACGGGACATGTAAGTCTATGGGGCGCATTTCGTAAATTATTTTAATTTAGAACATTGTATTTCTGTCTCCTTTTTTGGGAGATGAGATGACTGACACAAGGTGAATCGTTCGTAATATGTCTTTTATAATTGCTTCAATTTGAAATAACCTTCTCGACGTTTCTCGCGGTTTTATTTAAAATCATTTAGGCATTCAAACGTATTCGCGAAGTATTTTAAATTAACGATTCACAGTACCACGGGACACCAGAACTTGACACAGTGACCGTCGCGTGTTGTCACGTGATATCCTGACGTCACGCGACGTCAATTTCCCCGAATTTAGCGACGAAATGCGTGAAGAGACGTACTTTCAAATTCCTGGAATTATGGGATTCCGTTAATAACGAATTTGATTCTTAAAAAAAGAAAAAAAAAAAGAATTTAGTGCTCCAATAAAATACAACTTTTTATTTATTTTTTTTTTTATTTTTTTTTTTTTTTAGCAGTCATAAACATATTTTGAATTCCGTTTTGCAGATCGATGCTGCTGTTCGCGATCTATTCAAAGACCCGAGGCCCCTAATGGAGAAATCGCAAATGGTAAAACAATCTGCGTTTCAAACCACTCGTTAAAAAGTTGCATGGGGATCGGTGGCCGAGTGGTCTAGCGCACACCAGCTCGGAGCACGTGGAGCGAAAGCTCGCGCTGCAGAACCCAGGGATCCTGGGTTCGAGCCCCACCCCTGCCCGTTTCGATCTGGATGAGCATCGTACCGGCGTGCGGTCGTGTATCACTACTGCGTGATGCACGTTAAAGACCCCAGGCTAGCGGCTGTACCGCACTGGCTAAATTTCTCATCTACAGCTGGGAGACTCGTCGCCCCTGTGAGGCAGACCAAGTTCTAGGCTGTATAAACACACACACAACCCAATTTTTTTTTAAAAAGTTGCAACTCCGTCCCCTTTTTTTTTTAATAAGTTCAGAGTTGCCGAAGGTGGACTCTGCTCAAATGTTGCGCTAGCGGTTGGGACAGTAGACGCTGAAGTTCCAGAAGTTGTAAAATCAAGTTATAAGTGATTTTTGGAAATTTCCAACTGCTGCGAAGCTGACGATTGCATGGGGCCCAACTCAAGCTCGTTGGTGAGGCTCCATTTTCCCGTTTAAATTTTCAGAAAATCCCTCGCAACTTTTCGATACAATAACAATTATTCTAATTCATAAAAAAAAGAAAAAAAAAAAAAAAAACATTGGCATCTGGTCCAGATCGTTAGCGCCACATTTCTAATCCTTAGTGTTCGGAAAACTGTGATTTACTTTTGCGCCAAAAACAAACAAACAACTTATTATTTACTTTTGCGCCAAAAAAAAAAAAATGCTTATTATTTTTGAGGGGAGAAAAAAAGGAAGGGGACAATCGAATCTGAACATATAAAAAAAAGCTGTTAATGTTTTTTGTTATGTTGGGAGTTTATAATTACGTAATTAAGTACTTCCTTTCTACCTTCTGAACATCAGAGTTCAGAAGGTAGAAAGGAAGAGACGATTGGTGTCCGCCCCCTTTTCTTTGGTACCTTAATAATTCTCATTATTTTTTTATGTTCCGTTTTTTGTTTGTTTTTTATTGAAAAAGGCAACGGGGAATTTGTTTACTGTTGTAGGGCAATTTCAATTGCCCGTAACTGGATACAACCGCGCCGAAGGACAGGGATAAAGTGAAGGAGGCAGCGAGGACAACACGGCGCTCTGTGTTGTCGTTACCTCCTTC
Organism: Ixodes scapularis; assembly: GCF_016920785.2. NCBI lineage: Eukaryota > Metazoa > Arthropoda > Arachnida > Ixodida > Ixodidae > Ixodes > Ixodes scapularis. The sequence goes on along the minus strand of NW_024609883.1, from coordinate 64,797,249 downwards.
ACTTGGTCCCTGTCCTTCGGCGCTTCTATCCAGTCATGAACCAACTAGCCCAACTGAACATTTTAGTGCCCGTAAGGTTGTGTAAAGCGAAAAAAAAAAAACATTCCTACTTCACACCGTTGCACGTCCCCGTGAAAAGTGAAGGCAGCGAAAAAAAAGAAAAAACGTTGAATGCGAGACGGACACCGTTCAAAAATCGAATCTCGTCGAATTTTTTTTTTTCTCCGAAAGGTCGAAAGTTTTAACGGACCAGTCGGAACTCGAGCCTCGACGAAAGCGGGCGGCATGCGCTAATCCTCAGCCCACGGTTGACTGTGTTCCTTGTTTTTCGCTCAGGTTGCAGGCTTCCAAATCGCGCAGCTCACGGGATACGCGAGCCACCTCATCGAACAGGTAAATCCGCGCCGTGCTTTTGTACAGATAAACTCACGCGCTGCCCCCAAGAGTCGCTCGGCTCATTCTACACCGTGTACAAAATACACTCTGTACACATGCTGTCCGAGGCGTAGCTTAAAGGGATGCTGAACCGAAATTTGAATTTCCCAAAACACGCGGCAAAAGCGTGCAACGGGATGCTACAAACACCGAAACATCACTCATACGGCGATATCTCGAACGGATGACCGTATTTTTCAAAAAAGGGGGCGCATTTGGCAGGAATGTTGACGCCATGTTTCTCCGAGAAGGAGAGGGAACGGCCTCGCGTCTTCTCCGCCTCGCGGCCTTGAGGGAGCGAAGCAAAGAGAGGAGGAAACACGGTATCTTGACGTCACGCGCCTCGTCGGCCTGCTTCAATCTCAACCTCTTTTTCCAAAAATACGGCCGTCCATTCGAGATATCGCCTTGCGAGTAGTGTTGTAGGGATTGTAGCGTCCCGCCTACCTCTCCTGCATTGTTTTTTTGTTTAATCTAAATTTGGGTTCACCATCCCTTTAAAGGCGTCATGTGTCGCTTTCTCTAATGGCGGCCGCTGCCACATTGAGCGTATGTGAAAAAAGCCTGTCTGCAGAGATGGTACACGAGCGTGGATAATTCTGTCGTCGTGTTTGTAGCGAACACAGTGTATATTGTCAGGTGCATTTCGTAACAGCGTGACAAAAAGATACTATGGGTCGCTTCTTTTTTTGAACATCGATAAATTATTAGAAACAAAATATGGAATAAATAAACAAATTAAAAAAAGTTCCGTGGACACCTGAGCACTTGTTATGAGTTGTGAACGCGAGAGCATGGATGTCGTTCTTCTGTTCCGGTGATACCGGCGTGGACGGCCACGTTTCGCACCTCGGCGCCGAGAGGAACAGAAACAGCCGTCCAAAGCGAGTGTTGGACAAAACACTCGATAAAAGTATTTAAGTTAAGTTACTAAATACCTGCCTCATAATGTGCTTAAAATACTACTCAAGTTACTTTATCTGTAAAGTATCTTGAGTAGAGTACAAATACTTAGAAATGTAAGTGAATTACGTTTGAAGATACTTCCGCATTGCGTAATTTGTATGGACGTGAGTGACACCGGCAATTATGCAGTTGCAGAAACCTGGTTTACCACAACGGTGGATTAGCGCGTAACAACACAAAATGGCAAAAAAAAAAATCGTTGGAGCAGGATATTGTCACGAATTTCAAAAGATGATGCGGCGAATAACTGAAGAAACTTAACGTTTTATGGGGCGAACTTGTGCCCAAAACAAAATAGATAAAGGCTAGCGTCGCAGGCGACGATGTCGGAGAAACAGCAGGATCGATCGCTGGAGCGAGACTGACTCCGGTCCGCCACGCGGAGCATCTTTTGTACCCGCGTGGGTTTCTGGAACATTCGACGTAGAACGTTCGGCGCGTAGAACATTCGCGGCTCGATCAGACGAAAAGGTTTTCGAACTTACGAGAATGTCAAGTTGAAAGAACAAACAAAAGAAAAGTCCGCTCCCTGAAATCGAACCCGGAGGCTCCGCGCGAGAGCCAAGCGCGGCAACCATTTGGCCACGCGCTCGCTGGGCAATACGCGTGGCAATATCACTGATACATGTTACCTTGCATGTTACAAAACATTTCTGGGATAGAAATAAAGAAGTCGCTTTAGCTATTCGCCTCGAGATCGAACCGTGCCGCCACTGTGCGGCCGAAATTGGAAACGCGCGAAAGCGGGGATACCGCCGTGCGTCGTCTGCTACGGGCGCACGCTCAGAAGCATGGACCTCGACGACGCAAGCCCGTTTCCGGCTGAGCTTGATATTCCTTATTAAATTCTTTATGTTTTTGTTGCCGTTTCTTCTTACTAAAGGTTGTGTTGTATCGTTTGCCATGCGTAGAAATTCAGCAAAGCGATTATTATTAAGTCGGAAGCTTCCATAATCTTAGTGTGTTGTTTTTTATACAATCGCTGGTCCCACGTATTTTTGTTATCTCGCACAAACCGTGGCTTTCATAAAGCATTGAATGTTGAGTGGGTTTGTGGTTTGATTAGAAAATTAACCCGACTAATCGCTATCCTTAAAATAGACTAATCAATTAATCCGTACGTTGATTTTTTCCCGGTCATATTGCGTGAAAGACGTTAAAACTACATATTTTGTACTGGTTTTACTATGTCACAAATGGCATATTGCATTCCCATTCTAGACTTCACGCTGTGAGTCCTACATAAATATGATCACGGGAAGCCTTTTAAAATAAAGTATTTCTTAAGTTATTATTTAAACAGTATAATCACCCTCGGCGAAATGACAAGCACGCTGAAGTGGTTTACCGTGCAAGCTAGTGTCACAAAAGAAATAAAGACGTCAAAAATATTGAAGCCGGCATATTTTACTGCTTGCTGACTTTCTCCAGTACTAGACTCCAATTGAATGGCAAAAAAAAAATTGAAATTAAAGCATTACTTGAATAATCTAAAAGTTAATCGATGAACTGCCCAGTCCCGATATAGGTTAGGTGAGGGCGGAGGGAGATCGGAAAGTCTCGTGAAGGTCGCTAGCCCTCATCAGTAAAAGAGTATCACTGCGGCCGATGCTGTCTGTGTCGTGGTGCGCGTCGTTTGTTGGGGTTGCAGAGTCTACTGTGTTTGAATACAAGATTATTTAGCCAGAAATGTATAGTATTAGCCTCTTGACATCCGCGGCCCTCACCAAGAAAATTGAAGGGGGTGAACCCACACTACCGAGAAAAGCATTTAATAGCAGGAACATTGTTGCGTTGCTCGGTTACACTCGTTTATTACAGTCACGGCAGATATATTAGAACAGTTTGTTTCACTTGTTTCAGTTGTCCTGCCAACCGTGCAGTTTGCAGATTTTAACTAGAAGAGACACTCACTCCTCATCGCAACGCAGTAGATTTGTTCAGACTCCAAAAAATTTACCCACACTATGGCACAGTAAAAGGGCAGAGGAACTCAATAGCATGGTAATTTCTAATACAACGCTAGCTTATCTTCATTCTGAATATTTATATTACTGCAAAAGCTTGACGTTAAAAAAAGCATAGAAGCTGCGATTTCACAGCCCACAGTACCAGTATTATGTTAACTGGGTCGGACTTTATTTTTATTTTTTTTTTATTTCCACGTTGATGAACCGATACATCCATTTTAAAAGAAACAAATATTTAACATAAATATTCCAGTTCAGCCGGAGACAGGCATCAGTCGTGGTGATCCATGCTTTCCAAAGTCTGCCTAGAGCAGACGACGCACCCACAGAAGCGATTATATAAATTTGGGCCGCACGCTGGTAACACGATTCGATCTTCACTGAAGCACCGAACAGTACTGCATCTTTTTCCGCTAGAATTGTTTTCCCACCGATAGTATGCGACAAAATAAACGGAAGAATCTACGCCGTCTCGCGCGCCGACGTGGAGAGCCTATGGGGCGGCCGTTCTCCTATCCCCGCTTTGATGATGATGATAGCGCGACCGTAGCGCCACCTCTAGGTCGATCTCGAGGCGAATAGTGACATCGCTCAATATCACGTCCTGCCGCGCACCTTCGACGCCTCGTTTAAATACGATCCATTATCCCATTATGGGAACTTCACTTTAAACGCACTCGGGATAGTACGGACATGAGTGAATGGATAACAAAGAGAACCTATATAATAGACATAGCAGTGGTCGCACCTTCTTCAAGTAGGTTGCGTTCAGAAAGGCACTCAACGTTGGGGGACGCTTTGTTGGGATGTTGGGAGGTGATCGCTGCTCTTAGTTTGCTTCCTGTCCTGTTCTGGAGAGCAATAAGAGTCGGATTGACGACAAAAAGAAAATAAACGAAAGAAAACCTTAACGTTTTGCCGTAACAAGCTAAACAAAAATGTTTTTTTTTTGTCCACCTCTCATTTTTTTATTTGTTATTTTCTTCAGACTCAAGCCTGCATTGTTGTCGTAGGTCGTTTCCCGGTCTGCGTCGCGCCTCAGTGTGGCAATCTTTACTACCGTAATAAAACCACCCATTTTGTTTGAGGATTTTTTGGGGAAACTTTAGGAAAAAACAAAAGGCGCCTTTAGGAAGGCGAGGGGAAAACCTTCATTGTACGAACTTTGGGCTGAAATATGAGTCACAATCGGCAAAAAAGCGATGTTGTTTTCACGAGCTCGATCAAAGTCACAGGATTTGGTTGCTCGACAGAGTTTTGACGTTTGCTTGTCAAAATTTCGTTTGCTCGTCAAAAACGAAGTGGCCTCCGCCACTTCGTACCGAAAAACTCGGAAAATGGCGGAATGTCAAAAATGTATTTGAGATAATGAGGACAAGATACTCAGAAAGGTAATTAAAAGAGGGTATCAAATACTTTCGATCAAAAGTATTTGCAAGAGAGCAAGATGCTTCAAAGAGTATTTGAAATACAGTATTTGAGATAGGCACAAGTCTGAACCCCCCTCTCTCCGGCAACGCCTGACACGATAGTGGCGGCCGAACGCGCGCTCTCGTCAAACGGCCGCCAATGGCTATCTATATGAAGCCGTTTCGCATAGCCGTGAGAAAATGGGCATATCTTTCGCGTTTTTTCGAGGTTAGAGACGCCGCCGGCTCCGCGTCGTAAAATAATTATCGTGTTCCCATAAAAAAAAAAAGTGTCAAACGTTGGACCTATTTTGCGAATTTTGCAAAGTAGCTTTTTTTTTTTTTTTTTTTTTTTAATACTTCGCGTGCACAAGATTTTGCGATTGGGGGTGCCATATGCTTCGTATTTGTTTTCTGGGTGATTTTATTTCAAAATGTGTCAGCGAAAAAAAATTGTTTAATTTTCAAGAAAAATTAATGTACGTTGTATGGAATTTTCTGCCTGGATAAAAAATAATAAAAATTGCGGTTTTCGGATAATTTTTTTTTTTTTCTTCTTAAGTTATGAAGCGCAGGAGCGACCGCGATGGAAACGAACGTGTTTCCCGACTTTCGAAGGTCGCATGTTTCGCTCTCTCCCCTCCCGTGTTTTTTTTTGCTTTTTTTTAATTATTATTTATATATTAACTGAATTCGATGGAGATGTTGGCGCTGTCTTCACAGTACCGGCTACTCCTTGCCAACTGTAAAAAAAAAAGGAAACCGTAGAACATTACCTAATAATGTACGTACATAGCATATGTCACTCCCATAGGCACTTAGTCAAACCGGTATAAACAATCCTGGATATACAAACTCCTAAACAATTATCTAAACAATTTTAGTCGCAAAAACTCAATAGTTCTGTGTGATATCAGTTTCGGTGAGAAAGTCGCGAACAGCATGCAGAACTCTCTTCTGTAGTGCCGGAGACGGTCATGGTACCTCCACTTTTAAAAGTGTGAGCGGTCGATTGTCCATTATTCGAAGCATCTGCTCCAGACGTTGTCGTTCTCTTAAAAGACGTCCACATTCAAGTATAAGATGTTCCACATCTTAGACTGCGAGGCCGCAGGTGCAGTCTGGTGGTGGTGCTCGACATACAATGCAGAGAAACTTCCCATTGAATGCGACGTTTTGTCGGAGCCTGTGAATTAATGTGTCAATATTTCTTGGCAAATTTGTATCTATTGGATGGTTGAGAGAGAATCTATGGCGTAAAACTGAGACGTTGGGGCATGCTCATTGACCCAGGCAACATTGCACAAGCGCTTACGGAAGCCTTTGATTATAAAGCGTATATTACACGGTGAAATTGAAACCTCTTGTAAGCTCAGCCTGTTATGTCCTAGCGTAGCAAGTTCATCAGCTGTTACATTCCCAGGAATGCCGCAGTGCCCGAGAACTCACCGAAGCACGATGTTGTGTCCCTCCTCTGTCGCGCTTGAAATTTCCCGAAGGATCTGGTACACAACATAGCATTGGGACCACGTATGTTCGTGGCTTGTAAAAAGGCAAGGGCAACTTTGGAGTCTGTACACACCACCCATTCTCGAGTACTGTTGATCTGTCTGATAAAAAGGGCAGAAAGATTGCCATGCAGCTCGGAGGTAGTTGATGAAATTCGGTGAGAGAGGCGGTATGACTCGCGCATATTTAGGTCAGGTGTGAAGAAGGCAGACGCAAAACCCTTTTCCGTAACGAATCTGTCTGTTTAGATAAATGCGCAATTTTTATATTTGCTGAACACATCGACTCAGAGTCATTTGCATTGCAACTACAGGTGGCACAGTTAATAGTTTCTTCAGGTTTTGAATTTCCATTTGGATTAGGGGTACTGTTATTGTCGATGGCGCACAAATATCATCGTACTCCCAGAAAGAATATTGGGGATAGTGGTTGGACATAAGTGTAGTATGCATTTGTGCACCAGTCCTTTCCTTTAGGTAGTTTTCAAGTGAATTGTGATAATGTTGTGTTGTAATCTTTAAAAAAGTGTGAAAAGTTCTAGGCTTCAAAGAACCGGGGTTGGACACTCTCGAGTTTCTGCAAGTATTAGAACTCCCGATGTGGCATGGGGTACTCCCAATCATATCCTTAGGACACGTGCTAGTAGGTAATGTAGTTCTGTTTCTAGTCCTGGAAAGTCCATGTAAAATAGGTATTGAATATGCGATGGTTTGCGGTGGTGCAAAAGTGAAGATGTTCACGCTCCCCATCTGGTCCCCGCAATACAACGAAGGACATTCATGATACAGTTCAGTCCGGTTACTAGCACAGTCACATGTTTTGTCCAAGTAAGAGAGTGATCCAAAATGACGCCAAAAAAACGATGTTCTCCCACCATTTCAAGGACTTGTCCTTCCGCGGTAAGTCTAAACCCTTTCAGCTGTCTGCGTGTGAATGGAAGCACACGATTTCGACGCCGATAAGTCCATCCTTCGCTTACTTAGAAAGGACCGGATGACATTGAGGCCTGCTTGTAACTGTTCTTGAATTATTTCGAAAAAAGTTTCTGTAACCCATAGATAAATATCATCATCATAAATTGAGAAATGAAGAAACGGTGGGATAAGACGAGCCATTTGTGCCATCATTGTATCGAATAATATCGGACTGAGTACACTGCCTCGTGGTACACCGTGAGGCAATGTTCCTGACTTTTCCCATCCGCGGAATCATGACAAAGATGTTCATACCGCGCGAAAAGTTTGCAATCCATCGAGGTATTCGACCTTTCACTCCAGGAATAGTTAGTCCTTGCAGAACCTGCGTACTGTCGCTCCGTGTATGCGCGGCGCGGGTTTATCTGCTTGCTAGGACGACGTTGAGGACAACGTCCTAGAGAACGCCGTCAAAGACGACCTCTGGGGCGACCTCAAGGACGATCTCTAGGACGACCTTTAGCACGACCTCATGGACGCCGTCTGAGACGACGTCGAGGACGACGTACTAATTAGGACGGCGTCTAGGACGACCTTTAGGGCGGTGTCATGGACGACTTCTAGGACGACCTCTAGGGTGATCTGAAAGACGACTTCTAGGAGGACCTCTAAGACAACCTCAAGGGCGACGTTGGAACGGACGTCCTAGAGGATTACGTCCAAGGCGGCGTCTAGAACGGCCTCTAGGGCGAGCTCAAGGACGACCTCTGGGACGACCTCGAGGTCGACATCCGCATACGCGCGGCGCCCGCGTATGCGGACTCCTCGCGTATGCGGAGGCGCAACGCTCCCGCTCGGGGCATTCGAGGCCAGCGTATAATCGCGACAACCGGGTGAAGTACAATGCTATCGCATGAAAAGGTGTCTATTCTGCGTTCCATAGTGGAAAACATTGGGTGCAGCTGCAAGCTCGTAACGGACCCATTCAACGTCCCACGGTGTGCGAGAGCGGGCAGCCGACGTACCGACGAAGCCAGTGGAGCGGCGCATCTAAAGTGCATTGTCACGGTCGTCTTTGTTCGTCTGCTATCACCGCGGCTAAAACGATCGCGCACAGCGAATGTAGCCTCGTCCTCCACATCCTTCTGCGTGTGTGATGGGTTTAGCCGCTGGCATGGCAAACGCCCATAGACGACGAGATTGACTCCATCGGATCGAGGGTTGCGCTTGGACTTGGGGTGAAACTCACCATATCAGTGTCACGTGTTCTTTTTCGCCTGCGTTCGTTTCCTTGTTTGTGTGCCATTAATACTTTTCTGAGTGTTCTATAACTCCCCATAATCCCTCTGACAAAACCAGGTGAGCGCGGCGCAGTCCAAGCTGAGAAAATACGTGGAACGACTCGAGCAGTCGAAGACGTCGAGAGCCACCGAAAAAAAGTGAGGACTCGCCATAACTTTCCGAGTACAGGCGGGAGTTGATTACAATCTCGTAGCTCTGACATCATGTCAGCAAAGCGGTGCTTGCGCAAGCGCCTCAATTTCCAAAAAAACAAGGGGAAAAAATGGTTTCTGGGCAGGCGCATTGCGACCACGGCAAAAGTATTTGTTTATGATAAATGTGAGTTGCTGCGTAAGTCAATTTACAAAATAAAATATCGTTTTTACTATGTGAAAGTACCTTTAGTGCTAGAACTTAGAAGGCATCTTACGTATCAGTGTAAGTAAAAATTATGTATCGCTACGGCTTTGCATGTCGAGATTTTTTACTATAATGAGTTTGACTCATAACCGGTATTTGAATAGCGTATCAGAAATTTTTATGAATCGCTAGTCACACATAGTGCCACAAACTGAAAATGAGTTCGAGATATCGGCATTTGCATCACTGCAGTATGCTTCCTAGAGACATTTTCCCGAGGCACTTATGGTACTTTACTTAAAAGCGCAGTCGATTGGTAATTTACGTCGATAAAAAAACCATCGGCCGAATTATTTCAGCGGCTGACACCACCATTGCTTTTTTTTTTTTTGACAAGACTACCCTATTAATATTTTGCTGCAGTCACACATATATTTTTAATAAAAAAAAAAAACAAAAAAAAAAAAAAACTCAACTGCTAGAAACAGAATCCGAAACATCGGCACGGAAGCTCATGACCGGAAGTCACCATTTCTTCGGCGTGGGAAGCAGATGTTGCGCGCACCGTTTGTCGTGGGATTAAAGCTCGAAACACATGTCCGACGAAACCGTCCGATCCGACGTCCGACCGCGCAATACGACGGTCGGAGGCGAGGGTTTTCAACACTCTCCGATGCTACGAAAACCCTCTCCCCCCCAAGGTGATTCCGGCAGTCCGCACGTCGGATCGGCAACTAGACCCCGACGCCATCTTGAAGAATACCGCGTCACTCATGGGAGTCTGCGCACGTTTCGATGCTGTAATACTAATCACAAAAGGTTCGCGTTTTGTTGCGTACAAACACATGGAGAATGGTTCGGTTGCCCGAACTGGTGAAGAAACTATCTGTCTTGTTCTACCACGATCGGCGTGGCGGCCCGTCCGACGTGGCGAGGCCCGTCTGACGCGGAGATTTGCAAGTGAGCCTGCTACACTAAAGATGGAGTAACTATATATTGTTATTCAGTAAAAGTGTGCGGCTGTCGGTTTTGATTACGGCTTTATTCGTGTGGGAAGTTGCGTTCGTAGAGCAGAAGGTGGGTAAAACTACGGCCTCGCGTGTTTTTCTGACCAGTTTAAATAGCTGATTGATTGCACCGTTCAAATTGCTAAGTACAAATCAAAGTCACAAATCACAATATTTTTGTCGTTAATACGTATGCCGACTGTTTTACAAGGATCGTTCGATTTAGCAAATACGTTCGACAGGGCGCGGGAAAATTATTCGGCCGCGGATACGACTTATTAAACAATAAATTAAAACTTATTTCGTGCAACATATCTTAACGCAGGCACTTTATTTGTGTGTTTGCGAATGTTAGAATCTGTGGCAGAACTTAAAAATCAGCCGCAGTGAGAATTGCGATTCAAACAAATTTGGCTTTTAAATAACCAGCATACACAGATGATACGCTAGAGCCATCCAAGCAAAGAGAAAGGGACACTGCTTTCGCAAAACTGCTTCTAGACGCTCATGTTTACAAACAAACCGGAACGCCCCTGGCGGACGCCACCGGCGCCGCGCATGCGCGATGGGGGTGTGGGCAAAAAGCTCACCGTCGCCCATAAACAAACCATTGGAATGTGATGTTGTCGGCGTCGGTGTGAGTCCCCTTGCCCTTTTTCGCGTTCGAATTGTTGATTCTACGTCTTCCTGGCGATGTCTGACTACTTGAGCGGCGTCAGCGAAATTACCGAGGCTCGTTACACCGCAAAGCTTCGCGTGAATAATCTGACATGTGACGCCTCATTCCGCGTGGACGCCGCAGTATGTACGCTAAAGCCTGATTCGCATGATGCGATTTCGCTCGCAATTTTCAGTCACGACGCCGCTCGGGCTGCAAAAGCGTGAACCGTAGCTGAGATAGTCGACGTCGATACTGAAAATCGCAAGCAGAATCGGACCAAGTGAATTAGGGTTAACAAGTCGGTGATGGTCACTGGTAACAATGATTAACACCTTTTTTATCTACTGTTTACATCGAGCCTGCTTACCAGCCTTCGAATTTAAGTCTTTTGAGGCCTGCACTTACTTCTTATCGCAAGTACCGAGCCACGATTTGGTCTACGGACCGGCGTCGTCTAAGAGAGCAGACGACAAGCAGAAACGCTTGAAAGAGCAGACGACAGTTCGAACGATCAGGCAACCGTTTGAACTTGAAGGCGCACTGAACGTAGTCCGCAGGTGGTCCGCACAAATTGACGGTTTTCTGGCGTTCATGTTGGAACAAAACAAGTAAATCTGATGACAACAAGTATCCGTGAAGTCAACCCGAAGTGCTTCCAGCCCAAACAATCGTGGTCCGACGGCGTCTGCTTTTCCCTTTTCACGGCACATATCCAGATTCTCGGACGAACCAAGCACGTGAAAACTGACCTTCAAACCTTTCTCGACACTTTTGGCACGGCCCCAGTCGCGGCGTTTTGACGAGAAGGCAGGTTTTTGTCTGGTTCCTTTCAAAACAACGCAGGAATACACGTCTGGCATGGGGACCTCTGCCCACAGCCCCAGACCGGAAGTGCGACCGACGCGCCACCACCGCGCCGTGACGTAACAGAGATGAGTTGGTGTATACCTGATTCGCGTGCGGCCTGCAATCTGCTTGCGAGTTTGGCAGTCACACGACTAGCAAGCGCAGTGACAACCAATCGGTGGGCCCGTGGTCACCAGATCGCTAACAGCTGTGCAGTGCGTGGTACATAATCTTGCGACTGATCGAGACTCGACTCTGCAATAACAGAATGATGCAACAACAAGCCTTTGAACTCACGTAGCCACGAACGCGCACTTATCTTTCACAACGAACGAGGTGGCTGCGAGCGCATCACCGAGGGCGATCAAGGATCTAATTCGCTCTCACATTTAACAAATAAACGGTATCACTCAGTCGCTTGTTCTTATTCCGATCAGAAAAAAAAAAAAAAAAAAATCACTCGGCGCGGGATAAATAAACAGCAGTTGTATTCCATCCACGACCTCCTCACCCCCCCACGAAACAGGCGTGGCGACGTAAACACAAACCGGGCGCACCCTTCAAGATGGCGTCCGCTGCAGAGTGTACCCAGCCAGAACCAGCTTTTATTTTTCATTGTTGTCAGATTTTTTTAAATATTCCTTCCGCTCGATGTTCTGTACTTGAAGATCGGTTGACTCGTATTACGAACGACATGTTCCGAAGTAGCGGCTCCACGTCTCCCGTCATCTAGACCGCGGTACGTCGCTATATTGAAAATGACGTGGACAAAGAGTTTATGTGATTTGTGCAACTTTTTTTTTTTTTTTGTTTTTTGTTTCGATCAGCGTATTTGTAGTTTTTTAGAGGTCTCAAAAGGGGAGTTTATTCTCTTTCCTATTTTAATATTGATTGTGTGCCTTGGATGTCTAGCGACTTTGAATAATTTGGTACACATAGTTTGAACGCCACGTGACCACAATAAGTAGAGAGCGCGACTATAACCGACCAATCTTCGACCGTCTGTTTTTCGGGCGGAAAGAAAACGATTTTCGAGCCGCAAATCATGTTCTGGGAAGTGTAACTCTTCATGTTCAAATAAACACCTGGACAAGCATAAATACCCTGCCAGTGTCCCTTTAAGATTTGATTATTATTGAATATCTTTGGCGAAATTTTGCTTTAGGTACATTTTTTTTTAGAGAAAATCAACTGTCTGGCAGGACACTTCATATAACGAAGCTGCTGGTGTTGCTCTGTTGCCGAAAAAAATTAACTCGGCAAAGAAACCGGGCGACACGTGTCGGCGAACACAGTTGGTCGCTCGGTTGGGTTTGCTGAAACCGATCATATTACAGAAACAACATTGTTATCGTTTATGGGGGATTGCTGTTCTCGCAATGTGACGGGGCCGTGATGCAACAAAGAGCGTTCACAAAACATGTTGACCTACTCTCGATGAAGATGTTGTGTTGATGTCGCCGCCATTTTCTCCAATGCGACAGGGCCTATAAGGAACAGATTGCAGCACTCAAGGCTGAACTTCGAAGATTACAAGACCAACAGCAAAGGTGTCATTTTGTTTGTTTGTTTTCCTGCTGGCTCGTCCCGTAGTATTTGTCAAAGCATTCAGATGTCCAGATGCATTCATCAAAAAATTGCCGTATTACGAAAAAAAAAAAAAAAACATGCGCCCATGCGACCCACATCTCATAATATACCACACGTAATAAGCATTATATAATGTATGAACTTTTCTCAATAAAGAGCGCACAGGTCAGTTTGTTGTTTGGCCATGGTTGCCCACCATACATTCCCCGTCATATGGCACGCAAATGACATCGTTTTCTTCACCTATTTTTTAATATATTTTCTATTTAGCGATATATTAATTAAACAAATGTGGCTCGCAGCACCGACACTAGTTTGCGTATTTTATGTGTGTAATACGTGTACAGGGCGAGGAAGATTGGTTTGAACTCCTTAAAATTGAAAAGTCCACTGATAAAACTCCTTGTTTTTTTCCAAAATGTTTTATGCTCGTTTCGTCGTATTAGTGTACAAGGTTTTTTTTTTCTTTTCTTTAGTTCTGTAGGTAGATAGATATGCAAATTGATTGTGAACACGGTGAAAAGGGCAGCTAAGAAGACCAGCTATTTTGTACACTGATGCAATTTCCAAGTTTTAGTTTCATACTTACTTCAGTAATATCGTGAAAGCCTTAATTAACACAAATTCATTCCATCAGAAATAAACTAAAAAATGTACTGTAACTTTTTTTTTTTTTTTAGGTACTCATACTAGCTATTTGCGACTCCAGCGCCACTATCGGGCGAATATGGTGGTCTAAAACAGGTCATGCCGTGTCAGCGCCAGCGCAACGCACAACGACCATGTTTCAGCAGGCAGGCATTAAACTCGAAGCTTGTCCGACCCGAATTTTTTCGCTACGTTTCAAACCTGCGGCAATGCATTGGCGTAAGCAAACTTGCAGGGTGTTGACCTTCGGGAAAGCGACAGAAGGCCTGCGTACTGTCCTCCTACGGTGCTGATAAACGGAAGATTTTTAGTAGATCGTTTTGGCACTCCTGCCACGCTATACGCTAAAGCGATGTCACTACTGCGTATGTGCGATGCTAGCAGAAACATTGGCGTGCGGGCGCCAATGTTTCGCATGTATGTTATTTTCCTGAAATGTTTAATGATTTGCTGTTATGCTACTGCTTGATGCTAATGTTCCACATTAATGTATTTTTTATCCCCCCCCCCCTTAAAATGCCACTGTTTTTTTTAATGTAATGGCGTCCCCTAAAACGCAATTGAATGGTGGCGGCAATCTTTCGGCAGCCTGCCGCAAAACGCTCCCAGGAACAGACAGCCCGAACAAGAGCGTCCTTCGGTGCCGTTCCAGTTTCGGCCTCCGGCTTCGAATCAGACCCTGTTCTCAACTTCCTCAAGCTGCGCCTCGGACCTGCCGGCCTCCCGTGGGCACTCTGGTAAACATAGCTACGGTTGAAGCTCGGACTAGTTGGTCTGGCATTCTTAAAAAAGGCTAAAACAGCGCAAACGACCAGGGACGAGAAGCAGAAGGACACGTACACAACGCTGTGTCCTTCTGCTTCTTGTCCCTGGTCGTTTGCGCTGTTTTAACTCTGGTAAAGTCCGGTGCCCATCGTAAGTGATGAGTTTTGGTTTCGTTCCAAGTTTTAGTATCCGTGTGCGTCAGGCTTCCCCGTTTTAGGTGCGTATATCGATAAACCTCGAAAAGTAAACCCGAATAAACCATCGCGGGAATAACTCTTTATTTACAGCTTTATTTTCCGTTCACCGGGGGGAACACAGCTCCCCACAGAACTGTCCGTGAGGATACTGCTTTCTTCATTGGAGAGTTTATCTTTCCGATATCCGATAACGATACACAATAACGATAACGCGCACGCGCAAATAGAGAGTTCTAGTAGACCGTTTTGATGACTCCGAAAAAGCTACCCGACACTCCGCCGCCGCCTTCGGGCATGCGTCGTATCGTTATCGGGGCCGCATTGGAGGTATCGACACGATCTACTAAAACTCTTTAATTCTGCGGCGGAGTATCGGGTGTCGTTGCCAGAGTCATCGGAACGATCTACTAAAACTCTCTATTGTCCCGTTTTCTACGTTTTTTTTTTTTCAGGTATTCGGGTCGCGCGCCTGTTTTCTTGAGGTTGAAGGATCCGTCGCTCGTGTCCGGTTTTCTTCAACATAAGCCCTAAAAAACGCCAGCTTTTCTTTTTTTTTGCTGACATTAAAATATGGGTTTCGAAGAACACCGAATTTGTAGGAAAAAATAAACCCCGAACTTCGAGAAAAATTAACCCCGCAAACACGGAACTCTGGCGTTACGAAAACAAAAATCTAGTGTACAGGGTGCTAGGGAGAAAAAAGAACCGTGTTTTGCTCATCACAAAAATAAACTATGGGGGTCACCGAATGCTCATTCTCTACCTAACTTGCTGCATACTGTTTCGCTAAGTTTTCGAAGAGCGGGTTTCGCAAATATTTCGCGGTCACAAGATTTCGCGATTTGAACTGGTAATGTGCTGTTACCATGGGCCGATAAAACTCGCGGGACTCTTTCGCGACGTTTCTCAAGTCGGCGAAATTTGTTAAACTGACGTCCTCGCGAAAATGAAGTCGTTTACAGTATATTTCAGGACTTGCCGTCAATCTGACAAGTTTTGAAAATGTCCAATGAGAAAATGGCGGCCAATGAAGCCCGCCAATACGTGGAAATGAGCGTTGGCTATCCTGCTACAATGGCGTCTGCAACGAAATTTCGGAAAACCGCGTGTAACTTTACGTCTGGTTTCAACCGTTAGCTTTACACTTCGGGTAAAGACCGCGTGTCCGGCGACGAGTATAGTTTTTTTATTTTTTTCCGGCGATGTAAGCGGGGTTCTTTTTGCTCCCAGACAACCGTATAGGAAATAGAATCCACGGCACTGAAGCGATGAAGGGTGAAACATTCGACTGATCGTATTGCGTAGAAACTAAATTATCAGGCTCAATGTAACGAACATGGTATTTCAAAATGGGAAAACGGGGAGCGGTCGACTGCTCTACAAAAATCAGAAAACCTTCTGTTAAAGAAAAAAAAAAAAAAAAAAAACTCTGCCCGCGCTGTTGGTTGAAAATTATATAAAAATAACAGCAATTCAAATTTTCAGTGAGAAATTTTAGATTTATATAGCGGGCTGAACACGAACAACACGCAGTGCTTTTGTGAACAAATCAAAACGTTGAGGTTTTCTTTTTTTGTGTGTGTGTGTTTTTTTTTTTTTTTTCTGCGTCGTTCCATTGGCAAGCAAATGAGAACGTGGAAGAGAAAACAAAAACGAGCAAAAGTAATGTTCTGGTGTAACCCCGGCTTAGCTCAAAGTAAAACCAAGCTTCGTTTGTTCTATAGTCGGTCTCCTATGTTCGCTCTGTAAAGTGGAAAGAGGTGGGAGGAGTGTCCCCAGGCGTCCAATTTTGGTTACCGCGAAAGCAAGATCTCATTTTCCTCTCGTGGAGCGAGCCAAGATGGCGTTCGTAGATGGTTTATAGTTTGTTTGCTAATGCGAGCGAAAAAACGTAGTTCGTCTGATACGAAGTGTCATTCGCAGACGGAAATAAAACAAGAAAACGCCGTAAGTCGTCTGCTAAAAGACCAGAACAAAAGTTGATCGTCTGCTGCGCACCAAGCGCCGCAGCAAAGCGAGATCGGACGCAGGCTGATATTGTGATCGTCTGCTATTGTATATTGATCTGCCAACAATTCGTATACAAGCATGCATACGCACGCGAAAGATATTATCGTAGTCACTGACAGAGTGAAAACGGCAGGGCGCGTGTCTTTCGAACGCCTCCAGCAGGTGCTCGTCTGCTTTCCGCCGTGCTTTAGCTGCGAGGCGTAATTTGTCGAAGGCACTCCTCTCTCCGGACGCTGAATAACTGAAGCTCAGTCCTGCCGTTCTTACCTTGTCAGTGACTATGCGGGCAGAAAATGAGGGAGAGGAGACAGAAGCGGACGCCCCGAATGATCAGAATGTAGAAGCGAAGATGGCTGCCATTGCCTCTACTCGAGTCTTCGAACGCATTCGAGCAGTGAGAAGAGACGAAGGCTTTGCGTCTACCCTCTAGTCCCTCCAACCAGAGCTCGACGTTCCCACGTCCCCTCTTGTTTCCTCCTTTCCCTCAATTTCTAGCCGCATAGAATGAATAATTGATAGCGGGCCATTTCGAAAGTGTATGATGCCGATATTATGTGAGTATGTAGGTGTGCTGCCGACCTCGCACCGAAAGTATGCCGCATTAACTGTCTTTAAGCAGGATTCTCAGATCGCGCCAAGACACCGCGGATGGATTTTCAGCAACGGACTTCGGCACCGATCCAAGGTAGGCGAGAAAGGGCTCCCTCTTCTTCATTTCCGGGGGGGGGGGGGGGGGGGGGGGGGGAGGGGGAGGGGAGAGAGGGAGGGAGGGAGGGAGGGAGGGAGGGGGAGATTTCGGAAACTTCCGTCTTTTCTAGGTTTGCATAGCAAAATTTCGGCCATTGTCTACCCGGTGCTAAATGTATTTGTTCCAATGTACAATATACTACGTAAAATGGGGAAATTCGTTATGTATCTTAGGTAGGGATAATTAGCGTTCCACTAAAGTGCTAATTTTCGAAGAAGCGTATAAAGGACTAGAGAAGTCGTGAATTAAATTGCCGAGGTTCGAGATGTTCGCCTCTCTCGAACTAGCTCAACAAAGGTTCGACAAAAGTTTGACTCATGCTAAGATGGTAATGAGGGCGCCAGTTGGTAGTGATCGTAATAAGCAGTTAAAAAAATGACAGTGAAAAAAAAAAGAGCACGCGCAACAAGACAAAGCTGTAGAAAACAGTTTTGTCCTGTAGTGTGTGTGTGTTCATCGCTGTCCCCGTTTTTTGGGTTGTTTATTCCCATTAGGTCTGCTACATTGTTCATAATCGCTTTATTCGTTTAGGGTTCGGGGGTGCAAATCGAACCCCGCTCATGAACTTCCAACAGCAGCGACCTCCGAACACTGGGTACGTCGAGTTACGACTTCCTTGCTCGCTCTATAGTTATCAATGCACAAACTTTAAGTTTTTTGTTGTTGTTTTTTTTCTTATTTGCACGAGCTTCAAGTGGGCCAGCCGAAAGCTCGATTACATATCTGTTTTCTTGAATTCATGCGCACATGCGAAGCCCACGTGGTGCTAGATCATGATTGCGCATAGAAAGTTTGCGGCGGAGGCAACTAAAAACAAACACATTCTGGGTACTGTGCGCTTAAGACAATAAAACAGTATTTCGACGAGAGAAAAAAGAAAAGCCAAAAATCTTTAACGGCTTTTTTTTTTAGTATTCAATGTACTGCTTACTTTTCCTGTACTTACCAGCAGCCTGAAGGTCCTTGCGGTAAAACACAAAACAGGATATGCATGATCGGCACAAATATATTCGTGCTTAACATTCATACGCAAGGTTAACATTGGTACATATGTTTAGAAAGGGGCAAACTTTTACAACAAAAAAATATCAGTGCTGCAAAACATCGTGATTAAAACATGTTGGATTCGTGATACAGGTGACAAAGGGTCATGAAGATCTCGGTAAAATACTCTAGGATTTCTAGAGCTTGCGCGAAAAGAAATGTACGGAAGTGTAGAGAAGGGAAGACAGTAGAACTGTCTATTGATTCATGAACTAACCTATTAAAAAACTTAACACCCGGAATAGACCTCCGGTTATTTAATCGCACTACTGAAAGTTCAGAAAATGTTGAAACAGATATATTCCTATGACTTCGGTTAGTGTTGATCTCGCTTAGTGCTTGTCATTCTAAGTCAGTTTTTTTTTAAGAACAATACTGAAGCGTGATATTATATATATATAGCAATTTATCAAGCCCAGCAGAAGGCGGAACTGTATCAATGTTGCAGAAAGTTGTATAAGAAAAGCGTGAGCCGGTATGTAGTGTAAGATTGTAATCAAGACGGCTACTCAAATACTGCGGTAAATGTAGGTAATAAACAAACTAGTGTTGAAACTACTAGAAAAAAAATATCAACCCTCTCACAGATCCAGCGTCAGTGGACGTACTACAGCGATGTTTGCCAATCTAGTGAGTATAAACCATTTCTGTAATCTCGAACATCCACGACAAGTGGCAATGTCGTACATTTCTTAAGAAAACACGTGTCAAAACATACAAATCCGATTTATGTTGATTATAAAAACGTATAGCCGAAACCCCACAATATGTTTTTTTTTTCCTTTGCTTGTTTTTCGGGTTTTAGATACTGTCAAACTCAAGCCCATGTCCTCCTTTTTTTTTTTTTTTTTTAAACATGACTTACCCAACTATGATATCGATGTTCCTTACTTATACTGATTAGAGTGCTTGCTTTCACTAAAGCTATAGCTGTTCCTGCCGCGAACTAGTATAAAGGTTATTCGCTGTAAGAATGGGTATAGTACATAAAATCAAAAGCGCCCTAATGAAAATAAAATTAAAAAAAAATATTCTTCGCAGATAACGTTATCGACAGCAGAATATCCCCAACACCCAAGACGAAAGTCCGACATTCAAAAAAGGGCGCCATGTGGTAGCTAAACTTGAGAAAGAAAACGAGAAAGGACAGACAAATACAAACTTCCAAAACTTTTCTGGAAGTTTGTGTTTGTCCGTCCTTTCTCGGTTTCTTCCTCAAGTTTAACTATCCATACCAACCCGCTCGTTCTGTCCTTACATATGTAGTAGCTGCAGCGCCAATATTGCTCGGGCACGTATATGCACTGGGCATGCATTAGACACAAGAGTTGCGTCAGCCTTCGTTATAAACTGGGCGAGGAACACCATTGAGCAATGTTGCTCAATGGTGCTTCCATCCCGTTCTTTTGTGTGATGCTAGCAGTCAATGACCCCGCCTAGCGTGCGCCGTTCTACCCTCGCAGGGACTCGAACGTCAGCCATCCGTCTATCGACACCACCGACAGAGCCATGGGTCGAACCCTTCCCCCTACGGTGAGGCGCCATTCTTTCCTTTAGGGTCCCCCGTGCGGTCGCGGATTCGCTTCGAGAAGAAACGGGCCCACTTCTGAAACGAGCTGGGGTTCGCTCGTTCGATGGGCTTCAGTCAAAACTATGCTACAGTCCGTTGCGGGTTAAGAAAAGCGGATCCCACCAACCTCTTTGCTTGCCACGATTGTCTCCAGCGTTTACTCCGCTGAAGCAGAAAGAGTGGAGATCATTGAAAAAGGAAACAGTATAAGTGCAAAGACGGTGAGAGTGCAGGCGAGCTGGTGGTAGCTAATCATGTCGTATTACACCTGAGACTGCGGTGGAAGAAATCGGAAGAACTTTCAGTAGAAGGAACAGACACAGAGAACGTCTCAAGTGCAGGCGAGCTGGTGGTAGCTAATCATGTCGTATTACACCTGAGACTGCGGTGGAAGAAATCGGAAGAACTTTCAGTAGAAGGAACAGACACAGAGACCGTCTTCTACTGAAAGTTCTTCCGATTTCTTCCACCGCAGTCTCAGGTGTAATACGACATGATTAGCTACCACCAGCTCGCCTGCACTTGAGACGTTCTCTGTGTCTGTTCCTTCTACTGAAAGTTCTTCCGATTTCTTCCACCGCAGTCTCAGGTGTAATACGACATGATTAGCTACCACCAGCTCGCCTGCACTTGAGACGTTCTCTGTGTCTGTTCCTTCTACTGAAAGTTCTTCCGATTTCTTCCACCGCAGTCTCAGGTGTAATACGACATGATTAGCTACCACCAGCTCGCCTGCACTTGAGACGTTCTCTGTGTCTGTTCCTTCTACTGAAAGTTCTTCCGATTTCTTCCACCGCAGTCTCAGGTGTAATACGACATGAGTATAAGTGCGTTGCAACTCCAGAAGAGCGCAGCAAACGCCGGAACCCTCTCTCCCCCTATTTCGCATTCGGTCTGCTAATGGGGGAAAAAGAAAAGGGCTATCTTCCGCTGTTCTTGAATTGCAACGGACTATAATCCTAAAAATGTTTTCCCCCAAATATTATAATGAAAATCGTCGCGTGTATCTGTTTCTCCTCTTTCTTTTCATATATGCCATTAGTCTCCAAAAAGCTCAATTAGTTCTTGAGATACAAAAAAATACTAAAGCCTAACTAGGTCATTTCTTCCAAGCCTTTGGAAAAAAAAATATTCTTAAGTAGTATGGTCTCATAACTTCTTGGGTAGTGTATGCTTTAGTAGTAGGTTTCGTAGCAACAGAGCTATCGTCTGTTGATACGAGTAAAATGTCACGCGGAGTAAGATATGTCATATTACTATGGTGCCTGGATCGCGTCTCCGACTGGTGTGTTTAGCGTCCTATCCCGCCCATACATCAAAAGGGGTCCCGAAGGGGCAACAAATGACGTCAGAGAAGCCGGAGTGTCATGCTGTTGCCTGTCACGATCCTGGCGGTTGGCCGTAGAAATGCTGGCGAAAAGCACGAGCGAACGAGAGTGTCGCTGTCGTCGCGGCGTCCCAGGCGTCATAACTTCCGGCTGCCCTAACTTCCGTGAACAGTCACAGTGGAGAGCGTCCTACAGCAGAACAGGCGTCTGCCATATACACTATAACTGTTGGGATGCCGCCAGGGTCGCGACCGACGACAACATGACACTTCTATGATGTCATGAGGCGAAAATCGAGGGACCACTTTTTTGGCCGCGGTAAACACACGTCGGAGACGCGTTCCAGGCACCATAATATTACTCCGCGTAATTCCAGTGACCTTGGCGCGGAGAGACTTTGCGTAGTTGAAACGGCTGGATACACCGCCGCCTCGGGGTTTTCCCGCTTGGATCGGAATGGGCGGCTGTCCCCATCCATCGTCGTGGACATCCCGAGCGCCAGTCGAGAAACAGCATATATGCCGGGACTTATGCAGCTATAGCTGCACAAGTTCCTGCCGTCTCAACGAAATGATTATCTCGGATGCGCCAGCGGCAGCCCTTTCCCTCGGCGCCGTGCAACTATGGTGCCACTGGGCAGTGCGATGGGCATCCATCCTTTCCGACGTGAGCTTCCCGCAGGGGAAGATTTGGCGCTGTATGTGTACTGTCTGACAAAAATGAGCGCAGTGGAATGTATATATTGTGCATAGCGCCATTTTGAGAGCGAGAGAGTAGAGGGAAAAGGGCTACCGGCGCTTTCCCCCTTGCTGGTGCGTTAGAAAGAGTGAAAGTCCCGGATGAGAGGCTTCGCCGTTGTTGGGTGCATGCACTGCCCGAACTTCGTTCGCGCTTCCTTCTCTGTTTTAAACTCTCAAACTTAATTTGAGCCACGGGCTTGGATGGCGACAGTCACCTGGTCATCGGGACACCATTGATCGGTCATAGGATGCACGAATAACGAGAGAAAACGTCGATTACTGTCCGAGGACCTATGTAGCTTGCATGGAATCCGGCAAGTGCGGCTGCAATGTCTTAAGCTCCACCGCTTTCCACATGACCCCGATTTCCGGTGGCAGTGGATTGTGTCCGCAAACCGAAAAGACGTTTGCTCAACGCCATCCTCTCGACTGTGCTCGGTACATTTTGTGAATTGA
Source organism: Ixodes scapularis (assembly GCF_016920785.2). Classification (NCBI taxonomy): domain Eukaryota; kingdom Metazoa; phylum Arthropoda; class Arachnida; order Ixodida; family Ixodidae; genus Ixodes; species Ixodes scapularis. Next base: position 64,774,795 of record NW_024609883.1, on the reverse strand, counting down.
GCGCGCAGCAAACTTAACGCTGTACCGTCGATGAACATGGGGTACGCGCGCAAGGTGCGTGCAAGTTTTCTCGTGATAATTTCTGTTTCAGCTTGTAACTTTTTGAAACTGAATTTATCTTAATATTGATATTTTGAAGTGGGGACGCTGAATCGATTTTACCATATACAACACTTAGTGCAAGGCTCATTTCCGCCGCTGGGAGTGGCTGGAAATTGTCGAAAAGTTCGTTTTATCGATTTCTGGAATCGCGATCTCCTGCGAGATACCAGAGAGCCGTGAACCTATTTTGACCGTAACAACGCGACTAGATTTTTTTTTTATTTTCAATATTAGTACATAATGTAGCTGGAAAGAAATCTTCAATCTCTGTTTCCGTTTCTGCAAAATGTTGGAAAGAATTATTAGTGAATGAGGGATAACTATTTAATGAAAAAAATTGTCTTTGGCTCCTTCGACTGATTTTGTACTAAGTGGATTGTTTCACATTTCAGGGCCTCCCTCAGCTGAGAGAAGAAATGGGTAAATATGTGCTTCCGTATCGAGCTACTTGTAAGCCATTTTAGGTGACATTTTTCATAAAAAAAAATTGGAGAAACGTTTTTACTATAAAAAAATATTAATGAATGTCCTTTGGGAGGCGGAAGACGGATATTTTTTGACATCCGTGTCCTGACGCGTGTCCAAAGTGTACGACGCAGCCGGCGACCGGAGCGATAGTTGAAGTGACCGACGTCACGGTGCTTCCTCAGGCGTCTAATCAAACCTGTTAAAACTGTTGCTTGTTTTGAGGGTGCGCTGTTTCCTTGTCAGTCTAATCAAAATGGGTGGTGTCACGACCAACGGTCAATTAAAATCAACTTTTTTTATTTTTCTTGGGGGGGGGGGGGGGGGGTTGTTTGTTGCGCTGGCCAAACTGGAAAGGGAAACGCACAGCGGTATGGTGGACGCTACGGGCAGGAGGGGAAAAAAAAAACCTATTCCTTATAATGGCTTTGAGAAGGACCTGCGATAGTCTATTAATGCGAAAACATTAACTGCCCCATGGAGCGAAGCCAGCGTTGTCTGATACCGTGGTCTGTAACCGTCTGTGGCAGAAAAACGGCCACCTAAATTCAAATTCGCACTAAAACACGAAGGAAAACTCAGCAACGCAGATGCCTCGTCCCGGAAGCCGGCGGGTGCGCTCAAGGTCAAAGCGGACGCGCTTCAGAAATAGAACACAAAGAAAAGCACAGCAACGCAGATGCTTCGTCAGGGAAGCCGTCGTGAAGCCGGCAGGGTTCGCCGCGCATGCGCAGTGAGGGGGCGTGACGTCACCTCCGGAGCGCCGTGTGCGATAGAAAGACGTGGCGCGCTGCTTGCAGGAATGCGCTGCGTGTACGAATGCTTTCGCGTTCCTACACGTAAGCGGTCTTAAGTGTCTCTGCCGAATTTTTTTATGGTCACCCTCGCGCATTGTCGTTGCTGGGCACCGAAAGTTGAGATGTTTCCAACTCTGCATCCGGCCAGCAGAAACCGGAATACGTTACCGGTGACGGCACACCACTCGACAAAAATACTGTAAAACATTTTATTTTCCCGGCCTTTATTTTTCGCGAATCGGTCACAGAGGACATAATAGCGATCACTAAATTTCGCGAATTCCAGACGCCTGCATTGAAACTCTTAAAGATCGAAATTTTCGCGTGCCCTTAAATTTTGCTAATTTTTTTAATTCGCCAATTTTGCGAAAATTAAGCGCTCGCGAGCATTAACGATTTTACAGTATCCGTCTCCCGCCTCCCGGAGACCTGATTGCGGCCCGGTTTGGGTCGCCTTTGATTTCACAGAATCCCACCTTCGCCAAGCAGTTAGCTTTTCCGCAGTGCAGTCACGCATTATGGCAAAGACACCCCATTGCGTTGGGGGGTTCCAGCTAGTTTCAAAACCAAGTACTCGGATTTAGTTTTCCTGCTCTGCAGTTTGTGCTCGTGAAGGTACAGTTCACCCTTATAAGGAACGGATGGCTCACTTTATGAGTACAAACTCATCAGGTGACACCAGGTGAGGAAACTGCAAGGTGTAGCTGGTCTTGTTTCACGCACAACCTTATACAGGGTGTTTCTTTTTAAGTGTAACAGATTAGTTAAAAAAAAATGAAAACTGCACTTATGCGGTTTGAGCAGGTGAGTTATACGGCCGGGGAGGCATTCTATAGGGGACTAATCGTAACGATCAGTGGGCTAATTAATTAAAATGTGTTAATTAACTTTATAATTAGTTAATATAAACATATGGTTCCAATTATAAACTTGCTGAGAGCGTAGCCTCCCCTGTACTGACAAAGCCTGGTAGTGATGACGGAGCCATAGAGTGCCCAGTCGCAGATTCGGAGCGCGAGGATCTGGTAGCACAGAGGATTTCTCAGGGAGTCTGGTATTCAGCGCACAGCTTTTGCAGCGGTGAGGACCCGCAACGTGGTTTTCAACCCCGACGAGAAAAGAAGCGCCAGCCCGAGGAACGCGAGAAGCACGAGCGTACATTCCATCGCTCGGGAGCAATTGTGTTTCGGCGTCTCGCCGCAGCGGGGCGCCCATTACATGACTTATTCCGTCGCTCTATCTTTTCACTTTCGGCGGCCCCGTCACCTGACGACCTTCCAGGCTTTGTCAGTATAGAGCAGACTATGCTCAGCGTCATCGAAAACCACTAAGTCAACTCTTTTTAGAAGGATATAAGGCAGGGGAAGCATTTTACGGCGTTCAGTAAAAACGCTTCATTTGGACGAGTTTCTAGGTTTCGGTTTCTTATCGGAGCACATCTCTGCTCCCGCGATCCTGCTCCCCAGTGGCTGAGACGGGCATCACAGGTGCGCCACAGTTCCATCCATCCTGCGAGGGAGGCGAGGGGGTGAGCTTCGCGTCTCAGCTACTGGGGAGCAGGCGCGGGAGCAGAGATGTGCTCCGATAAGAAACCGAAACCTAGAAACTCGTCCAAATGAAGCGTTTTCACGGAACGCCGTAAAATGCTGCCCCTGCCTCATATCCTTCTAAAAAGAGTTGATTCAGTGATTTTCGATGACGCTTGTCAAGTTTTTAATTGGAACCATGTCTATTTTCACTAATTAAAAAGTTAAATAACAACTTTTGATTAGTTACCTGACTGATCGTTACGATTCCGTATAACTCACCTGCACAAACCGGATAAGTGTAGCTTTCCCGACGTTTTTGAAACAAATCTATTGCATTAAAAAAATGTATAGTCAAACTAGGCTGTATTAAAACTGCGAGTTGGACTAGTTGGTACTTATGCATGGTGGTAAACGCTTAAAAACAGGGACAAAGAAAGGAGCACAGAGGACGAGGCGTAACTTGCAACTGAACTTTACTGAAGGAAACACATATGTGTTTCCTTCAGTAAAGTTCAGTTGCAAGTTACGCCTCGTCCATGCGTGCTTCTTTCTTTGTCCGTGTTTTTAGGCGTATTTACCACCAAACTAGGCTCGGCGAGCCTAGTTTGGGTATGAGTATATGGGCTAGGGTAGTGGTGCAAAACTATCAATAGCACTACCGATAGTATCGATAGTCACCAGAATTCTGACTATCGATAGTAAAAAAGACTATCGATAGTACTATCGATAATCGACTGTCGAAAAGCTATGGATAATACTATCGATAATCGACAATCGGTGGGGGCAAAGAAAATTCGTCGAGTCCTGGTTCATTCGCCGTGACTCATCGGTGTGCAACACCAACCGTGGCCCCCTGCCGGACGTTTACGGGGACGTGTGTGATAAGTAGACTGGTCGACCTCACCTCATTTGTGTCAGTGTATACTGAAGACGCCACCTGCATAGGTGGCGAAACGTCTGTCCCTTTTGTTATTAATTTGTTATGTTAAGTCGGAGTAAACCTTTTCAATCAGGAGAATTATCATTAATCGACTATCGGGAAGCTATCCATAGTCGACTATCGTAAACCTATCGATGGTACTGTCGACGATTTACTATCGATAGTTTTGCGGCACTAGTAGTTTGCGTCGCTCCCTTTTCTATTTCTATCGCTTTATTTTTTTTATTTTTTTTTTTTCAAATGGGACACCAACTAGCCCAAGCACTTACCATCCCAACTTTGGTTCAGCTTTCAGGGATGACGAAGACGGGAGTTTGGGTGAGGAGAAGACAAAGGGAGGCGAAGGGGCGGCGGTGCGGCAACTAGGTAGGGCGAGGGTAATAAGGGCCGGGGAGGAGGTAGCAGACGGAACGCTGGAGAGGAGATTGAGAAACCTCCTTCTCTCTTTAGCCTTCCGTCTGCTTCTTACTCCCCGGCCCGTCTTACCCTCGCCCTACCTACTTGAGTTGTAACGGACTATAGTGGTGCAAAACTATCGATAGCATTATCAATAGTGTCGATAGTCGCCAGAAATCTGACTATCGATAGTAAAAAAAAACTATCGATAGTCGACTATAAAAAAACTATCAATAGAGTCGACTATCGATAGTTCTGAGACAGTATCGATAGTTTTTACGAAACTATCGATAGTATCGATAGTCAATTTATCGATAGTTTTGCATCGCTAGTATATGGGCTACGCAATGTTGGCTAGGCTAGGTGGTGTTCGACTATGTAGAGGTAAACTAGGGTAGCCTTGAACCACATACAATCCTGGGCAGGCTAGACAAGAGCTTAAAGGTATACTGAACCAAAATTTCGAACTCACAAAACAAGGCTAGACGGATAGGCGGGACGCTGCAAAACCCCCCAAAAAATCACTCATACAGCGATATATCTAACGGACAGCCGTATTTTTGGAAAAGAAGTGCGCGATTGAACACGGCCAACGAGGCCTAAGAGACAAGTCACGTCACGATTCCCATTCCCTCTCCTCCTCGCTACGTCCCGTCGAGCTGGTGAACCAAAGCAAGGAGGAGAGAAGCGAGGCAGCTTTCCCTCATTCTCAAACTCTCCCGGAGGACAATGACGTCAAAGACCTCGCCTGATCGCGCCCTTCTTTTCCAAAAGTACGGCCATCCGTTTGAGAAATCGATGTGCGAGTGATATTTTGGAGTTCGTAGCATCCCGTTCAATGCTTCTACGGCCTTATTTTGCGAAATCCTGATTTCGGTTCAGTATCTCTTTAGGTCATACTCTTTGACACAAGGAAGCCCTCAATATAGTATGTCATAAAATAAATTTCCCCGACAAAGATTTTTAGCGCGATATTTACGTCGCGAGACTAATTTCGAGCTAAAAGTCCAATGGATACTTTTATTTCAAGGTCGTCGTCACGAGACAAAAGCATGTTTCGGTAACCACTCCAACCTAAAATGTACGCGACACATTTTAATTTTTTTTTTTTTTTTTTTATGTTGTGGGCTGCGCGTCCTATGCAGGCACTTTAGTTCAGAGTCTCTTTTAAAGTTAGTAACAACCGTAGCTTAAGTAAAAAATTCTGTCTCGATCACATTCACCCATATAACGAACAATGATATCCTTTGTGCCGATGACAACTCCCTGTTGATCCCCGCAGGACCCTTTCTGGAGGGCCGGCTTCGTCAGACCCCTGCAGCTTTCAGAGTCCCTGCGGCGACAAACTTTGGAGGTGCGTTAACCGCTGGTTCAGTAGAGAAAAGAATTAAAAAGCTGCTGCATACTTTATTGCGTTTGTGACAGGCATAGCTGAAAGCAAATTCATGCTTTCAAAGGTGAAACTTCTATGGTTGTTGATTTGCCTCAAAATTGATTTCGCAAAGTTATTGGACGTTCGAATTTGGTCCGCACCGTTGTTTTCAAACCGAAGGGCTCTGCTGGCAACACAAAACGTAACAGATTTTTTTTTCGTGTTATTCCCAGTCTGTTATTAGCCATCATTCATTCATTCATTCATTCATTCATTCATTCATTCATTTGTCTATTTTTGTGCTTATGAACAGCTTTTGCCTTTGTAATGATGCACAATTAAGATATAGCAAAAAGAAAGGAATAATTCTACAGACTGACAAGAGAAAACCGTGAACGCTACAAAAGATGGTTTAAATTTTATAGATTTGTAAGAGAAAACTTGAATGCTGCAAAAAATGGGTTAAAAACGTCAATGCAGGAATCGTCGAAAGTATTATACAAGGTCTGAATGCGTGTCATGAGGCAGGTTTGGAAGAATTGATCGACATAAAATGGAAGAGAAATTCGCAAAAATTTTCTCGGAACATGAATATTTATCGCTGAAGTTAGGTCAGGGCAATCAATGACTCCGTGGAGGCATTTGAACAAAAATGTATGAGATCTCTGTCGCGTCGTCTGGCCATCAAAGTAGAACAATTGTATCGTTCTAAAAGTTGTCTATATTCAAGGTAAACAGTGCGACCGACATACCGGCAGTAAAAAATTCGAAAGAAACGTTTCTGGACAATTTCTATCGACTCTTGGTACGTACGCCCAAAAGAATTCTACACAACAAAAGAAAAATCCAGCTTACACCTGATTAATGAAAAGTATAATTGCATAATACAAGCCGACATGGAAAACTCACGTGTAATTCTGGATATGATTATAAAGGGTATAACCGTTAATATATATCCACGTTGTACTTTGTGCAGTACAACTTGTTCCCAACAAATTTCAGGAAGTTCGTTGGCGTGGATTGAATGTTGGGAACGACAAAGATTCGCGACATACTTTGTTTTTTTCTAAACTGCCTGCTCGACCTGCAAGTTCGCCAACACGCGACGCCGCTCCACTGAAAGGCACCGGAAACTTAAACATTGGTTTTGGTATACGTTGTGGCGTGTTCTCAGCAATTCTAAACTCAGGAATAATGAATAGCACGCCGGGAAGTATAAAGTCAGGGTATGCCGAAAATGCGGTTATTTCGAGTAGAATAAAAAAAGAAAACCGCTAGAGCCTCCGTTTAAAATTGTGTTGGTCACTGTGGAATGCCGCCGAGACGGAACCCTACTGAGATGCCTTGTCTAAGGGGTGATTCCGCTGGTCGATTTGGAGTGTTACGAAAAGCGCTCCGTACTCACGTTTTTTTAGATACTAGCAGCTCGCTCTATCGTGTGGGCCAGCATGCTAGGACACAATGCACACCAAAACCAGTCCTTGAGAATAAGTGATCAGAATTCCTCAGAACACACGAAGTGGCTGTCTAGCCTTGTGCTGTTCCGTTGTATAGGCAGCCGACTTGCTAGCATAACAGCTCTGCATTAGCAACTCAAAGTCCAAATTACAGGGCCCAGTAAAGAAAATAAAACCGTTTTTATTCGTCCTCGGGAGCTACCATGTATTCAGCCTGCTATTGGCGACTTCAGCGAAATCGACGCCGCGTAGCGGCAACGACGAGAAGCTCGGGAAAGGAGGTCGTTTCGACTCCGTTGTCTGCAGTCGCTGCTTGGTTCTCGTCGTTCCCAGTAATTATTTTTATGCTTCCGTCGTGTCATTCCTGCGCACTGACTAGAAAAATCTTTCTACCGTCGAAAAATCGCTTTATTCTCCTATGTAACACCGATTTTACGCTGCAGTGAAAGAAATTTATGGTGGTCCGCGTGCTGAAAGACGAAAACGACCTCCTTTCGTCCGCCATTTTGCCTGACCAGCGCGCCCCCTATAGTTCGCTGGAGTCGCGAATAGGGAAAGAAAGGTCGGGGAGGAGGAAGCAGACAGAATGCTGGAGAGAGATTTCCCCTTCTCCTCTCCAGCATTCCGTCTGCCCCCCCCCCCCCCCCCCCCCCCCCCCCCAAGCCTTCCTCTTCCTCATCCTACGGTTTCCTACCTTCTTGAGCTGTAACTTATTATACCACATTCAGCACCATGTATTCAGCCTACAACCACAGTCAACAGCAACTCGCCCAAAAATCAGCACTGAATAAATGAACTATGCATCTATCGCAGAAGGTTGAAATTGTGAGGGTGATGTTAGCGGCGGTGATGGAATGCAAATGTTTGAGAACATGACGTACTGGAATCAAAAGATAGATCAGGAGAACGAAGTTTCTCTTTGTGCCGACGTGTACTTAGACAGGCCATTCGTCAAACCCGTAACATTTATTTCGGTGATAAAAAAAAAAAAAAAAATAAAGGCGCTACGGGCCTGAATAGGCCTCTTCTTTGGACTCAATAAAGTTATTTCCTCCTCCTCCTCCTCTGCAAGGAAACATTTTTGTATTTCTTGCAGCATTTTTTTTTTTTTTTGAAATAAATGTCATGCGCACCCACAATGCTACTTTTTGATTTGACGAATATTACGCCAAGGTAGACCTCGGTAACCGGAGAAATTTCGTCGTTCTGTTTTAGCTTTCAATGCCGATAACGTCGTATGCTCGCCAACTTTCGCAGTCTACCACTAACGCTAGCGTCAGATGTTTACACGGGGCTTCAACTTTCTGCGAGGGCCGAAAAACAAGGTTTCGTTTTTTCTACCAGATTTGATGCGTTAGTTGTTGTACCCAATTGTCAGCAGCTGTTGGAGAGGAATGCCAGTAACCACTTGTGACACTGCCCGATGAAGTGCACATAAAGTATTGAATGTTTAACCCTTATTCGGGCAGTCATTCAAAAATGGAACTAAAATTATATCACAATCAGTATTTCCTTAAGGAACCAATTCAAGCACCAAAACATTATTTTTTGTGGCATTTTATTTCACATTTAAGAGATAGGACATGTATCTCCCAGTGCACACTGCCCGTTAGGGGATAACAAAATGTTGAATATTTGAAACAATAATTACTTCTTGTGGTACAACCTGAAGCAGTTTCTTGGGGACTTTCCCGTCACTATGCAAAGCCTAACTTTGCACTTTTCACAGGCAATTGATGTTTGGCCGCTTGGGCAGTACCTGCAGCGACCTTTGCCTTCCAGTGTTGGTAGGTGACCCACACCGTCGTAGCGGACATCGGTGACAGGTGCTGCCGTGGTCTGCATTCTTGGGCGCTGCGCCGCAGGTTCTTCATCGAGGGTGGAAGAAGGTCTCCCTCTTTTCGGGGGGCTTGCATGCATCAAAGCTTCTGAAACAGCGAGTCGAAATTGTTTCAGTCGCATTGCCTTCACGCCAGTGAGGTTTGACTGTCGTCGGTGTAGTAGCCAAGCGTTGTTCACGGATATATCGAGAAGCTGGCTGAAGATGCCTAAGTACCATCGCTTTGTGCGGAATGGGGTGCGATAAAGCGCTGCGTACATGTCTGCAAGGTCAACACCGCCCATGTGAATGTTGTACTGTTTCACAATTTGTGGGCAAGAAACTGGAATCTTTTGACGCTCCTTCTTGTCAAACCTGTTCGCTGTTTCCACTGGGTCTTGTGAGACACAAGAGCTTGCAACTATTACAGTCTTGTTGCCAGCCCATTTCACGACTGCAAGTCCTGCCACATTGTCCACTTTGTAGTCAAAGCTGCCTCTTCCGTCCTTCAGCAGTGACTTGTCATCCTTTAGGGAGCAGCCTCGAAGCCTGTTGCTTCGAATGGTGCCGAGACTGTGCAAAGAATACCTTTCTTTCAGTCGTGAGATCAGTTCCAGCGAGGTGAAGAAATTATCAAAGTAGACGATGCTCTCATTTGGACGAGAAATGCTCTCGCACAAGTGCAACACAACCTTTGCGCCGAGACCAAGCGCCTCTTCCTCAAGTCTGATACCTTCGAATGTTGTTGCGCCGGTGTACAGAATGAAGTCATGAACCATCCCAGAAACACCCGCACGTACAAACAGTTTGAAGCCCCACTTTTTAGGTTTTTTGGGGAGGTACTGCCTCAGGTTCCCCGCCTTTTTACCCTTGTACGGGATCATCATCTCATCAATGGAGAAGAGATTTTCGCTCTCTGTGGCCTTGCATTTGCTCCAAATGTGCTCAAGCACAGGTTTTATCTTGTAGGCTCAGTCAGTTTCAACTGGCTGGAGGTTATCAATAAAATGGATGAACCTTCGGAGCTTCTTGAACCGTTTTACAGGCATCACATTGGCGATCTTGTCACATCTTGTTTGATTGGCCCACTAGTCTTCAAACGAAGGCATCCCGACGACGCCCATCATAAGAAGAATTCCGATGAAGGACCTTAACTCTGCAACGTTCGTGTTGATTGAGCATCCGGTCTGTTGAGTGGAATACAGATTTGTCTCGTAAACCACCTTCTCAATGAACTCATCGCCAAAATACATCTGAAAATACTGCAGTGGAGTGAGATCTTCCGGTGCAAGCTCAAACTGCGGTTCTGGAGCTCGGAAGTCGTGGTTGAAACTTGTCTTTCTCCATTTGTACTTGTCACCTTGTTTCGACGAGGCGGCGTTCTTTGGCAATTCGGCTTCGTCTTCCGAGAGGGATTCTTCTACTTCCAAGCTTCTACTCCTTGCCTTGAAGCTGGTGTCATCATTGTCCGTGTCCGTTTCATCATCGCTTGATGAGTCGACGTCGGATATTCCACCTTCAGGAGGGATCACTGTGGCTCTCTTTCTCAATTGTGAGCCATAAAATGTCCTTGCAGTTAGCTCCTGCACAAAACAAAAATAAAAAAAAAACATTGGAAAAACGTATACAAAACAGTGGAACGAATACCCCAAACGTGCAGTGTATCCTGTGAGATACACACGGATTATCACCCTGCTTTGCATAATTGGATCGGGGTATTCGATTAAAAATACATCACCAAAGTGTTTGCACACTTTTGTATAAAATCGCAATGTTAGATTTTGATTACCGTTTCAACGTTTAGAGTACAAAGTAGCACTTGCCGTGGACACGTGGACGCCAGCACTGGTCGACGCCATGTTCTGTCACTCACGAAGAAACACTTGCTGTAGGCTCCGGGAGGTGGCGCTAGGTGTCTCGGCCGCCGCGGAGGATGTGTCCCATGAGATACATTGCCCATTTGAGGGAGTATATATTTACAGTGATTTTTATTTGTGCGTTTTAAGTCTGTATCCCCGGAGATACAATAAACGAAAGAGGGTTAATGGTGTTACCTTTCAGGCACAACCGATGTCCGTCAACGGTTCCTTCAGGCAGCAGCACTGGGCGTATGCAAAGAATTCTCACTCTTTTCAATGCGTAGGGGCTCTCGGGTACTGAGTGTCCGTGGATGTAACACCGATGTCGTCAGTGTCACGTGACGTCGTCCAAAAGGCGCTCTAAATTCATATGTCTCACGTGACGCTAATGACTTCATATATAAGTGCATTCACAAAACCATGGCAGTCGGCCCATGGTTGTGTTCTTAGTGAGTTTGCAAAAGAATTGCGAAGAGGCCCTATCAATGGGGTGGCACTCAGTTGGTCTAACGACGTTTTAGGGAACTTTCCATCGAATGACAGTTTAGCGAATGGCCGGCCACCGCGAAGCGACGTTTATGGGTGCGCCAAGTGGGTTAACATTTCCGTAATGCGCCGCCGCAGACTGTCACCGCTAAGCGGCGTGAACACAGGGAAGGGAGGGGGGGGGGGGGGGATTACGCACGATTTTGGTATTGCTAAAACGTCGATTCGCTCAAACAGCGCTGTTCGCTAAAACGTCATTTGCTCACGTGATGTCTACCCTATAAATGCTAAGCATTCAAAATGTATTCGGGAAGTGCCGAAGAGACACGAGCCATGACAAATTACTTTTTTTTTGCAGGGGTTCAGTCAGTTTATAGCCCATCGATAAAGGTGAGGCGACGATCAGTACGACATATTGCGTCGATCTTCACGAGGAATTTCTCATTTTTTGTTTTTATTTTAACAGCTTCTTCAAACCCCATATGGTCATTTCTGAGAGTGTTTCAAGTTGCGAGGTCAGTATTCTTGTCAAGTCTTTGCTTACACACAACACTGACTCCATGATCAAAAGAAAAGACAAGTACCAGAAAGCTCGAAGACAAAAGCAGCTCGGCTGTGGAAGCAGCTTGAGCATACCGGTTTTGATTCTGGTAATAATTCCCCGTCTTTTAATATAGCAGGTGTTTTAGCAAAGACCTTCAGAAATCCCTAAAAATAGGGTGGCTGAAAAAACAAATTTCCGGGAACAAATTTTCAGCCACGGCGGACATCAGGGATAAAAAAAGAACATGCTAATTATCTTAATAATTAACAAAAATTTTCTAACTTTGCAATTAAAGAAAATAAATATACGATTCCAATCAGAAACCTACTTAGTATCATCGAAAACCACTAAATCAACTAATTATAGAAAAATGCACGGCGCAGAGCACGTCGTGCAAAACTATTTCTATAAATAGATCACTCTAGCGGATCACATATCCCATGGATAAAAATATCAACATACCCGTAAAGTTCCGAGAGGACGCCCACCCCCGAGAGATCGCCCATCTCGTTTTTCTGGCTAAATATCTAACATAAAAATTCCGGAACACCGCCCACCCCCAATTCCCATCGGACGTCACGCGATCTCCAACGAGAATCGCATCAACCGCGCAATTTGCTGTGCCGGCGCGTCCGACAAGCAAGTTCATAGCGGGTTCCCGCGTTTTTGGTCCGCGATCTGCGCGCGCAATATCGGCTCACTCGGGTTGCTCCCGCATGTATGTTGCACCGTGAAATGCGAATCTGCTCCGTCCGCAATCTGCGGTATCCGTTCCCGTCCTCCGTGACATAAAGTTTGTAGCGGATTCCCGCGTTTTTGTTCGCGATCTGCGCGCGCGATATCGGTTCCCGTGACAGGCGAGTTTGTAGAGGGTTCCCGCGTGTTTGTTGCACCACAAAACTTGAACCTGCTGCGTCTGCGATATTCGTTCCCGTGAGATGCGAGTTTTCGGTGGGTTTCCACGAGTCCTTCCTACCGTGAAACGCGACCTGCGGTATCCTTTCCCGGAGTTCGTAGCCGATTCCCGCGTGTTTATCGCATCGTGAAAAACGCGAATTTGCGGTGTCTGCGTTCATGCGGTATCCGTTCTCGCGTCACGTGGTTTGTAGCGGGTGCCAGACTGTTTATAATTAATTTTTGATAAAGTTTTGCTGTGGCATCCCCAAAGATAGCCCATCCCATGTTTTTCACCATTTATCTCTTCATTTTTGGTGGGCGTTCTTTGGGAACTTTACGCTAATCAGCTAACATCTTACTGTAGAATTCTGCTTGATGAGAACTAACTGAAAGTGGTAATATTTTTCAGGTGCAACTTCAACTGATAACAAGGACGTTATCTTCAGAAACCAGGACAAGGGCTCCATGAGCTTCATTTAACTTTCTTTTATAGTCATTTCATTACTCATCATTATGAGTTACTACAGACAATATGAAAGGTTCTCATAGCAAGCACCATCTAATAGTGAGTAAACCTTCTCTCATAGCTAAGCTATTTGGTATATCACTTCCAAATTCCATTATTTAGGTCAATAAAATATCGAGACCCATTCCGTGTTGACATAGTCACCTTCTTGTTTGGCATTCCATACGAGCATTTGATGCCCTATCGATCACCTTTCTTTAGCTGCGTCTTACAAATATGATTTGTTTGATGATTGATGCCATGCACATTACACTAGTCATCATTACAACGTTTCGGAACATTGTTACACATAATCGCAAGAAGTAAAGAGAAGACACATAGTGAAATTGATTTTATAAAGCAGTTTTTATGTGCAGTATTCTTTATAAAATGTAATCTCTTGGTTTCCTTGCAAATGAACAAAATATGTGAGGTTTCATGTCAGCAAGGATCACTTCAGAAATCTTTTTTTCTTTTTGCAAACTAGTTAGAAGCCCTCTTCAACATTAAAACGTTTCCAACAGAAACATTGACCGCCTCCCAACTTCATGCCTTTTTTGTGCACCTAAAGAATTTACCTTCTTTTAAATAAAACAAATATAGAGAAAATTGGTCACGAGACTCATTTTGAGTATTGGGAGGTGCTTCGATGTCAGGCCAAGATAGAAGCAGGGTTCGGAATGGCGTCTCTCTAAAGATGAGTCTCACAGCATACTGTCTAAAAGTTTTTCTTTTTTTTTCTTTTTTGGAAAAATTCATTTTAAGGCATTAGCAAAACAGTTTAAGAGTTTAAGACTTTAATCCCATGAGTTCACGAAATCTTCAGCTAGAAACATTTAATGCAGCCGCAATGAGGCTAAAGTCAGTGACTAAAATTATGGGGCTATGCTCACTATGACATCATGGGGCTGTATCACACTTAACTCACACAGTACTGATCAGCTTCCTTGTTAGCCATATGTCTTTGGGAAAGCTTTTTTGCAACTAGAATGTCTGCTACCACCGGAAGCCAAATTTCACCTAAGTGGCAGAGATCACTTTTGAATCGTGCAGCAAATATGGACGCAGTGTGAATATGTTAAACTGCAGTCCATAGGCATTGCTAAGCGTCATGAAGTAGTCAATCATGTAGTTTAACATCTGAGACTATAGTGCAGAAAAGACAGTTTTTTTTTTCCTTTTCTGCACCACACTCTTGGGTGTTAAACGACATGATTAGCTACCACCAGCTCGCTTCGCACTTAGTTTTTAATGCGAAAGCATTAACTGTCTCATGGAGGGAGCCGAAGTCATCAGCTTTGAAACCGTGCCCAACGGCACCTTAAATCCTTTCTCCAAGTGAAGCCAGCTCCCAGCTATGGTACCACGCGAAAAGCCTAGCCAATCGGCACCTAAATTCCCCGATCCCAAAGGAGCGTAGTAAAGATGATGGATTTTCGGTTTCGGTCCCATTGGCTGGCGCGTGTCGACGAGGCTCCCATTGGCCGCTGTGCGTCAGTTTCAACGACCGCTCTCCCCATGGCGCTGCTGGTCTGTCAGCGCGCCGCTAACACAGAGCGTCTAAGGTCAGAGCGGCGAGAAGAGGCGCCCCCTCCTCGCCGACAGAGCGCGCCGCTCTGCGGTCCGACGCATATACCCTGCAGACGGAATAAGAGAGCGGAAAAATGATGTACATGCTTTCACATTCACAACTCGTAAGAAGTGCTTAGGCGTACGGGGAGCATTTTTTCACACGAAGCAGTCAGTAAGGTATTTACAGCTGGCAATGTCATTATGATTAGAAGCTGATCAACGGGCAAAATAGCGTGCAATTTTGACATTCAGAACGCTATTGCCTCAAAATTGCCTGTTGTCGTCTTTTTTTTTCTTTTTTTTTTTTTATGAATGAGCTATTGCTGACAGGCAACTTTTTGTTGAGTGCCTTTTCAGTCCCACGACAGTTAGAATTAAAGTTTGTACAGATCTTTATTCAAAAACTGTTAGTAAAGTGCTGGTTTCTATTTCATACAATGCGGTGCTGTGAATTCAAATGTGCAATATCACGCACTGCTTCTCCATCAACACCACTTTTATATATGGTTGTTGGTGATGGGGTCATGTGACTGCCCAATGTAAAATGCACCCAGAATGAAGCCAAATGCTTTCACATCTCTAAGGAGGTTCTATCCACTGGTGCCTACATGCATACACTGACAGAGCTCGTAGCATGGGTGAGAAGTTAAATTCCTGGCCCTTCTACAGTGATGATGATGAGACTAGAACTAATATTTCACGTGATTATCACATTTTGCCACACGTTGGCAAGTTAGTAATGTTCATCACGTTCCCAAACAAACAGCTTTCTAAAACACGATGCTTCAAAGAATAGCCATCATAACATATAACAGCTTTTTTTTAAAGTTTTTTCACAAAGCAAGATTATGCACATGTTCGGCTGGGTGTACATGTTCGGCTGGAGGGACAGCTCTACCACTACGCACCCCTGCACTGCAAGGTGACAGGGGGAACATTTACGGCAGAATAGAGCGCGAAAGGAATGCTACTTGGCTTTCAAATTCATTTCTGCACACTTTCTAGTTGCACACGGCCATTCTTTTGTTTTCACTCGTGAAAAAGGAATGATGGAGCCCATTCTGCAAAGTATGTTTGGAAAAGTTGTCGCTGGAGGTGTCGCAGGTTGCGTCGCAAATCTTATTGACAAGGTATTTTTAGGAAAGCAAAGCGTGAAAACGATATGGTTTCAATCTTTAAAAGAGCCCTGCCCTTACCTACACTCCAGGTTTAGAGTGTTTATGTTAAATCAGACTGTCTGTATCTTTGCTTTAATGCCACGTAGATGCTGCGAGGCACCGATTTCAAACACCGCGCTTGTCACTACCCTCGCTACGATGTCAAGGGCACGTCTCTGACTGGTGTCTTTACCGCGTCCTCATTTGTGGCCCTTCCATTTTCACACGATGACGTCACACTCCTGTCATGCTGTCGCCTGCCGCGACCCTGGTGGTGACGTATGCAACAACGGAGGCAGATGCCTGTTTTACTGTAGCTCGTTCTACAGCCCGACAGTCCGCCGAAACTTCAGCAGCCAGGGGTCTGGATGCCACGACGACAGAGACAGCTCATACTTTTTTGCCAGAGCTTTTACAACCAAGAGCCAGGATCGAGACATCGGACAACGTGACACGTTGGCTCATGTGACACAATCTGTGACTTCTCCGGGACCGGTTTAAACATGTGGGCAGTATATATGATGCACCGGCTAAAGGGGCGGTGCAACAATGTTCTGACTTCTGACCATCTGGCCGGTTCTTGGAGTTGGTCCGGCGGATGTACACTGCGGCGAGATGCCGCGTTGGTTTCCATATGCCGGCAACTCAGTTCAATCGGACCTAACCTAACAAAACCCTATGTAGCTTAACTAGGGTGACCAGACGTCCCGCTTTGGGCGGGACAGTCCCGTTTTTGAGATTCATTTATGTTGTCCCGTCATTTTGATGGAAGAAGCCTCGCGCCCATGGTCGCTAAAACGTGCACACCCTCAAAAAAAAAAAAAAAAAAGGTATCACCTTACACCCTTTTGTTTCATGTAATGCACCCTAAAACTTCAGTCCGACGTACAGCGCACTATAGTCGAACAGACGGCCCCAAATTGTACGAGGGGCTTCGCTTCATAACGGTGCGATGGAACTTGTTAAATAGTTAAAGTACGTATGAAAGACCACAGAAAGAACACTGAGCTTTTGCAGTAGGGCCAAGAAAAGCCCAATTATTTTTGTTTTTGTCTTTTGTAGTCAGTAACACGTACATTACTTATTTTAAAAAGTTGTACCACACGGCTATCAAACCTCTCGTGAAAGTTGGTACCGTCCGTTCGACGTCTGTTAGCTGTACGCCTAACTGAAGTTTTAGGGTGCCTTATATGGGACGAAGGGTGTAAGAATACACCCTTTTTGCTGAGAGTGCATTTGAGAAATCAGTACTAAGTAAATGGGAGTAAACCCACAAAATGTTTATTCCGTGGAAACGCGATTCTATAAAAATAAATATAAATGGAAATATTATCCCCCCTACAGCCAAGGAGATTAGAAGGGTAGGAGGGGGCATGACGTCAGCCGTGTAGCCTCCACAAGCCAAGCTCCGTTGACGCCTCGCCTCTTTCTCATTTTCCTCCTTACCCTCCTCACTTATCGGCCCAGCACGTGACGTACCGGACGTGACCTACCGGACCTTCGATCTGATAAAACCTACCGGACGGAGCGCGCGCAAGCCTGCAAGGAGTCCTACTACAATCAACGGTCCATTTCGCACGTGACATGTCACGGGCACCAATTGCCAGCGAGATCTGGGGGTCACGTTGGGCACAACATCGTTTAAACTTTTTATGACTAGGCTTCACACACGTTGCAACGCGCCCCCTCCTAGTACTTCTAACCTCCTTGCATACAGCACAATCTCCAGCTAGGGGTGTCGCGAACTTTTGTCGACCCAGATTTTTAGGTCGAACTTTCGGGGTTCAACTGGGTCGAACCGGTTCGACGAACCTTCGACCTTTTCACCAGATTCGACCGGTTCGACTTTGTGGACAGTGTGGCCAGACCTTGATACAAGCATGTTTAGGTTTGGAGAATGTCTTTTTTTAAGAAAAGGGTTATTTTATTTTATAAACAGTTGCAATTAAAAGAAACTAATTCTAATCACTGAAGAGATTAATAACTTAAATTTTTTGTACTGTATTAAGTGAAATAACCAATCAGTGCTGCCCTTAATTTATCCCTTAGCCATTACCATCCAATCCGAAGCCAACTGGCCAGCCTGTCGCGCATGCGCACACGAGTCGAACTTCAATACAAGGTTCGTCGAATTTTCCACTAAAAGTTCGAAAAAGTCGAACCTGGTCGAACTCGAACCTCGGCCGGTTCGCGACACCCCTATCTCCAGCTCTTTCCCTCGGTACATAACATGGTACCCCTGCCACAAAGCTGCCAGACTTTTCTTGTAGTACTACTGAATTTGACATGTTAGTTTGTCAAGGCTCCGTGTGAATACCGTTACGCTGCCACTCCGGGAATTCGTTGTAACTGCTGCTTCTGCTGACGGCGGCGTCTCTCTCCACGAGCCAGCCAATTCCGGCGTGAGCGCCGTTGTTAGGGGGTGTATCGCCTGCGCGTTAACAATATGCGGCCGGGCGGCGGTGCCCTTGATATCCCTTGGGCGCCGCCGGCCAGTGTTTTCTCTGCCCAGTGGTGGCTGTTTCAGGGGGAAGCAATATACATGCCTTGCCCCCCCCCCCCCACACACACACACACTCCAAAACACGGGGGGGGGGGGGGGGGGGGGGGGCAAGCGTCCCCCTTGCCCCCGCGGTTGGTACGCCCATGATACGTGAACTTTATTTGATGAAAAAGAAACACAACACATTAACGCAACTTCATTGTTCGGAAGCAAACACTAACTAAACTGGATATCATTAACCAGAAAGGTACAAATGCAGTACAGGAGACTAATAGTACGGCGCGAGGAGTTTGTTCTCCGTGTTCCGATAACAATACTTAGCGGACACACGTTGAAGATAATCGAATTGAGCACTTGTGTGGTGTGTGCCACTATGACCGTAATTATGGGCACGAATTATGTGTCTATAGACCCGTTGCTCTGGGGCAGGGGGCGCGAGCGGATCCGCAAGACGCGACCATGTTATGATGGCTGAACCATCCAGGTGGCTCTGTAACATTCGATTTTGCACGTGCCACGTTCGAATGCAAGCATCTGAAAATGCGCGATAACAAAACCTCTAAAAAATAAAAATTAAAAAAAGAATTATGCAGCTCGCGGCCGCAGCGTCTCATTAAACATTTCTTTCATCTTTGCCTTCTTTCATAGCTTCCACGAGCACGTATGTTTCACTTTACGTTATAGCAAAGCCGAAGCTACTCGCAAAAGCACGTCCTCCTGAAAGATGCTCGCACTGCACGAGCGCGCGTGCTTGACAGGGACGCTGAAAGCTCGCAGCTCGTTCTTGTAGCCTCTGCTACGCTGGCACCTAGAATGGAACGGAGTAGCGTATTGACGCATGTTCGAAACCCGAACCAAATATTCTATTTTGCTCGCCTGGAGCGCTGCTCAAAACTTGAGAGCTACGGGCCTATACCGAACAGGACGTACGGCATCTCTTGCGGTGATGAAAACATGCGCTTGTATTTCCACGTGCACCAAGCGTGCCTATTTTGGGTCGTAATCCGGAACCGAAATCAATCTTCCCGCGTTGTCTGGCTACCGTTCTCTATAAACATCCAAAATAATATAAAAAAGATGAAAATTTTTTATTGCTTTGATTACAATATTATTTCGTGCACCTTGGTGAACTTGGCGAATTTAATATCACAAAAAGTTGAAACACTCATAAACATGATCTGGCAACCATGGAAACGCTCCGAATCCGGGAGACAAAAGAAGGCCAAAACCTTGTGGTGATAGCGGAGGGACTGAACGATGTATTACGAGGGAACGGGGGAGGGGTGGGGAAGCAGTTGCGCAGGGGAGTGAGGGAGTTGAGGGCGACATCAGACAATGTAGAAATCCATGTCTGCACAGTGCCAGAGGTGAGGGGGCAGGGCGTTCACATCGAGAGAGCCGTGGTGGCCGCAAACCGAGACATCAGGAGACTGGGAAGGGAGATGGGTTTCGGGGTGATGGACATGAATTGGGAGGTGCGTAATAACAGAGCGAAGGCTTTCGAGGGGACCGGTATCCATTTCAGCCCCTACGTGGGGAGGGCCGTTGGGTGGCGGATGGCAGGGAAGGCGGTGGCTTTTTTAGGAGGCCCCAAAGCTCTAAGGGCGAAGAATCTTGCCAGAACGAGGCGAAGGGCCCGTAGGAGAGGGGAGGTGGGGTGGGCACATCAGAGGGACACCGGAGGGCAAAGGGGTAGAGGAGAGCGGCGATGTGGGTTTGGGGGAGGTGGCCAGGGAGGGTGGGAGGAAGCCACGCAGAAACAGGAAGAAGAAGCTACTTAACATAGCTTTCATAAATATGCAGGGGGGCAGGAACAGAATAAAGTGGGAGGAGATTGAGGAGCAATTAGAAAGCGAAAACTTTGCAGTGTATGGATTAGCAGAAACACATCTGAGGGATTTGGAAGAACCACCACACATACCGGGATATCATTGGATGGGATGCAACCGGGCCAACGGGGAACGCAAGGGAGGCGGATTAGGGATTTTAGTGAAGGGTCAGGAATGGGAAAGGGAACGAGAGAACTGCAGGGAACACATGTGGATCAAAGGCAATATTGGAGGTTTAGACACAATCCTGGGTTTTGTGTATCTAAAAACAGGGAGTGATGCAGGGGAGGAAAACGCAGAACACTTAACATGCATATCAGGAGACGTTAGGGAAATCGGCACTAACAAGGAAATAATTATCCTGGGGGACATGAATGCACATTTGGAAGACTTTGATGGACATACGGATACAACAGGGAGGATGTTAGAGGAGTTCTGTGAAGCTCTTGATCTGGTATTGGTTAACGCCCAGGTAAAATGTGATGGAAAAATAACATGGGAGAGAAAGAACTCACACTCGACTATCGACTACTGTTTAATGTCACGGAAGATATACAACAGACTTGGAGGTATGGAAATAGATGAGGAAAGCACAAAAAGTCTGGGGAGCGACCATAAGAGAATCAAGATCAGATTTGGTACAGTAAAATCAGAAACGCAAAATCAAAAACAAGAGGGTAGAAATAACTTAAATGATAAACAATTACAGGAGGTATCTAAGTGGATCGAGAACATAGTATCCAAGCTACCGGAAAGAGAATGGACATATGAAGACTTAGTTACTGTTTTCAAAAGAGGATTAGAGAAATATCGAACCAGACAAGGAGGAAGGAAACATAAACGCAAGCTCAAAAGCTGGTGGGATAAAGAGGTTAAGGCAGCAATATCGAGACGCCAAGCGGCATCTAGAGAACACAGATGGGCAAAAAAAAAGGGGGCCACTCCAGCCGAAGTGACAGCAAAATGGGAGGACTTTCAGGAACGAAAGCGGGAGGCATCAGCATTAATACAGGCCAAAATTGGGAGGGCAGGGGTCCAGTGGATGATAGAGATAAACCAAAAGGATAGGAATGCGGCAAAAAGGTTCTGGGAACACATCAGTGCGCAGGGAAAAAAGACTGAGGGGTACCAGCAGACACTAATCACACAGGAAGGGACAAAGGTAGAGGGGGAAGAGGCAAGGGAATACATTAGACATACAATCGAAGCAGCATTTTCAGAGCTAGAATCAGATCAGGCCATAGGGAATAATAGCATCTACACAACACAAGAGGAGGATCATAGTGAAGGAGAGGAAATGACCATAGGAGAATGGGAGAAAGCAGAAGGAAGGGTTCCGGCTGGAACTGCGACAGGTCCAGACGGCATACCAATGAGACTGATAAAAGTTCTAGGCCAAACAAGCAAATTGAAACTAAGGCAGGTGATTGACCAGATACTTATGGGAGGGGAGGTACCCAGTGACTGGAAATTGAGCAGGATGAGATTATTATATAAGGGCAGGGGAAACAAAGACAGTATCAAATCATACCGACCAATCACAGTAACTGCAGTAATATACAGACTAGCTATGCAAATCGTAAAAAGAAGAATGGAAGAATGGGCAGAGAGAAAGCAGATTCTGGGGGAGCTCCAAAACGGTTTCAGGATGGATAGACGATTAGATGATAACTTGTTCATAATCACTCAGTGCATAGAGATAGCAATGACAAGCCAAAGGCCATTATGGGTAGCATTTTTGGACATCAAAGGGGCATATGACAATGTGAATCAGGAAAAACTTTGGGAACAGCTAAAAGGGTATGGCCTAGGGGGAACCATGGTTAGGTTCCTAGAACGGGTTTATACGGAGAATAGGGTGATTATAAAATGGGAAGCCGAAACTACAAAACCAGCAGCAATAAAAAGAGGACTTAGACAGGGTTGCCCATTGTCTCCCCTGCTCTTTATGATATACCTCAGTGAGATGGAAAAAAGATTAGAACAGTGCAACCTAGGTTTTGACCTGAATTACATGGAGGAAGGACATAAGGTAAATCAACTATTGCCAGGGTTAATGTATGCAGACGACATTGTACTCGTATCAGAAAGCCGTGAGACAATACAGGAACTGATTAGGATTTGCAGCAGGGAAGGGGACAGTTTAGGACTAAAATTCAGTAGGGACAAGTCGGGTATAATAGTTTTCAACGATGAGAAGGGGGGACCCCTGGAGATACAGGACACAGTGATAGAACACGTAGAAAAGTACAAATATCTAGGGGTCTGGCTCAATGAAGGAAGGAAATATCTAGAGGAACACGAGGAGAATACAATTAGAAAAGGGAAAAGAAATTCATCTATTATGAAGCTCAAGGCACTATGGAACTATAACAGATATGAAGTGGTCAGAGGTATATGGAAGGGAGTGATGGTGCCAGGACTGTCATTTGGCAATGCAGTGCTGTGCATGAAATCTGAGGTTCAATCAGGGCTAGAAATTCGACAAAGAAGCGTAGGCAGATTGGCGCTGGGAGCACATGGAAAAACACCAAATGAGGGAGTACAGGGGGACATGGGATGGTGGTCTTTTGAGAGCAGGGAGGCAATTAGTAAGTTGAAATTTGAACAAAGGTTGACTGAAATGGAGGATACGCGGTGGGCACGTAAGGTATTCAAGTATTTATACATGAAAAGTTTAAACACAAAATGGACAAACCGAACCCGAAAGCTTACATTTAAATATCTACACACTGGTGATGGGGCTGAACAGACTACGTCAGTGAAAAAGAAGGTGAAAGAGGCGGAGAGGAAAATTTGGGAGGGGAGAATGCAGGAGAAATCAGCTTTAGCAGTGTACAGGTCACGAAAGCAGGAGATAAGAAAGGAAAAGCTATTCGACAATTCACTGGGAAGTGCTTTGCTGTTCGAGGCAAGAACGGGAGTTTTGAGGACAAGGACGTATAGGGCTAAATTTCAGGAGACCGACACATTATGTGCCGCCTGCCATAATGATAGCGAGACACTGGAGCACTTGGTTTTGAAGTGCACGAGGCTTCGTCCTGCCCTCCCTGAAGGGGTAACGGATTTGGCCGGGGCCCTGGGTTTCACTGGCGACGATGGAGGGATGGTAGGAAAAAAGATTACAGTGACAAAGAGACGATTAGAAGATTGGTGGAAATTATCTAGGGAAAATTAAATGATGGACAACTAACTAGCACAGCTGGGAACAGGCGGGACAGAGGAAAATTGGGACTCCCTCCCGCGTGGCTCCGGCCCAAAGTCTCAACCCTGTCTCCCAGTGGGTCCGGTGCTGGGGTAACGCCGAAAAGGTTTGACCAGAGGAAAATTGGCGACTCCCTCGCCGGGGGGAAGAGGCAGGGGGGTGATGTTTTTTTAGTTTTTTTGCCCGATCCCCCGAAGGTCATCCTGGTGATATCCCACACTGCCTGGTGATAGTTAGGGGGAGAAAAATTGGTCTTAAAAGGGCGGGAGGAATCACGTTTTTGTCTTTTTAGACTTAGGCTAGGTGGCGCAAGCTACCGCCCGTTACAAAGGGAATAGCCATTAACATCCATCCATTCACCCATCCATCCTTTTCGAACTTTTTTCGAGTCGCTTGAAATTCGGCTACACTTCCGAATCTTTCAAAATCTTCAGATTCGGCTCGGCTCCGAATCTCGATTCGGATAAAGATTCGTCCCATCCCTACTAGAAACAAAAGTGGAATCAGTACTCAATGCAAAACCGATTTTTTTAGCCGGTGTATGCCGGTGGATTGAAAGGGATCCTGACGGCCGAATTCTTTGGATGGCGCGAGAAAAACAAGTTTCGGACTGTAGTTTCGGTGTTTAGATTTTCTGTTTATCCGCTTTATCGGTCTTATATATCTATTTCTTCTCAACTAGGAAGACTTGGGCGCAGAAATAGTTTTAACCGCTTAAGTTATGTAATGCGTAAGTTCGGTGTATTTCGTGCCAACACAGTAGCGAGCGTTGCGAGGGTTGAAACACGCGGAGAATCGCGCGTTGCTGGCGTTGCGGTGAACGTTCGTTGTTTACAACAAGCGAACAGCTTGTTTTGATCACGTGACACCTGTGCGCGCTTGGCACATCGCTCTCTTCCGTTGCCTCCGCTCGCTCCCTCGCAAAG
Organism: Ixodes scapularis; assembly: GCF_016920785.2. Lineage (NCBI taxonomy): Eukaryota > Metazoa > Arthropoda > Arachnida > Ixodida > Ixodidae > Ixodes > Ixodes scapularis. The sequence goes on along the minus strand of NW_024609883.1, from coordinate 64,750,435 downwards.
ATGGCAGATTCGGACGGCGACGGGTTTGAAGATGCGACTCAGGTTCAAATCAACCACACGGACCACGACGGCTTCGCCGACCTTCAAGTCGACTTTGCCGAAGAAATCTCCGTGCCTCTGCAGACCAAGTGGACCTTTTGGGTCGACAAGTGAGCCATGTCCCGTCGACTCGGGCGCACCTGACCTTTTTCTGACTTTATTTATGACGATTCGACGCGCGGTTCCGTCGAGTCGTAAACAAAATGCGATTGTTCGCCTGGCTTCGAAATGCAGCGTTTCCCTCGGGCTCGGTTTGAGTCGACTCAAGCGTTCGTGTAAAAGTTTCGAGCTGTCAATCGCGGCGTGTTACTTTTTTTGGGGGGTGAAGTTGGTAGCACGATACACCCCGTGACTTGCTCTATCTCGCTCGCACTCGTATCGGATCAAATAAAATAGTAAATTTAAATACCGGCACATTAGTAAATTATCAGTGGACTCTATCTGATAAACAACGCTAGTAAATATTGTTTTCATACCGAATTCTGAGAGCGTTACTTCAGTTTATTAATTGTTTTCGCTGCCTGTTCCGATAACATAACTTTTTGTTGTGTGACTGTTTTGTGACTGTACGCGTGTATTTATTGTCTAATCGTGATCCCTGCATTGTCAGGACGGAGAGTCGGGGCATCTCTGCTGCTCAGTACGAAGCCAACCTGAAGAAAATATACACGGTGAATACAGTTCAGGTGTGTGTGACTTTCGAACGCTTCTCTCGCAAGTAAGGGACACGGAGGGAATATTTTATTGCGGGCTCTTTATTATCTGCCCTTCACTTTAGAGCAACTATAAAAATAAATTGACTCATTTTTTCTTCTCTTTTTTCGTTTTTACATTGTGTAAGAAATGTCGGAGGATTTCTGTGAGGGACAGGAGGCCATGCGTAGGGCGCTTAAGCCAACGTTACTAGATTAGCTCAGTTACGGAACTGCTCATAGACGCCTGCATGCACGAGCAGTACCCCCCCCTCACTCACCACGATTCGCCTTCCGTCGTTCAACGCGCCAGATGGCTGCTTGGGTTATAGCAGTGTATTCTATTGGATACATACATTTCAAAGTGCAGCGTCTAGATGGCGTTCCACCGTACTCTATAAAACACACAGTTCGTAAAGGAAAATCTAGATAGCACTTTGAACAATGAAGGGTGGATTGAAGTGAGTGAGGGGGGGTACCCCCTTCCACGGGAGTTCCACAACTGACGTAATCTAGTAATATTGGCTTAAGCTTTGTCGCATCTTTGCATGAGGCAAGTTTGTCTGCTTCTTGCAATTGGGTTAGGTTAATGTCAGAACGCCAATCTCTTAATTGGCTGGTTGAAAAAAAAATAGTGAGTAGAGTTTAACGCATTTGGCGTTGAGGTCCACCCACTATCATTTCAACCAAATCCAATCAGAACTCGACATTGTTTTGACGTCACTGCAACTCCTGCGCAAGAAGCAGACGACTTGCTTCCCGCATTGGAACTGACCTATTTTGTTGTTGAGGTGGGTGATTGGACGTAGAGATCACTTGGCACTCCCGCTTTTTTTAAAGCGCGAATCTGCGGCATAGCCAGTTAGAACTGCTGCCTTCGGGTGGTGGCATAGATTGCCACGTGATACTGTTCCGAATAAAAAGAGGAGACTGGTTTAGAAAAGAACGAAGATTCGTAAAACAAAAAACAAGGCCCTGCATGGTTCCAACCCCGTTCCTCTGCGTGGCAGCCACGTATGTTCCCAACTCCACCACGCACGGGACAGTATTAAAGCTGCCTATAAAGACTCCCATTTCACAGATACCTCATCGAAAATGCACAATTTAGATTCACTTTCTACACTCAGTGCTGGCATTCGGTGAAATCGGAATCGATGCGGATTCATGCTTCACAAAGTCGGAATGCGAATAAAAGCCTCGTGTCTGCTCTTTCGATAACATGATTGGTCAGCAACACCCCATGCAGGATTTCCTCTGCTCCGTTTCGTTCTTTTTTCGGGTAGCTTGTGCGTCTGCCAACTGCAGAGGGTGCGGCAGTGTGAGCTGGCACAGCGGCGGTTTGGTCGGAGCGGGTAAAATGCCCTTTTGGGGTGTCCCAGGCGCACTGTTAAAAGAGAGGGTAACGAACTGCCACATTGTCCGTAACTCCGAGGCAAAGCACCTGCCTATGGATCCGCAGGTTGTAGGTTCGAATCCCAGTCAAGTTGCCTTACAATCTGACAGAAGCTTAGCGGGCATAAGGGGCTGTGTAACAGCAATCTGGGTTGCTCGTCAGAAGAGATCCTCGGTGGTTCAAATTAATCCTCGGTCCTCCACTGAAGCGGACCAGTTGCTCTTTGTTGGTTTGGCGCCTAAAACCTCCCGATTTGGCTTTAATGATGTCCATAGTTAGCATACTGAAGGCACTCTTTGGGACGTTTACCCCCTTCAGCTAAGACTTGCCTGTACCGGCTCGTATTTTCGCCGAGTGTAAGTTGCTTAGTTTTTCGTTGTTGTCTTTTTTTTTTTTGCCACAGGGTTTTTGGGCAGTGTTCAACAACATCCCAGACGTAGCGGAACTGAAGCTGCGGTACACGTACCACTTGATGCGCGGCGACCGGCGCCCTCTCTGGGAGGATGCCGGTAACCGGAGGGGCGGTACCTGGAGGGTCAAGTGTTCCAAAAGGGACTCGGTCAGTTCCAGTTTCGATGAGTCTACAAGACAGTTTGAGCGTTATTCGGGCATAAAAAAACGACGTATAACTAGGATTCCGTGTTTTCGGAGTTTATTTTTCTTGAAATTCAAAGGTAGTTTTTTAAGTTTATTTTTCGCTGGGGATTCAGGGTTTGTTGGAGTTTATTTCTGTTAGATCCCTAATTCTTTGAAATTCAGTGTTTATTTTACCGCATAAAATTTAAGAATTCGAAAATAAAATAAATAAGGATTGGGTACCATGACCCGTTGTCTTGAAGGAACCTCGACGTGCTAAAAAGCAAACCCCTTTTTGTCAGTAGTTCGAAATTTCAAAGGAAACTGAAGTGGAATCTCCTCTGGACCACTGACCTTGTGCTCTTATAAAGTTTAGTTGTAAAACGCTATGGTTTTGAAATTCAGAGTTTTTCAGATGAATCTGAATTGATGGAAAATGTACCGGTGAATGTTTTTCGGATTTATCCAAAGATACAGAACCCTGCGTATAACTAAGACAGTGAATGGAGGTAATGAAACTTTTTGCAAAGGTGCCTTTAAAGGAAAACTGGAGCGGTTCTGTATTTGAGGAAAAGCACTTAAGTCGTCTTCATTTACCCTCCAGAATCACGAATATCGAGATTATTTTACAAATTGGAGCATGGAGGCTGGAGAAAATTATTTTCAAAGTACTGCCAAAGCCCCCCCTTCCCGGAACGCGACGTCATATCAGGAGATTTCGGAATCTCCGCTCTCTCGTATCTTCAGCGCCTATCAAAGCTACACACGTGCATTCTTGCTATTTTCACAAAAGGTAAAAAAAAAGTTGTCATGACTGGCGTCGGTGCAGGGGAATGTACCTGGCAAGCTTGCAATTACACACGCTGCCCACACGAGCGACACACGTTTGGCCTCCAAAAGATCCTCTTACGACGGGATGACTGTTAGGAGGTTTTTCGTGTTTTCTAGCGTGTAGTTGCACACCTTTGAGGAAAACGAACGTGATATTCAGATTGACAGGATAAAACTATGCTAGAATCAACCTCTATCTTATTTTTTCAAAGAAGTGTTTCATCTGTTGTGCATTTATCATGCTCAAATTTTGTAAGTGTGGATTTCTCCCCAAAAAATGAAAGCAGTCAAAAATATTCTGCTATTACTACGTGCAACACGGGGAGGAAAACGAAAACAAACCATCTGGTTGATGCCGCTCCTCACTGGTAGCGCAACACGAAACAAAAACTTGAAAGCCTCTTTGAGGTTAGCACCTAAAACCAGCTCCAAGCGTATGTAGTAGACGGTTTGTTTCCGTTTTCCTTCCCTCACACACAGATAACACGCTTGCCTTTTTCTTAAGTTTGTTTTCTTAAACCTACATTAATGAAATTCGACTTTGACAAATGCACCACCTGAAAAGACAACTTTGTGAAAAGTTTCATTCGTGTGAATTCTTTGGCTTATTTATACATTGCTTTTTTCGCGCTTGAATAGCGTTCGGAAACAGCCTGCATGCATGCCGGTAACGAATCGCGGTACCGGACTATAGCAAGAAAAGCCAACTGTGGTTTTGCAAATGCACGAATAATTGCTTTGCAGCCCCTGGTGTGGAAGGAGTTGCTACTGGCTGCCATTGGGGAGCAGTTTACAGAGGATGTGGCGCAAGGTAAGGGGACAGAAGGACGTTAGCAGGCCGGTTTAGTGCTTTTCTAAACCGTCGCTCAAGACTGGTAATTTTGATCTAGCCATCCGGGGGAGGGGACCTTCGAATGAAGTCTGCCAGTAAATCTTTTGCTAGTAGTTTAAATCGGGGCTGCTTGGTGGACGTCATAGATATCGTCTAGCCTTTCTTTGCATTAAGTAGCATTGAAATAATTATCCAACAGCACAATGTTGGGTAAGTCGACAAATAAATCTGTAGTCGGTGACAAGCTCACCATTCAGCGACAAATGCCCACCCCTCCCCAAAGGATTCATATCACTCGCCAACTAATCACTTTGTCACTTCTGCTTGTTTTCATCATGTCTCTGATGTTGCATCATTAGAAACAAGTGTTTTTAATATGGCAGTGCACCCCGCTACCGACGAGCGACACCGACAAACGGCAACGTTTCGTAGTGCTTTTTCTGCTGTTTTTCTGCCCCCCTTTGCGTCACTAAGTCGTACCAGTATTTACTTCGGTTCGCACTGGTTTCTGTGCAACGGTGTGTGAATCGAACGACTGGGTCGCCACCGAAGTGCTCATGGTCCAGCTGTTACTGAGGTAGTTTTCCTCATGCCGTCTGCTTCCCTTCGTTTGTTTACTGTTGGCCTGTACCTCAGTTATGGTGCAAAAGCATGGCGGTGCCTGCTTGTTTTACGCAAGAATTTCTGAGTGGCAACAAAAAAAATTCTGTGGCCGTCACCAAAAAAAATTTTTGCTGCACGAGATGTGTTCCAGCAACACTACCACTGCCAAGCTGGACTTGAACACGTACACAAAGCCTTCCTACTTAAATAATGTTTTCAAAGCAATATTGATTGACCTGTGAAACGTAGTGTGCATGCCTAGTCTCCTTGTTGCAACCATATGTGCAGTAAGCCAGAGCTGTGATTTTGGCCAAGGAGAGAGCAAGAGCATCCTCTGCTTCTGATTGGACGTGGCATCACAGCTTTACGCTAAGCAACCGTAATCGGCCAATGGAAAATGTTTTACCCGTTTGCGAGCTCAAGACTGGGCAGTGGTTTGGCGAGAACATCTCACAAACAGACAAATGGCGAGAGAGGTCTCATGGCCTCTGATCAGGGATGGGCAAAATACATGCACATATGTATCGAAATACAAATAAAAATTACTTCGTCAAAAATGTATTTAATTACAAATCTAATTACATTTCCAAAAAAGCATTTAAGTACAAGATACAAATACAACCAAATGTATTTGGTCTCCTCCAAATACTTCTCCAAATACATTCCTCAAAATTTGCGTCAGCGACTTCAGGGCACCTGCAACAGCTTTCTGGGTATCTCCTTTTAATTTTTCATCGCACACTTGATAGTTTGAGTTGGGCACTAGTAACATAATAGAAATATAAGCACAAAAAAAAATGTAATCAGCTTGGATGTAATAAGGGAAAGAAGTACAGAGCTCCAAGCAGCTTTTTTTGTCGATTACATTTTGGTATAGACCAACAAAGAACCGAGACGACCAAGACGCGCAGCACTAGAGAATTTTTGTTGTTGTAACTCGTACCAGTTACGAAAATCTAGGCGACCCGCGCATTCAGGATGTTCCAGGCAAAAATATGGATGGAAATCAGGCTGGAAAGCATCACAAGTTGTCACAGGCACTTGTTTAGTCAGTCTGCCCGTGAACGTCGATTTTGTCACTATTTTTGCCCTGGACTAGCACCTTAATCACAAAGTCACTAAACGCTTGTACTTGATTAAGAGACACTGCATTCAGCGCAGAACGTAGTCTTCTTCCTGGTCTGGACAGTGACAATGAATTTGAGGGATGTATTTTCACCCACAAACTTGTATTTAATTACAAATATATTTGAAATACCCACGTTTTAGTCTTTAAATACACACACCAAATACATTACCCACTTTGTAATTAAATACAAATGCAAAATACACAAATTATTTGAAATACGTATTGCAAATACTTGTATTTGAAATACTGCCCATCCCTGCCTCTGATGTGTTTGTCCAGAGTACTCTTTCAATTGCTGTCCGATGTCGGCTTGCGTGACAGGAGTAGCACAGCTTAAAGGGGCCCTGCGATTCTATTTAAGCATCTACATTTTTGCGGTTTCCACATCTCTTGTGTTTCGGGCAATCTAGCATGCACGGAGACAGTAATGTAATATCTGTGTGTTATACTTTAACCAGATGAAGCGGAAACCTCCTCCTCCTACGGGGGTGCCCCGTGGTGCTGAACGTGCGCGGCATGTGACAAAATCATGATGTTGTCGGTCCTGGTCAGCTCCTGCCTTATGACTGGTCCAAAGCCACTAAAAACTTTTGTTTAGTTGAAATACTAAAATATAAGTGGCGCAAACTGTTTCAGTTATATATGAAAGTAGTTTTTTTCCGGTATTTTAGATGAAAAAAGAAACAAATGCAGTGTAGAAAGTGCGGAAATAAAAAAATTACCGTTCGACATACCCGCCACCAAGCGGTGGAAGAGGCGGTGCAGGCGCCCCTCGTATGATTCCGAAGCGCGCTCACTTGGAGATCTTGGATGTCATGCCCCGCAGATCCTAGCAGATGATATACGACGCCGGCGGCACATTTTGCAAGAAGCGAAAGTATGAATTTGTCTCCTCGCGAGACCACAGGAGACTCGCTCGGACTTGTCTGGAACTTGAACTGCATGAGCGTCGTCAAGTTGGGACCGAGAGGCCTCGCCAGCGCGCTCCGGACGCTTACGAGGAGTGTCCTCCGAGCTCTGCACTTCTGCTGAGGATTTGGAGCTCCAACTCCGACAGACTCTATAAATTCATGCCGCAAGCGCGGTGGAGGGTTGAAGCAAGCAACAAGTTGTTGACGCGCACTAGGCTGCAGGGAAAGCAGCCATCAATGTAAGCCGTAGCCGATTGGCCAGTTGCTTCACTTCTACCATTGGCCACCCAAGTCAGGACCAGGGAAGTCATGAAAGAGATTATTTTTTGCTTGTTCTTTTGTAATATTAATTTGCCTATAACGCCTAAAATAAAGTAAATTTCAAGAAAAGAAAAGTTTCACTAAGTCACTATGTTCAGTGCGCTTAGGTTCGGTGCAAATTGAAAACCAGTTAAAAGTCGTTGGGGCCCCCTTCAAGATTTGCAAAAGAAGCGCAAGTCATCAGTGGCTTTGAATGGGAAATAGCAGACGATCACAATTCCAGCCTGCTTCCGATCTTCCTTCACGAAGGCACTAACTTTGTAGCAAAGGATCCACCTTTTTTTTTTTTTTGTTTTTTTAACGGACGACACATAGTTTATTGTTGTTTCATTTTCGTCTGCAAATAACACTTTGTCGGAGGCAAACCACACTCTTCGCTTACGTTAGCAAACAAACCGTCTGCAAACGCTATTTTGGCTCAATCGTCAATAAGCAAGTGAGATCTCGCCCCTACTCTCGCAGTGACCAAAATCGGACCCCAGGTAAGCAGTCATTGCCTCATCCCACAAGGACCCACATCTTGTTAAGGTAGAAAATCTCTACCCTTTTTTCCGCGTTGTGTGATGTCGTGCCACTACGTGGTGAGGCCATCTTGCCCGCTCTGCAGAGAGCTTTTTTCCGCACAAAGCCAATGTTGCAGAGTGGGTTATGCTCTGTTTTTCTTTACGGCATAAGGACTCGAAGCAGGCAATTGATGCCCTGTGGATGGAGCTTCTCCTCAATTCTTGACTCGTTGCTGACTATCGTGGAGACGGGGTGACACTACAAAGGGCACGGGTTAGACGTACAGGGTGTCTCTAAGCACTGTTTGGGTGTCAAAACATTGAACGATAGACAGACTGTAATAAAACTTTGAACGAGGGTATCTCTAAATGGAACAGATTTCATGCTCAAATTTCACAAATGTAGGTTTCTGGAGAAAAAATTTAATCTGGACAAATCTGGTTATTCTTATACGGGGAGGGGGGAAAACGAAAACACAACCGTGTCTGGTTGACACTGCTACCCACAGATGGCACAACGTAAAACAAAATCTTGAAAGCCTCTCTTGAGATGAGCACCCAAAAGCAGATTCAGCAGGTCCAAGCGTGTGCGGTATCATCCGTGAGTAGCAGCTTAAACGAGATGGTTTGTTTCCGTTTTCCTCCCTGTCCATAAAAATAACAAAATTTTTTGGCCCCAATTTTTTTTTTTTTTTTGTGGGGGGGGGGGGGGGGAATTCACATTTATTTAATTTTAGTATAGACGCTTTGCAGCAGCTGTGTATGGAGGCCACCATAACTGACCTTCAATTTTTATTTCTTGTTATGTTTACTTCACTTCATCATGACCACATCAGAAAGAGTTATTGCCATTTTAGATTCTAATGTGTGCTTGTCCCCTGCATTGGCATTTGTGGAAGCACATCAATGCCCGCTTCACTGTCTCGACTCCTGGATAGGACAAGAGAAGGCCGGCAATGGCAGCTATAATGTGGCACGTCTGTAAAGCATCTATGATAAGTGCACCACCTAAGGACACCACTGTGAAAACTTTTCTTGTATATTCCATTCCTTGACTTACTCGTACTAATTTCTTTATGCCTGAAGAGCACTCGTAAACACCCCGTACAAAAGCTGAGGGGTCCTACCTGTTTCCGTAATGCTGTTGGTGCCCATAAATGTTTAGGTGTCTCTGGAAGACCTATGCATTAACAACATCTCACAAATGGGCTTCAGCGTATTTGGTATGTACGGATAAGTCCTGAAAGGTAATTCCCAAATTGCAGCTGCCCTGAAATGAGAAGAGCCCAAGCTTTGCGGAAAGAAGTCTTCACCGACATCTTTGTGTTCCTCCAGAATACAGCTCGCACTGAACTGTCCACAAGGTCGTTTCTTTCCTCGGGAAAAAGCAACCGCATTTCCTTCACGTATAGGTACGGAGGTGTTTTCAGTGTACTGCAGTCGTGCACAAGCTCCCCAGGGAATCCCAGGGCCGTGCTTTTCCTTCTTTGTTGTAAGCCCCGATTTTTCCTTGGAAATAGTCGCCCAAACAATCTGTGGAAAAAAAAAAAACAGCAAAAAACAACCCAAAATTTAAGAAACCCCGTATTTGTGAAAAAGACCTTGCAAAAAACACCCGAATCTGTGGAAAAAAAAAAACAACACAAAAACACCCCAAATTAAAAAAAAAAAAAAGAAACTCTATAGAAAAAATTTTGCGAAAATCACCCCCAAATTTTAAGAAAGCTGAACCTGTGGATTAAACCCTGCAAAAAACACCCCCGAATTAACAAACCCCAAATCTAAAATCAAAACCCGCAAAAAACGCCCCAAAATTAGAAGAAACAAAAAAATTAAAATTTACAAAGAGCATTCTTGAATTCAAAAACAGGCAAATCTCAGAAGCTCGAAATCCTGCTTGTAAGCAGTCTTGCAAACTAAGCGTTTTTGTGTAGTGGTTGCAAAGGGAGGGGGGGGGGATGGATCGGATTGGTGGACAAGCGCGTCGGTGCACCACAGCTCGGAACGCGTGGAGCTAAAGATTGCGCCGCAGAACCCAGGGATCCGATTCCCAGCCCCACCCGTGTTGACCTGGAAAAGAGTCTTACCGGCCTGCAGTCATATATCTTTACTGCCCGGGGCACGTCAAAGACCCCAGGCTAGTGGTCGTAGTGCATTGGCTCTTGGCTCCAGCCGAGACACCAGACGCCCATTGGGGCTGACTACCTTCCCACGGCCAGAACGCACACGCAACATACGGTAATGACTTTAGTGTGGTGGGTGTTCAGCGGGGGTGTGAAGACGGGAGCAGAACACAGCAAATGTCGAGTGCCGACGTCAGTGATCCCGAGAGAGAGAGAGCAACAGAAGAGCAGAGAAAGAAAGCAGACAATAGGTTGGCCCGTTTATTTTGCCCGACGACTTGAAGTTAATTGTTAGGGTGCTCGCAAACTCAATTTTATTTTTACTCGATGCGCAATGCCGGTGTTTCTGAACTGAACGAAGCTAGAAAAACGCTCAAATATGGGCTTGCGAGCGATGCTTTTCTGCTCTTCTGCGTATATGAAAGCGTCGCCAGTGATTCAAGCTCAACTGGACCTCCGACGTCCGCGGCTGCCCCGCCAGTCCAAAGTGGCCTCTAGAATATCATATTAACTCCACGCTCTTTGGGGACAGAGGTGATGTCACTTCACTGTTGCTTCGGATCTCTTTTTTATTTGTTAAAGCGAAAACTTTGGGACTGAACGGCTCCGGAGCATGACGAAAACGGTCTCCGATTTGCAGGGGACGAGGTGTGCGGGGTGTCCGTGTGCGTGCGAGACAAAGACGACATCCTGCAGATCTGGAACGTGGACTCGCGGCTCAGTGAGGGATCCACAGTGCTGTCCAAGGCTCACCGTCTCCTGCCAAACGTCTCTTTCCTCGCCGAATTTTATAAGCGTGAGTATGGTTTGTTGTGCGACTTCAGAGCATCCACGATTAAGGCTACGTTCCCTACATTGATTACTAGAGCCATTTACCGTAGCAGATTGGACGCTGGTTAGAGTGGAGAAGAGGAATCCACCAATCGGGACGAGCAGAAGGCTATGTGTGAGGTGCATGTTCCGCTATTCTAAACCTGCAACAGGCTATAGTCCGTCGTAAAGTTTGGCGCTCGTACCGAAAGAGGCAAGAGTGGACATCGCTGCCTTCTTTACGTTAAGGGGATACTGACCTACCAAAAACATTTTTGAAGTGCTTGCATAAGACACATACAATTCGACAGGATGACCCCAGATCCATTTGAGCAATTAAAAAACATGGATATTTTTTTTTTTTGTGACAGTCTTATTTGGTAGCCTACAAAAAAAAAAAGAGATACAAGTTTTCTGTCTTTTTAGTGGGTCCCACATCGGCAGACGTACAGCCCTTAATAAATTGGCACCTCTGCATCAGAAACTAAAGATGCCTCTCTTGTAGAGGCTGATTTTACGCGGTATAATCATTCATGCTTCCACTCAGTCTCGCACACCGTGCACAACGCTGTCACAGCTACCGGTACGTGCATGAGCTAGGCTGCATCTAGCGTCTCAGCTGTATGGGAGCATATGCAATGCAACATTGGATCTACAGACTGAAGCAAAGGATCGATGGCTGTTTGAAACAACATTCTTTAGTCTGCCAGTTGACGAGCTCCATAAAAGAGTGCCATTCAAAAACCATTCTTTTCTGTTGCCTGCGTGCAAGCAGGTACGGGCGGATAGCATTCCAAGCGCCAAGCGCCACCAGCTTCGACGCTTCCACGGTCAATGGAGAAGGACCGTTTTTGAACGACGCTTTTTTTGCACCGACTTTTGCGAATACCCTATGTGTACCATTAAAAGCCATGATAAAATTACTTTCCACTGCAGGTAGTGTGCATCCCACGTTCCACCAGTTCCACCATGTCTGTCGATATGGTGGGCCAATAGTGTAGCGAGCGCCACTGAGCGCACGCACCACGAAAAGGCACCAGGCATTCTAGGAAGCTTGTTAACTGACTCTGATTTGGTAATGTTGGTTTGAAGGGACCGCAAAAATCAGTTTCTGAACATATCGAGCCAAGATTTCGCACCAAGGTGGCCGAAGAACGTCCATAAAGGGTGGTCTAATCCAACCCGCAAAATGGTCTACAATGCTTACAGTGACTAGTTTCGTTTTGGGGAGTGTTCTTATACTGCCGCCAGGATGCCGGCCCGAATTCTGCTGTACCCTATCAGGGGAAGGCGGGCCACCCTCCTCACAAACCTTGTATGGGTGCAGGATAGGGGGCTTATCGCTTTTTAGGAATCCTAGAAAAGGACAAGACGCAATCGCTTTTGTTGTGTTCTCCTCCTCGAAGTCGCGTAGACGTCCCGCAGGGGAAACTTTTTCTCCCTCTTGCCCGTGGCAACTAATGTGTTTTTTTCCTTTCCTGATCAACCCACTCTGCCCTTTAAGGTTATAAAAATTTAACTGAACTAACTTACCCGAAAAAAAAAAAATTGAAAATCAAAAACTTTAATTTTTTACCAACAGCGTGCGTCTGCTCAAAAAAAAAAAAAGGTGTCTCATTGGCGTAGCAGCTCACAGATGGAGGCAGTGCTCTCCCAACACTTCCTAGATAAGAAAACCTAGGTGCTGCATTATCCTGCGTCACTAAAAAAGGCCATCGTTTGCCAGCGATTGGACACGACGACGCAGTGAGAACATGATTCCTAGCTGAATGCTGACACTGTAGTTATGGTGGTTATAGGGGTAGGTGCATCGAGCAGAAAATCAAATGCAAGCTACTCATTCATGACGCCGTTCAATGGCGCTCGCGCAAGAGTCCCGTTTTCTTTTTGCAGGTGCGGTGGGAAAGCACTGCGGTTCCGCGGCTATAAAAATTTGCTCTTGCGTGCAGAAAGTTGGTATTTTACTCAAAGACGTAATTAATCATTCCCGTTAATGTACTAAAGTTTGAAGGTTGGTGTAAACATAAAATGTAAAATAAAAATAAAGGTACGCAGGGGCGTCCGGGCAGGATGGAGGACACAGCATCCTCGTTAAGCAAAAACAATCTCTCGCGAGTTGGATTACCTCTTTGTTGATGACGTGGGTGAAATGCCGCACAATGAATTTTTTTTCAAAGTATAAATCACTGACTGGGGCTGAAGTTCTTTGTCCCCCTGTTGATGCATAATCTTCGATTTTAGAAAAAGTTCAGGATTTTTGGACGCAGAAAATAATGACACTCTCGATCCTTGTCTTGCGGACTTGTAGCCTGTCTTGCAGAGGGGCGCAAAGCAGGTGGTGTCCTTCTTGATCTTCATCTATAATCTGTGGGCTTTTGCTACCAACACAGGTACCGATAGAGTAACCAAAGGGTTATCTTAACAGCGGTGGATATCTCAAAGGAGACGTCAAACCTAGTAGCGCAGTCCCCACAACTCCGCGGCAATACAGACAACATTTAGGGCTGCATTACCACAGGTCGGTTCGATTAATTGCTTCCGTCGGGGCCAATGATCAACTACCATGTCTCACTTTCTCGAATATAGCGGAAAAGAAGACACACATACCAGAGTAAAGACAGAGTCCAAGAGCATTTGTTATAACACTCTTCTAAAAGAACTACTATGTCCCAATCCAAAATGCCCCCCCCCCCCCCCCCCCCCCCCGCGTCGGCAAGGTAAGAAAAGGTCCTTACCTGCCAGGCGTGGGGTTCCGGAGAGCCAAGATGGGGGAAGCGTCGAAGAAGTTGCCGACACACGTCCTATGTCTTTCGCGGTCACCGGACGAGTCCTTTTGCCGAAAGCAGGAAAACAAGAGGCGAAGCCTCCTCGCCTGTCAGCAGTGGTCCGCGTCCGAGCAGGGGGGACGGAAAGAGGTCCCTCCGGGAGAGAGCTCCAAGACAAAGACCCCTCCGCTTCACGAACAGGTTGAAGCTCACAGCGAAGGCGGCCAAGCGTTCCGACCCGTGGCCGTTATCACAGCCATTAGGGAAGGGATACCACAGGAATCCCCACATTCCCCCCTCCTTAAAACGGTAGGTGGCTCTCAATAAAAAATAAAGGAGGCCCACCTGCTCTCATAAAATAATATATCTTTCTGCGCACCCTCAACAAATACACACGAAACCCAGCGCGCGTCTTCACAGTGTCTGCCGTCAACAGCTTGCGCACCAGGCCGAAGAAAAGAAAAGTTCCAGTCCCAAACACTTGAGAATGTCGGTTGCATGCGTGCAACCAACGCTCACTGGCCCAGGCCCCCTTCTTTTGAGGCAAGGCCAGATTTCAGAGCAACGTAACTGCTGAGAGTCTTACCGCTCATTCACACTGGAAGCAGATCCGCGTTTGCAAAGCGGTTGCAAACGCGGTTGTATAAAGATCCAGTACGATTGCACGCGCACTCGGTTACATCAAGTGCGCGTGCAATTGTACTGGATCTTTATACAACCGCGTTCGCAACCGCTTTGCGAACGCGGATCTGGTTCCAGTGTGAATGAGCGGCTAGAGTCACTCTTCCACCTGGATCACGCGAGTCTGACAAATATCGCCAAAGGGCGCTCTGGCTACATGGCACCCGGGTTTCAGAGCAACATAACCTTCGAACGTCTTAGAGTCGCTCGTCCACCCAGATACTGTCACAGTGCGCCTCAGACCGCGTAGCACCACCACCATAAACTCAAAACTTGTGTTGTTCTTGGAAAACAACAACAGGCTGCAGGAGTATGTTGCCATCAAGCAGATGCGAATCTTCCCCGAAGAAAACCCTCCGCGCCCACTGCAATACCAGCAGTGAATACAGCGCGTGCGTGAACAGTATGCAAACTGCTTCTCGATGCCGACAGTTACACGGCCCGGCTTTTGGAGCCCGTCAGTAGCGGTACCAGCTACTTGTCGACGTTATTGGCAGGTGTACCATCAGACTCTAAATGAGTGTCCGCGACTACTCAGAGTCAAAGAAAACATGAATATTTACATTCCCAGATTGTACTGCTTATCCTTCGCTACCAAACCTCATTCCACGCCGGACATAAAAGTCCACCCGGTTCTCAAAAACATCATCAAAACTTCTATATACATTTTCCTTTCAGGACAAGTTGTATGTGGCGCGCTAGGAACCCAAATACACAAATGTGAAAGATTCGCCTCAAGCATGGAGAACAAAGAACCTCCCGCAACAACGAATGTTGCTTGACGCACGCCAATTAAAAACAGGAACACGCGTACGAATCGCACTGTGCTCGCTCAAAGGAGCGGCACAGCGGGTTGCCGACTCGGCATTAATCGCTCGACCATAAGTGGCAAGATCAGGACGCTGGTCATACGGGGTGATCAAAGGCTAGGATGGTCGGCAAATAGGCTGGACAAAGGGATTGAGGCCAGGAGCCACGACCACGATAAAGGAAGCCGTGGCCCCACGTTGGGCGCCATTTTATGTGGGATGGTCACGGGTGGTGGTAACTGATGGGTTCGGCGGCGGTCTCTAATCGGGAGACGCCAAGCCTACTCCCACACCCCGCAGCTTTCTCTCGAGAGCACCACTACGGGCGGGTCCGAACGTCAGCCGCACAACTGATCACTTCTCTAAAAAAGGAGGAGCATGTACCACAATAGGACGGGGTCCAATGGTGTTTATTGGAACACCAAGGACACACTGTCCCAAAACCCCTGCGCCGACAAGGTCAGATGAAAGGCTCACCCTGTCAACACCGTCCCGAGAGCGCGGTCCAGAGCGGGCAAAGGAGGTCCTTCGCGACACGTCCAATCTCTATCGCATCTGCGGGAGGAATCGCTTTCCCCAAAGCGGTAAAACAAGAGGCGAAACCTCTTTGCCTGTCAGCAGTGGTCCGCGTCCAAGCGGGGGGATGGAAAGAAGTCCCCCCAGGAGAGAGTGAGAGGAGAGTGCTCCAAGACAGGGAACCCTCCTCTTCACAAACAGGTCGAAGCTCACGGCAAAGGCGGCAGAGTGTTCCGACCCACGGCTTATATCACAACCATCGGGGAAGGGAGACCACAGGAATCCCCACAAATCGTAGCCGAAATGTACCGACAAGACTCTTCACATTTTTGCGACTATAAATGAGCTATCTAAGCCATCGGGGAAGGGAGACCACAGGAATCGCCACAAATCGTAGCCGAAAAGTACTGACGAGACTTCACATTTTCGCGACTATAAATGAGCTATTTATGCGTACTTAAGAACAAAGCAGCAGTCCGAGAAAAAGAAGAACACAAGTACACACAAGTGACATTTATTCCGTATCGCGTTCCAGAACGCCTCGCGCACGATACGCTGCGGAAGCTGCAAGCGCGAGGCAGTCGTTCTGAACAGTGCTTGTATTGCAGGAACGCGCGTGCACGACAGGTCTTGCGCGCAGAGTTTTGGCTTCTCCGTGCCACTTAGTTGATTGAGAATCCACTGGTAACCTGGCTGCAGTGCCAATTTTGTTGTCGTGAAGCGGCGGTGCATGGAACTACCCAGGAATGCAGAGCGCTCAGTACACCTACCCCTGTAGCCACCATACCATAGTCGTGTCCAATCTCTGTCCTTCGGTGGCCCTCCTTAGTGACGCACGAAAACTGAGCACTTAGGCTTTCTTATCTGGGAGCTTTCGGCTCTCCGAGTCGACAGGAGGTGGTTGGGCGGCGGAGGGACCAAGTACCATACTTTTCAGCGTCAGCTTTGGTGACGATGCCAGTTGTCAGTGGATTGTTTCAAAGATTTCCCTCCTCAGTGAAGCACCTTACCCAGCATAGAATCGGAGGGGAGGCCGGAGGTCACCACAGAAAACGTCGGTGGACCTCTTTTGTCCTCTGGCACTCCCCGTAACAGAGAACAACCTTTACTCGCTTGTTGGGAGATAAGCGCACCGGGAAAACGACTTCCCCCCTCCCCCCCAAAAGAGCACGGCAAGAAAAGAAAGCGGACAAGAAAAGAGACGCAGCAACAACCATGGAGTGCAAAGCAATATGCAGCTGAAAATAATTGTTGAAGAAACGAGACATGTCTGTTTTTGTTTTTCTCGTTTTATCCATTTTTTATTGGTTGAGTAAACTAGTCGTGCATTGACAATACGTGCAGAAAGAGTGTGTCGCTTCTGGTTCAGAAACATCTGCTATTGCCGAGGTCGAGAAAAACGTCCGTCGTGTCTGAATGCGGTCTTGCATGCCACCATCGGTCGGCTGTTGCGCCGATCGGACGCCTTTTTTTAGGAGACTGAAGCCGTGGGTAGGGATTCCAAGTTTTCATTTTTACTTTTTACTTGGGTAAGTTCATTCTCTGAAATTTTTATGCACACCCTTCTGCCACCTCCGTACATAATCTTGGCTCAATGCATTCAGAAACTGCTTCATGCAGTCCCTTCAAACAGCCATCAATCCTTTTGCTCCACGCTGTATACGCGTGCTCGAGCAGGGGGGGACCAGGCATCCGGAAGAGATGTCCTCCTGTTCTCATCCGGAGAGTGACTGTCGTATTCACTTTGTTCAGCGCTGCCATACACTACTCGCTTACTGTACATCTTGCACTTTGGCTCCAGAGTTGACAGTTATTTGGTGAAGGCAGCAAGAAGGTTGCGGTTTGTGGTAGAGAAGTTGATACGAAACCGACCGAGTGCCGCCACGCTGTTGTGCGGCGAAAAGATTTTAATAGCAGACGAGGTCACGAAAACATCCTTAAGAATTGGTGAGAGCGCGTCGTACGTTGTCCCGTGACCGTCAGGAAATTGACGGCACGGCGGAAGCTTTCAACGCGTGATTCAGGCAAGGAGCTGTGGACATTGCTCAAGCCGTGCCTTTTGGGCAGATAATGTTAAAGCCGATTAACACATTTGCATTTGATTGCAACTGAATGCATTTGGCCTCCTTTCGACTGCTTACGAGAGAAAACACTGCCACCATCTATCAAGTGGCCCTGGAACACTTCCAGTCCCTGTATATATTAACACAGAATGTGTTTTATCAGCTGACTTTCATGGAGTTCTGCATCGTTTGGCATTAACAGCTGGCTGCAACAGCCAGATGTAGCAGCCAGCTGCAACGAAGAATTGACACCCCAGAATTTTTACACCCCGAGGGATCCATATAAAAAGACTTCTGTCCCCGGCAGGATGTGAACTGGCCACCTTGAGATGGTGAACCAAGTGCCTTGCTTACCGAGCCATCCAGGGTTGGCGGTCGAAGCATGCAAAAACTAACTCTGGCACGGCGCACAAAGGCGTGGGACATGCTTCGCGGCTTTCCCGTCAGGCAGCGCCATCTCACGGCGCACGTCAGAAATGAGAGCGAATCTTTGGTATGCAGTGCTGCTTAGACGCCATTCTTCCCTGGAAGGCCCATCGCACATTCCGTGCTTACCAGTCTGTCAGTATGATCAAGCTTGTATGATTTTTCCTCACTTTTTATGCGTCATTCTTTCACCGTGGGCTCGAAATAATTTTGACATAACAAGCAACCGTTTCTCATTGGTGGTGCATAGATTGGATCTGGCTAATACTACAAAACTTTGTGTAGTTATGCAGATTGGAATTGTTCGTGGACTACCCAACAGATTGTGCCAGCGGGCACAACGCACTCGACACTCAAACACAAATATGTGAACCGTCCTTTGGAAGTTTGTCAAGCATGCTATGCTGTTAAGTATGCAAGATTTGAAAAGTAAGGCTTTATAATCTTTGCACGACACAGAAGCAAGCTAGAATTACAGTAAGCCACCAAAAACGAAACATGTCAGTTTCAAGGTCAAGTCACAGGTGCATTCCTTAGACGGATATTGGATTGAAATCTCCAGAGATTGACTGCATAACTTTATTTGGCAACACTAACAAACTTAAAAACAATTGTAACCGAGAACCTCTGCTCGAGGCCAAATACACGTTGTACAATGTGCTTATGTACAAAATGAAGATGTTTGTAGCATGTCCCTTGCGTCAAGATTTAAATAGAAGAGAACTGGGTCAAAGCTCGTGTCCCATTAAAATGCCACTTGGCCATACAGAGATGCTGCTCTATGAACGAACATGGTTGCCACGTCAGAGTTTTTGCAACATTAAAAGCCGCTTGCCAGCTGTCTGTGAAGAGTTAGAGTAAAACCATTTTATGTATCATTGCTTTCATCGCCTGTTGCTGCATCATCATTTGCATTACCTCCTTGGACGTCATCTTTGATGCCATCTGCTCCAGCAACATTGTCGTCTGCTGCTTCAACGATCTTGTCGTCTGCTTCGGCCACCTTGTTGTCTTCCTCAGTAACTTCGTTTTCTGCTTCATCTGCCGTGCTCTTGCTCTGTTCGTCCGGTCCCGACCTCTGTTCCTGGTCGTCGTTAGTACCTTCGTTACCCTCATCATCGTCGTCGTCAGATTCCGTGTGCTTGGCATCCGCCTTGTTGCCGTCCTTGCCCGTCTGCTTTTTCTTGTCCTTGAGCTTCGCCTTGCGCTTGAGCCGTTTGGCGCGTTTCTTGGCCGTTCTCTCCTCGGCCAGTCGCTTGTTGCGCTCGACGCGTTCGCGGAACTCCTGGTCTTTTTCGTCCTGGCGCGCCTTCTGGTCGATGTACTTCTGGCGTGCGTACTCCTTGCGACGTAGGTGCCGGTAGACGTGAAACTCACCCGACCCGGCGCCCGCGCTGCTTCCCATCACGTTTCGGACGAATTCGGGGGCGTCGTGGGGACTGCGGCCCTTGGGGCGGTCCGGTATCAGCACGGGTTTGTCCGGGTTCTGCATGAGGCGCTCGAGTTTGAGTCGCTGGACGTCGTACACGGTTTTGGGGACCACCACCATGCCTTGTTCGGGTTTTTTCTTTTTGGGAGGCGGTTTGGAAACGACGCCGAGAACGGCGTCTTCGCCTGGCTCTGCGTCTGCCATGACGCACGTTTTCTGCTACTTTACCGGGTTTCACTGGTTGTTTTCAGTGATGGGGTACTTACTGAATGAATAACCGGGAGCTTGAAATGTGTCTCGTGGACAATAACGACACAACTGTGATAAACGACGTCCGTATAACTTTTTGCGATGTGCCTCACGTTTAGAAAATTTGCGAACGCTGAAGTGTTGCGTTCGTTTGCTGGGGTTGCGGGAAGTGGATGCGATGACGTCATCGAAGACACCTGACCGACCCAACCGACCCTCAACCAACGGGTTTCTTGTCACGTGGTTTTGAGTCACAGAGGGCAGATATTTTTTACTCTGGTTGTTGCTGTTAAACAAACGAAGGCGCTTATCCGGAAGTTTTACGGTGGCGCTGCAAGCGCTTTGTTCTTGGCTTCATGTTTCGGTTTCGAGTTTGAGAAGTTTTAGATTTTCTGCACCGTCTTGTTTTTTTTTCTTCATCGTGATAAGTCTTGTGATTGACTTTTTTTTTGTTGTTGTTATTTCGAAGTAGAATTGTTCTAAGAGAAGACGAAACCGCGTTTTGACCCGTGTAAGTCTGCGCGTCGCAAGAAGCTGCAACTCTGAAATTATGTTGCTGGCGGTTGGGAAAGAAATCGCAAACTTTCTGATGTGCCGATGTCCTAAGCCCAATATGGTCAAAACAAGAAATGACTGACCCCTTGTATATGCCTCAAGTAATTATTTAAGTATAAAGCAAAAAAAAAAACTTGCCAGCAAGAAAGGAAAATAAATTATCTCCGTTGCTGCGAAGTGTTTTTCTCAAATATAAATGACACAACCGTCCACAATGTCACTTGGACGTCGGCTCATAGAAAATTTTAGTTTTTAATCTTTTGATGTTTCGCGTTCCAACCCAACCAGTAGGGTCACGTCCTCAGAGTTTCAGCTTCTTCCGGTGCGTAATATACGTTTGCAGGCCAAAAAAAAAAAAATTTTTGTAAAAACCGTTTTTTTTAAGCTTTTTTTTTTTTTTTGGGGGGGGGGGGGGGTTAACAAGTTTTTGTAGGCAATACAGTATTTACTTAGGAAAACCAAATTATAAGGGTTAACATTTCAAGACTGTTTTCTTCTTTTGCGTGGCCTTTACAGTGTTAATTTGATTTATCACAAAACTTGGTAGAGCTTATCACCAATAATGTGCTGCCAGTAACAAGTGCATGCTAACGATTACTGAAAGATTTTTTTGTTATTAAAATGTGTTATTTTTTTGCATAAATTGAATTGCAAACTACAGGTGCTCAATCTTTTTCTGCCAACCCAAATATTGCAGGCACGCTACTCACAGCTCGACCATTCTCTATTGTTGCAGCTCATCAGTCTCGCCTGGCGTTCGAGGGAGGCCACAGGAAGTCACGCTAGTCAGCATACGTTGGTGACAACTGTTTGGGTGGTCGATTTAACCACAGCCAAGAAGGTGAAAGGCACCTACCATGTCCCCACAGATGGTTTCGGAAGCAGAGTGCAACCAGCGTAACAGGCGCCGGTTTCACGTTTATGTGGCAAAATGGCAAGCAAAGCTAGGGTTTCATAGCCTCTGCACCACCACTTTGCCTTTCGTTTTGCATCATGCATTACCTCCAGTGTTTGAAGCACACACGTCACGAAAGTTATCCGGAGAGCAAGTCGTCTGCTTCTTGCACATGAGTTGAGGCGACGTCAGAACGACACCGAGCTCCGATTGAAAGGACAGTGGGTAGACCTGGAGCCCAATGCTATCAAACGGGACGAAGAAACTGGAACAACACCGTCTGCTGCGATTGGTCAGCGCCACGCCACCGACCAATTGCAGCAGACCGCTTTGTCCCAGTTCCTTGGTCCCGCTGTGTAGCATAGGGCCCCTAAATGCTAGGTGCCTCAAGGTCTGCCAACTATTTTCTTTTTTTTTTCCAATCAGCCAATAAGAGCTCGGCGTTCTGACATTGTCGCAACCCCCGTGCAAGAAGCAGACGAACCTTCGCCCCGCATAGCTTATGGCCCCTTCCCCTGGCAGATGCCGAGCGTTCCGTGATAGCGGTCGGCCTCCGCGAGCGGTCGGTCACGTGATCCACCCCAGTGGCATGCGCTGGGGAGCAAATCAAGCGCGACGCTCCCAGCGCCACCGCTTTCAGAGCGTCTGCTCTCGCTTTTTAACAGTTTCGGTTCCCATTGCTATCTTGCTGAAATCATGAAGTTCTGATGGAAACTTCATGCTTTGACAAAAAATTTAATTGTTTACTACTCGATTAACAGCTACCCCGACGTTAAGACACAATTTATTTTTCCTGACAGTTATATAAACCTGATTAAAACTAAAAGCACCTGTACGAGCCATAGGATGCTATTAAGCAATACAAAAACACGTATGCCGTAAAGCGATTGTCATCTCCGAAGGCGACTTCCATCTGCGGAGTATTTGGCGCATTATCTTCTAATTATTTCAATTACATTACAAAGACCACAAAACAAACAAACAACATACCTAGCTCTTCATCCGAATAGGCGCGCACGTCGTCTTCGACGTAACACAATATCTTTGGCTTCTTCGCTGGCAAGGTGAACGACTCGACAAACACTTCGCCGAGAACGGCTGCCTCGTCGTCACTCGAGCTGGAGCTAAGCTGATATCTTCGTCGCTGTCGCTGATTTTGCTGTCACTGTTTTATTAAACCTCCCGAAATTAACTGTAACGATGTCATCGCCGCAGTATGCTCGGGCGAGTCGTTCAGACGAGGGGAACGAAAGCAAACACACCAAGAGAGCCCACCCAGCAATCGAAACAAAAAAGCCGCGAAACTCCTTCACTCCCCCTCAGGAATGTTGATAACGAAACTGAAACGTTGCGAGTGACTACAGATCGTACTCCTCCGAAAAAGGCTGCGCGGAAAACTACTCCGGACCACTCGACGCGCTCTGCCACTTTTCCACGGATCGGTTGGAGACTGGCTCCAGATCTACAAGCGGCACATGGAGAGATTGCTCGCACCTTGCGAGGGGAACAAGAATCCGCTCGGCGAGCGCTCGCTCTTTGCCACGGGAAGGGGCTATTATTATCAGACAAAGCTTCCTATACTTAAGTGAACACCCTTCTGAATTAACTGTGGCTTTAGCTGTGCACGGCGAGATCTTCTTGTGTGGTTTATCTTGTGTTATACATTGGTTAAGGTTGAAGTCAGAAGAGTAGTGCAAAGAGGACTCTTATAAAAAACAAGCTGCAGATCACGAGGTACCGACATTGCTGGTACCTCGTCGTCTGCTACTTGCCTTCTTTATAGCGCCACGATATGCTCATCGTGCTCCGAGAAAAAGGGACACCACTCCGTCCCTTGAACGTCGGCCTGGCAAAATATGGTGCGCAGGTCTTTTTTGTAGGTAGACAGAGGGTTGTTGCATTAGTCATTCTTAAGGAAACAGTTTTTCTTTTGTTTACGACCATGTGAGACATAGACAAAGTTTTGTTTAAATTTTGCTCTGTCAAAGCGAGAGTTTAAGTTTTTATTGAATGATACGTCATGCTACTGAACGTGCCACATTTTGCAACACAAGAGTTCCTGTGCTATATTTGACGGTGCTTTTTCGTGCATTTGTCAATAGTTGACAAGTTCCTCCTGCAGGCAGCTTATTCCCATGTTGTGGTCAAGAGACGTGGGAATGTTTCGTGGGCATCATAACTGTTGCTTGAAAAGTGCCTTTCCTTGCACAGATAAGGAGGTTGCGTGCAGGTGCTAGGATGCAAAGTGATGCCACTTGATCTTGTTAACTAGCAACTTTATATCGGAACACTTGGGTGCGGAAGTTTAAAGCAAAGAGCCAGCAGTGCTGCTTCCGAATTTTGTTTCATTTTTAAGCAGATTTTATGTTTGTTTGATTGCTCTCGCTTACTGCGTCAGCCTGAGCAAGACTTTGATGTTTACACTAGCCAAACCACAGCCTGTTTCTCCGGAGACTGTACAGTGCAGTGGAATTGACCTGTATTAAAGCTTTTTATGAAATATGTACTTGTTGCAAGTGTGGAATGCATCGCTTAATGGTAATAGACATAAATGTAAAAATGCAACAACGCTCGTAGTCGCTTTTGTACTGCCCACTGGCACGAGCGTCATTTTTAGCCGAACACCACTGCTGAAACTGAGAAGCACAAAAACGACAACTGCCTAAATTATTTCGTTTTGTGTACTTTCACAAAATAAAGCTTGCAATAGTTTTAGGTTTCTTTTCCAAAAGTGACTAGCAAATCAAGCTCAAGTACCAGTCTTGCAATCTAAACATTCTTTCACATGAACACTGAGTGGACGAAGGAGAGGCAGCATGGTGGAGTTTGTGTAAGAAAAAAATAGAATGCCTTTTCCGCAAAGGATTGACCCTTTTTAGTGACCCATTTTTCGTTGCCATGATGTGTACGGCGAGCACTTGTCCCGGCGACTTTGCCGTTACGGTCATTTCAGTTGCATGCCAACACAACCAACGCAGTTGTGTGAACCAGTTCCCAAGGACGTAGTCGTGGTTGCGAAAACTAGCGCTTAGGCACTGCTTTTCTTTTTTTTTCCTGGAGTCACATTGGCGGCAACTATTGCGGCCATTTTGGCTTCCAATGGGTCGACTTCTCGATCCCTGGCTAGTCTTACGCCCGAATAAACACCGGTATTCACAAAAATCGAGAAACAGCCAACACTTCTTTATGTTCCCGAATACTCTGGCAGGTGCAGTTGATCACAACGCAAATAAATTGACCATACGTTTATCAACGAAATTTGGAACCGGAAGTAGGTATGGTCATGTACCGCCCTGTCAGATGAGTCAGCTCAAGGCCATTAGTATTGCAATGCTTCAAGACGGTTTGGAGCATCCACTATGTCCTGCCTGACTTTAGCCTCCCACTTCCCCGTTCGCTTTATCACCGTCTCAACTAAGGCCCAGCTCCTGTGGACCTTCCCAAGGCATTCCTATTGTTCCGTCGAAACTCGTTTTGTGGACACACGTCTCGTAGATACGAATGTTTCATCAACACTCGTTACACGAATCGCACGCTGTAAGGACATTTCATCACGCGTGTATCACAAATAACCGTTAACCGCCCGCCCCCCCCCCCCCCCCCCCCCCCCTCTTCGTGGCAAGTCTGCGGCAGCTCATTACTAAAATGTTAACCCACCTGGCTCAGCCGTACACACCGTTTCACTGCGACAGTCTCATGCAGCTTATTACAAAGAAAGCTAGCCTGAGCTGTCGATGAAACATTGTTCGATGAACTGATTGCCACTGCTGCTTGAGCGCTTTGGTAGTGCGTTCTTTCTCGGCTTCCCAGGTGACAAACCATGTGGCAGGGCACAGGAGGGCCTTGTTCCTCCGCAGTGCCTCCCAGACCTCTGGCAAACCTTCCACATGATCTGCTTCTCACTTGATGCACAATTCCAGGAGTGTAGTTGCAGCGCATGCTGTTTATGAGCGTCCTCGCAACCTTGGGATCCACGGACCTGACGGGATCCACAGACCAGTTGCAGTGGAACACTGCCTCAACGTGTCGGCCCTGCCTTCTTTCAGCCTCAGCTAGCAAATGCGATATTAGAATCTCCATAGGCATAGATGATGTTGAAGAGAGCAAAATCAAAGTCACCATTTCATTTATTCATTTATTTCACAAGACTGCCAGTCAAGTAAGGCCACGGCAGGAGTATGTACTACAAGTAGGACACATTCTGAGTATATAACAAAGCGGACCACAGAATGAAAAAGGGAGATAAATGGCATTAACACACCCCAAACACCATCAAAATGTTTTCTTAACACTTCATATATGTACGGGGAGCTTTACTGATGTGTGTTTCATGAAACCTGAAGACTGAGTAAATTGTACAAGCTGCAAGGGATTCAACATCGAGTTCAAATTTGACAAGACAGATCTGCAAGGTTCCCAGACAAGAGCCACTAAATGAGCTGCGCCTAGAGTATCGGCACTCTGTTCTCCGAAATTGTGGGCGCCGCCATTTTGGTGCTTGTGTAGAGCAGACGCAACTGCCGATCGTCATGATTCAAAAAGTGTGACTTTTTCAGCATTAGATTCGGTGTTAGGAAGCCCATTTAATATTGCTTTGCTCTGTCGCAAACTGTTTAAACATTTGTGGAGGGCGGAAAAGCATTTCCTGTGATTTTAGCTAAAGCTTCAGATAACTGGCAAGCGTATCTGCAGGGGTCGTATTGTACTTTCTTTATTCTGCCATTATTAACAGACCAACGTTGCCAACTGTGTAGTGGTATAGACACACCTATGATGCCATCCATGTAGTGGTATCGGCTAAACACAGCACTACAAGATGCCAGGGGCAAATCCAAAACCCCGTTTTTTTTTGTTTTTTTTTTTTTTTTTTTTTTGGGGGGGGGGGGGAGGGGAGGGGAGGGGAGGGCGGAAAGTTTGTAAGGATACTATTCTCCAATTCTTTCGTGTGCACCGAGGGGTCCACTCATGTCAAAATGTCCTCTGAGAAGGGGGAGGGGGTGGCCGCCCCCGTTGCCCCCCCCCCCCCACCCCTTGGATCCGCCCCTGCAAGATGCATACTCAAGAGAAGGGTGCTCGAGTGTGCTATATGCTGCAAGTTTAACTCTCCTTGTATGCTAAAGAATCCATCAGCTCATGCAATGATTGACACAAACTTGAAGTCCTTGAGATGCCACTGAAGTGTGCACTATGCAGGCAGCAGCTGCCCCACCTTACCTGTACCATATCAAAACCATGGGAGCCACAAAAAAGACAAATCTTAAGAGTTTTCTTGAGAGTGTCTTTACTCTATGCGGTTCCCTTTTTAGTAAACTTATCAAGACACTTAGGTTGATCTGCAGTAAGAAAGTGCTTAAGTTCAAATCTTAAATTGTTCTCTTTACATTGCAACTGATACTCCTGTCATTGCGCTAATATCAGTTTTTGCTGCATTTAATGTAGTTGTCTCTGTAGCTCTTTGTTATTCATCAGTACAGCAGAAAGACTGGCATCCTGATGATACTGCCTGATGCCAAGTAAAAACTGTGTCTGAAATGAAAAAATTATTTAGTTTTGTTAAGTAGCCAACAATGCGACAATAAGCTCAGATGTAAGTAACAGTGTGTAACTGTCTGCACTCATCCAAAAAATATGCAGCAGTCGAAAATGAAAACTCATCAGCAGCTGTTATTGCTGCATCAATCTGTCCAGGACAAGGTGGGGAAGCAAGGGTCTGTAGGGCACTGCTCAGACCCTGCTCAGGACGCCATGAGAGGGCACACACTTCTAGAATTAACAAATGAACAGATACGACACTACCTAGTGGTAGGTGTGCCTCGGTCAATGGACAGTATCATTGTGCCAAACTCGTCCGCAGCTGGGGTTGCCGAAGCAGTGTCCTGGAAAAGCTGGGGAAGTTATGTTCTGTAGAGCGGCACTTGGAATTTGCTGGGGGCCTCAAGAGGACACACACTCCTAGAGTGGACGGAGATGGCACTAGTGGTAGGTGTACCTCTGTTGACCACGAAACAATATCGGACTGCCAAATATTGGACTGCCAAACTAACGAGCAGCTGCAGTCTCTGCAGCAATCTGTCCGGGGGATGGGAGGCACTCACTTGATCGAATGACGTTTTAGCGAATGCCCACGTTTCACCGAATGACACTTTAGCGAATAGTCGGACGCCGCGAAGCGGCGTTTTCGGGTGGGCCAAATGGGTTCACATTTTTGTAATGAGCCGCCAAAGACTGCCGCCGCGAAGCGGCGAAAGTGCAGCGTGGCGGATTGGTTAACGTGTGGCCCCATTATTCGCTAAAACATTGATTATTCGCTTATGTCGCTGTTTGCTAGAACGTCAATCACTTATGTAATATGGACCCCCTCAGTTCGTGGATCTAATTTGTATTGTAAAACTGATATAAGTCTTACTGAAGGGGAAAAAAAATGGACGCATCTCCACATGGTGAATGATGTTGATTGGGGCAAAGCTCTAGTGGTGCTGATGACACTGATGAGGCACGTAGTCAGGATTTTGTTTCGAGGCGGGCCCGTTAATGACAAAATGCTGTATGAGGGGGAGGGGAGAGAGCAGGTTCCAGCAAAATGGAAGATTTGGGGGGGGGGCCCGGGCCCCATGGGCCACCCCCCTGGCTACGTGCCTGACACTGATTATATTGTTCATAGGTACTACTGAGTTCCGGGTTGCGTTTTGACTTCAATATTACTGCTTTATGGTCGGAGAAATGCAGAGCCAGTGGTTCTCCTAGCGGATCAGCTTGGATCCGCTAGAAGCCGTTGGAACGCATATCCACCGCTTAAGTCAACGGTCCATGTCAGAAAGAAAATGTGTGGTGTGGATCGTGGTTATATACGCAGTTGAGCATTTGACCACAGCGCCCTTTCGTCTATAAACGTTGAGCCAAGGCATGCAAAGTTTAACGCGATTATATACGCATTTGACCGCAGCGCCCTCTCCTGTATAGACGTTGAGCAGCTACATGCAACATTGGAGTGTAGCGTAGTGGTTAGGATGTCTGCCTCGTAAGAAAGCGGTCCTGAGTTCGAACCCCCGTGCGGGGCGTACCCCTTTTTTTTAAAAGTGGGCCGATCCCGGAGGCAGTGCAATCGATGTGAGCACGGACGCCGGACAAGGCAAGACTGTAAGGAGCTTCACCCCTAAAAAAAGAAATATAATTATGCGAGTTTGTTTGGGGTGGTGGTTTACTCCACGACCTACTCTATACTTACGACCACTCCATCTGGAAACACAGCAGCACGCACCTCTCGGAGGGCTGAGTTTCAGGGGCGCCTTGTGGCAAGGCCTGGAACTCGGTACTTTTTTTTGTCTTTTTCCATGCTGCACCAGGTTCTGTTGGCCTCTATGGCGTTGGCAGCGCGCGGGCGCAGCCGTTACCATCTGGTGTTGGCTGCACAAACAAAAAAAAAAAAGCAAACTAATTAACGAATTAGACTCCTTCTGTATCCTTTACATAGAGAAAAACATCTTGCAGCGTGAACGCGCTTGAAACCAGAAAGCGTGATCAGCTGGCACGCACTCGCAGATAACAGAAGAACCTGACCAGGTAGGAGTTGGGTAGGAAGACCGAGTTTTTGTGCATAGCCTCCGAGATCTTGAAGCGCGCGCGCGAAAGCTTCGGAGGCCATGTTTTGTGACACCTAATGAGAACGCCTCTCACTAGGCGGCACTAAAACTCGGCCCTCAGCCGGGAGCAGGCTCTTCCATAGGGATCGTTCAGATGGAGTGGTCGTAAGTATAGAGTTGGTCCTGGTTTACTCTCTTCATGGTTGAAGGTAATGAAAAAACGTCTGGGGAGAGCATTTATTTCTCAATGTTTTGTTCTCCTGTGCGTAAGGTTTGCGCTGTCAAGGCTGCTGACGCGAGGGTGGGGTTGATCTCAAATGTTTTCTTTGGTTGCGTTTTGTCTTTTTAATTTTATTAAGACTGCGAGCGAAGGAGAACCTATTGACGCCACGAGAGCGAACGCACTTTGACCGGGCTAAGCACACACTCGCGCAGTAAGAGCGTCGTCAGGGAAATTATACTCGTGCAATTGTCGCACAGGCTTCGCTCGCACGCGAAACGGTGTATGGATACATCCACATGCTCGCGTCAGGAGCCGTGACAGCGTTGCAAGCTATGAACTTTGTGCGAAACAAGTACGCGAGCGTACGCAACTCTTGACGACCAAGCGTGCTCCGCACCTCCGCACGCACGCAGTGGGAGCGAAGCCGATGCTACAGGCACGAGCAAGTAAAGCCCCTTCATATTTTAAAAGTAGCGCAAAGTGCGTCGATGCACGAGGCACGTGTAACGCCCAGCGATCATGGCGGCACAGCGCAGCACTGAACCAGATCTCAGACGCCATGTTCTTCACAGAAGTGGCGCGCGGCGCGTGCCTCGAGCATTTCCAGAATGAATGGCGCCACTTTTCCCATGCATGCCAAGTTAGCAGTGTTGTGCTAGCTCTTACATATGTTCGCGCTCATGATGAAATGGAGTGCTCTAAACAACT
This sequence comes from Ixodes scapularis, assembly GCF_016920785.2. NCBI lineage: Eukaryota > Metazoa > Arthropoda > Arachnida > Ixodida > Ixodidae > Ixodes > Ixodes scapularis. Next base: position 64,720,773 of record NW_024609883.1, on the reverse strand, counting down.
GTCTTACCTCGCAAAACTTTGCGGCTCCCGTCGGGTCCTTTAAACCGATTTGATGAAGCAAGATCTTCCTCTACGAAAAGCTTGTTTCCCCTCTTCAGCCGACTTTTGCACCTGTAGGCGCAGCAGCGCAGCAGACCGTCAATTCCTTAGGCTAGGGTGCATTCATGTCCAGCTAAGCGAACATGAAGACACTCTAGTACATTAGCAACATTAGGCCTGCGCGGGAGCTGCCGGAAGTCCAAAACCGAAAGCCACTAAAAGCAGGATGTCACGTGACTTGATTGGCCAATAGTTTGCGCGGCGGCTTGTTCAGTGGAGTGCGCCTCTTCTCCCAACAGAAAGTAACAGAAACGATCGCCTCGAAGCACGTTGGGCACGCTGTCAAATCCACGTGGTGAAATCATCAGCAGGTAAGTCTACCTCAGTTTATTCGTAACTTCTATTCGCTACTCCGGTCTTTGCGCTATTTCGCTATGGTACCTCAGAACGCGAAATTTAGTGAAACTCTACATTTGTTCTCTGGTGATAATAGGGAGTTTTCGTATATCGTATTCGCCGTCGCGCAACGCTTTCCGCAACCCGCTACGATACCGGAACTCTACAGCCAAGGCCATCGGCGCGCAGGCGCAGTAGCGGCTTCGTCGCGGAGGGCTTAGCCAGGCTTAGCGGAGAGGGAGACGCGGTTAAAGTTATGAAAACTCCGTACAGTCTGAGCCGGCGGGGCGGGCATATAAGTATTTTTGTTGTCAAGCGTAAGAACAGCCTTCTGAACTTTACAGACGTGCACGGACATTTGTTCTACACCTTTGCGCTTTGTAAAAGATGAACCTTCAAATTTCGGCTTACTTCCTTTCTAAAGGTATATGTTGCGGCGAGGGGCGGGGAGTTTCGTTTGGGGTTCACCCGCGACTTATTTGTAGCCTTTTCCTAATTGATAGCGCAGAATTTTTCCAGAACAAACGAGTTGCTCGCAGCTGCGCATGCAGGTCGGGCGCTCGGGATGGGCTCAGGCCACAGACAATTCGCCACCGATTTAGGCGAGCTAGAGTTTGTTCGCCCGGCTAGTCCGGCGGTGTCCGCCACTATCTGCAGGAAACCAACAGCTGGCGCGGAGTAAAGAAAAAAAGAAAAAGCTTTTATTTTTTTTATTGGTTCCGGAACAACGTTCGAACCGTTCAAAGGTATTTTGTGGACACCCAATTTGCTGGTGGTGGTGTGCGCCGGTAGTGCATTGGGGTTTTCAGCGTTTTCAAGTGCGCCATTTGTGTGCAGATGAAGTCGCGCACCAACTGGCGCCTTGGCATCATGTATTGGGTTTGGCGGCGTTCATCGCTTCTTTATAGCATGGAATTTGGCTTCCGAAGAGTACGTGGCGGCGTGTTGTAACAGTTTACATCGGGAATTTTGCTGTTTATTGTTGCTCCACTAAGTTCAGCCTCTAAATGCGAGCCCCGGTGATGTGATTGCTGCGCCAAACTGCGCCAAGGGGCTAACCCTGCTACATTCGGCTAATTTTGCCGAAATGTGAGTAATCTGCGCCACGCCTGCGACTAAAAACCAGCTTCGGTCGCCTTTCAAAACCGAAACTAAACTGAGCACCGTAATTGAGCATGCGTGTGTTCTGTGGCGCACCGGTCCTGCATGTTTTCCCGCCATCTGACGTTTCGCGCTCTTCGTCATCTCGTGGGTCACGTCTCGCAAACTTTTTTTTTTCTTTTTTTAAATATTTTCAACACTAGTCGCGGGTGTGTGCGGAGGTCAAGCTGTGAAACGAAATCGCGTTTTTGCGCGGCGGGAGTTACAAATTTGTGAACCGAAGCACTCGCTCCTGAAAGCGACAGCCGTGGGAAAACTGGGAAAACCTAGCGTCCCTGCCTAATGGTGGAGAAATCCGTGCCGCTTCGAGTACAAAACTTTGATTTCGCTCGCAGAAACTGACCGCAGAGGCTTTCAACTGGAGTCCGATTTACCGGCTCCTTTAGATTTGAGGAGCAGCAGGTAAAATTACGGCAAGGGAAGGTAAATATGAGCCAAAATAAAGGAAAAATCACGCGAGATAAATGCCCGGTGCAGTATAGTTATATACCTATACCAGCGACGACGAGACTCGCCTTTTGTTGTAGTTGAGGGGTGAAGCGCCGGGTCTTGTCGTCGCGGCGTGAAACTTCCAAGTTGAAATCGCGCCAAAAACTTTTTTTTTATATTTTGCGCGTGTGTCTTGCTTTTTTAACTGTGATCCTTTTTACAAATCGTCCAAATCATCCACTTGCACTACTGCGCCTTACACGGTTTTTACTATTTGTCCCACCTCTTGAATCGACACGCCGGAAGAAAAAAAATATATCCAACCAAGTTTAACGCGCTAATACAATCGTTTCATAAAGCTCATTAAAATTTGACCAAGATTAAAGCATCGCTATGACTTTCACACAAACGGGGCCGAAAAAAGCTTTCTTCCCCCAGCAACTACATGCTCTTTTATGGTTTTAAATATACAACGCTCTTGCTACGACTCTTTAGTAACAGGAGGCGCCTAATTCATACCTATACAAACTGCAGTTGTGACAATTAAAAAAAAAAAAAAAAAAAAAAAACTTCCATTAAATAAACACAAGAAAAAAAGACAAAAATATTCCGGCGCGGTTTGAATTTTGAACTTTCACGCCGCGATGACAAGTACTGGCGTTCTTACCTTTCGACCAAAGCCAATGCTAAAGCAGAATTTTTTTTAACAGTTTTATTCACAAAGGGCATGTTGAGGCTACATCTACATTTGCTTAGTACATATCATTAAGAACGTTTGGAGTTTTCACATAGTTTTTCACATTTCTTTACCCACGGAGTCAGGTCATCTTATTCCGTGTAAGTACAGCGTATATTTTTGTTACAAATTCCAATAAGCATGCCTCAAGTGGTCGTGGATTAAGGTCTGCGTTTCTAACTGCCATCCTGGAGCACCAAATACTGTATAGACCAACTAGCATTATGAGGTCGTACGGCACAAGTTCATGAGAATCGGAAGAAAGCGAATCGATTGTGACGTTATTCCTAAGTCCTTTTTCAATTTCCTCTGTAACGCGTCCCAAAACAAAAGGGCATCCCAACAAAAAATAAATACATCCTTTATGGTCTCAGGCGTTTTACACAGTAGGCAGTTGGTGGTCCACGGAAGAAAAATTCCTTTCTCGTGGAGCCATGTTTCACTGGGAGGGTCGAGGTGTGAAGTATAAAAAACAAACATTTTGCACGCGGCGGGATCGCCATTTTCCTAACACGACGAAGAACATCCTGGCCAGGGCCTTGTCTGTGCACTGCGCGATACAAGGGCTCTGGAAAAAGAGTGTCATACAGGGCATTGGACAGGCCCTTCCTATTTGCACGCACTCGCTGACTTGTCTCTCGACGTCCCGAGCTTCAGCTCCCTCGTTTACCTTCTGCGGTAAGAGCTTGCGGTCCGTGACGATTGTGTCTACGGCATCGCTCGCCTTGTCAGAGTGTTCGACATTGATCGCAGCAGCGATGAGAGTGATTGCTATCAAGAAATGTTGGAAGCTGTTCATTTTGACTACGTCCGGCTGGCGACCAGCTCCAGCGGTGGCGAGTTTTGGACGAACTCGCCGTGGTCACCGTAGTCCGGGAATATCTCGCAGGCGCATGCAGGGTGGAAGGTCAACGGGTCGGGGGCGAGAGCGAGAATAGCGTTCGGGTTGCCGAGTTGCGTGTGCGGTTTTGATCGTACCGCGGCGAGGAGAGCTTGGGCGATTATGGGGCGCCTAGAATGAGAGAGCGTTCAATATCACGTGGTTTATGGACACCATGGTGTGACTAACTTGGGCAGTGCTGCCTGGTCGACAGACGAAAATGATAAAAATTCGTAAATTGATTATTGCAATTACCAGAGCTCTAAAAATCGCGTAGTTTGGAATATGCACTAAGTAGCCTGTGAGCATTCCATTTCAAGAATAATTTATCCGTTTAATTTTCGTGTCATAGCCCCTTTAAAGGGATACTACAACGAAATTTCGGCGTTCATTTTTTGGTCTATACGTGTTCAAAGGAGCAGTATCACATCGAACATACCAATATCTTGTTAAAAAAGTCTCGAAAAGGAATTTTAAAACGAATTAAACGATTAGCAAAGAGCACCTGGTGGATGTCGCTAACGCCTCGTTTGTAATGCCCGTCTAGGAACCTTGACAGCTAGTGACGGAGGTTGTCTCGCCTCCGGCCACCTCGAGAGAAGAGGGGCAGGAGGAACTCCCCTCTTCCGGAGAATGCCTTTTGTGTGTCGCAGAAGTCGCTATTGTCCCCCTACAAGATTATAGAAGATTAACCCGTCACTCAAAATTCGTACCAAAGCAGCCGCTTCGGTGGTTGGAACGACTAGGCCATCCTCTCGACGTCAGCCTCGCCGTAGCTTTACTCGTCTTGAGACGACCTACGTCACGATTGCGTTGGATGTCACGTGGTCTCCGCTGGGCCTTCTCCGAGCGCTTGCCAGAGTGCCCCGTTTATAACGAAAAATACAGCCACCAGGATCAAAATACAAACGTGCGATTGTCTTTTACGGATATTGTGGATCATATTCAATCTATTTTTGAACACGACGGGAATATTTCAAATTTCGTTGAAGTATCCCTTTAAAGCGGTGGCAAGATCCTAACCCTGGCCAGCTGCGTGGGAGCCAAGCGCGCTGCCTACTTGGCTAGCTGCGCACGCGGCAATGTGCAGCCCTGCCGGAGTGTTGTATGCAAACAGCACTATCGGTGAGGTATGTCGAAGATATTCTAATTTCGTTTAGCTTGAATTGCTCGAATTGTTGAGGTTATTGGTTGTGTTATCTCAAATACCAACCTGAAGGTATATTTAGGATAAAAATCAATGGTCCAACCTGTTTAATATGGTTCAGAAATCGTCCAGCAAAACGTAACATCTCAGCGTGAAACTCTCCAAGTAACCTGAATTCTAGCTGCCAAAGGTTCTAGTTTGCCTGGTTTGAAGCAACTGATTGCCCCCCCCCCCCCCCCCCCCCCCCCCCCAGAAAAGAAAGAAAAGAAAAACAGTTTGAAGGTTTTTGGTTACCAGCAGGCTAACAACTTGTCTGAACAAAGCGGATGCTCAGAGGCTCATTCCTTATATTGCACCATTAAAATTACGTAAGGAGAAGCCTGCTGATTCAGTGGACAAAATTGTCTCTCGAGGGTCTCGAGAAGCACAGCTAAAAGATTCCGTAGTGGAAGACTCGTGTCATCTCAACTGGTTCATGCAAGTAAAAAGTTTACCCGGTTCATTGTTATTCGGACAATTTTATTCCTCGCTTACAAACCTGATCTGTAGATCACTTTGGGATTTTTCGTTCTTGGCCTCTTGATGAGCTTCCAATACCTGTCACGTGAGCCGTCAAGATAAACTATGAGTTGAACCAGGGCCGGCTTCCTCGAAGCAGAGTCTCAGTTGAGACTGCTCAAAGAAAGCGCTGTCAAGGCTAGCGCTCGAGCTTAAGCCGAGTCTCAGACGCTCGCGCGCCCGAGCCTTGCCAGCACTTTCTTTGAGCAGTCTCAACTGAGACACTTCTTCTAGCAAGTCGGTCCAGGTTTTTGTTTTGTGGACTCCGAGGTCCTATGATGCCCGTCCGATGGGCCAGCCACTTCACCATTCTTTCTTATTTTTGCTGTATGTGTGGGAGAACGCCACTCACTGGTGCTTTTCCTTTCAGACCATTCAAGTCTCTTCGAGATCATGGCCTCCCAGGCTGGCCCAGTCACCCTGTTCTGGATCGAGCCCGGCCACTTCACATCTCGAGCCGTCACACTGGTGCAACCCGCGGGGGTGACGGATAGAGAGTTTCCGTCCAATTTCTTCATCAAGAACAAAGCCGTCAAGCCATCGGTCAGGGTGTGCAAGGACACTCTCTCCATGGGCCAACTACGACAAATTGTAACAGCTGGCATCAGAACAACAAACCTCAAGGTGGAGCACGCCACAATGTTCCTTTACAAGTTTGGGCTCAACCTCCGAGAAAAGCTCCAAGAGGATTGGACGTCTTATGGGGTCAGGATTGGCTCCAAAGATGATGAGATTACACCATGGGACATCATCGATGTTCAGATCTCGGCGACAGTGGACCCACCCGCTGCAACAACAGAGCCCGTGACTCCGATGTCCGACAGGGCGTTGTTTGGATACCTGGTCTTTGTCTACCGGGTCTTGACGGTGAAAGATCGAGGCACTGTGCAATACCGGAATAATGTGCAGGGGAAGCTGGCAGCTTTGCTGCTGACTCCGCCGTTTTCGGCGCCATCCGCTGACTTTTCAGGGGCAGGCGGATCATACTCGGGCTGGTATTCTAATCATACTTACCTGGGTATGGTCGCTGCCCTTGACATGTTTTTCCATCGATTTCCAACGAACGAACTGGCCCCTGCCCGAATCGGTACCATGCCATCGCGCTTTCGCGATTGCTCTGTGCAAACTGCGTTAGTGCAGTTGGTGAAGACGGCCAGGCTCTCTCTACAGGAACTTTACCAGTGGATCTTTGTTGATGTAGTCGCCGATGACGCGGTAGCTATCATGAAGAGCGGGGAAGAGATGCATCTGGCTCACTCTTACGCCCCTTACCTCTCAGATCTCCGGCTGGTCCAGAAATCACCCTACTCAGCGGCTTCTAACTGTGCGTTACACACATGGTTACACACACTGGGGAGCCTTTTGTTGTCAGAAAGATCGTTGAATGCACGACACATATCCGATTTTCACTTTGACGAAATTGCCCAAAACGTTCTGCTGCTCGCCTTCGCTCAACGCGGAGTCAACGAATTCAGACTATGTTTCGTGAATGATCTTGCGAAAGCCGAGGAGGAATCCCGACGCTGCCTTTGGACGGACCAGTACTGTCAAGAGCTCGGTACCCCCGACTACACGCGACCCGTTAGAGTGGTACACCTTCCTCGCGTCGAAACAGCACCAGGCGCCACAAGAGATATACAGGCACTTTCACAGGCTTATGGAAGGCCTAAAAAATCTCCGAGAAGGAACAATCGGAGACAAGATCCGGACATATCTCAGGGCCTACGGCACAAACTGGAAGTAAACCGAAGGTGAGAGCCCACTAAAGTCGTCCAGAGCCGTTCGAAGACACCGCGAGCAGCGGGTAAAGTGAGGCCGCAAAGTGTAGTCAAGTGCCACAACTAGTGGACTCCGAGCAGAGTGCTTGAGAGGTTTAATCTCTTTTGTTTACGACAGGTGCATGTGATGATGGGAGAAAGAAGGCATACGTTTATGTCTGATTACCCAATCAACTTCACCCGAGAGGAGCTACAGCGTATACTTGTTATTTTGTGGCCCTTGTACTTGCATCAGGGTTGTTGGTATCACACATCTTTCGAACTGCAAGGCCACACCCAGAAGATGGACCTGGTAGTAGCCACACAGCTGCTGGGGCACATTGTCTACGTGATATAGTCAGTGATGGTAAGAATTGTGGGTTGGGAGTTTCTTTGTGGCGTAACTGTTGATATCATCGACGAGCGCAGTGTCATTGGTAGATTGTTGAGGTGGTTGTGGTGTGTTTGGGGAAACGGTTTGCAAATGCAGCGTAAGTGAACTGTGGAGAAGGAAGGGGGCGGCATGGAGCGGAGGCAGAAGCTTGGAGAGAAGGCAGGGTTGGAGGGACATGCGGGGAGTGGAGTGAAGAGGCCTAGTGTGCAGGGTGGTCGTTGCCACGCTCGTCCACGATGCAGCGAGCAGCTGCGATGCGCTGTCGTCCTCCAGCTCTCCTCGTAACTTGGAGGACCTCTTCCACCGAGTTATCGTTGTCCACGACATCTAGCTCGATGTTGCTCTTGGTCCTAAAGATATATTAAACATTTTTTTATTGATTGTTCAGTGTTTTGAAATCTTCCACATATCCAATATATATATTTTTTTCTATTTCATAAACACCAAAAAATAGGTATACCGCGTGGCTCCATCAAGTCCAGGGCCCGTTTGCTCGAAGCTGGTTAACTAACCGCGGTTAAAAGTTAACCACATTTCCCTACGACGGGGAATTTTAGGTCACGTGACCGGCAAACAAAGTACGGCGGGGTAACATGGCGGCGCCCCGTTGAGTGAGCTCCGCTCGCTTTCAAACTAATATGTCGTTGTAGCTGCAATATCGTGCGCGTAAAGGGCCGCCCACACTAGCGAGAAAACGCGCGTGGCACGCCGATCGCGGGAAGACGCGTCCCGCATCCTGAAGACCACACTAGATAGAGTTCTGCCGCCGCGAATGTCACGTGACAGCACAGGAGGCCTCGCGCACTCTTGAAGCATTCCTCGCGGCAGGAAAATCTTCCCGCTCAACCGATTTTGCGGAACGCGTTTTCAACGCGATCGGCGCGCCGCTCGCGTTTTCTCGCTAGTGTGGGCGGCCCTTCAGTCAGCAATGAATGGTGCAAGAGGCTTCCGCTTTGCCTTACCTCACTTAATCGCAAAGCGCGAGCAATGACATCGCCGCATTTTTTAGATAGTCTTTCGATTCCGACCATTCCTAAGCCTAAATGAACGCGATAATTGTCGGCATGGCAACGTCTTCGGAGAGTGGATTGCCTTGTCTCAATCGGCCGGGTATTGATAGCACACAAAAGCAGACAGCGTCCCAAAAGACCTTTTGCTAAATTTACCAAGCACCGAGGTGCATGCTACGTACGAGAGTAGTTAGTTACACGCGCTGCACGTGCTAACGTCTGCAGTAGTATCTGTTCTAAAGCAAAAAACCTAAAACAAATTTTGCCTTGCACGCGCGTTCGTCAAAGCTTTAATGAATTTTTTATAAGGGGAAGGTCAGCGCGCGCGGACCGTAGAATTACACTTCCGGCGTTCTCTTCGATGCTTGAGTAATTTATAAATAGGTATATTTTCACTGGAGCCGAATCACAAGTTTTTCAATTTCTGATGGTGTTATTTACAGTTCTTACATGCTGGACAACCATGCTGCCGGTGTACTGCCCGGCTTCCACTGCTCACTCTTTCCTTATCGTTCCGATAGGACTGAACTTCGTCGCCCTTTTTCGAACTTGGAAGAAAATTTTAGCGGTGCTTGTCTTCAATTCAGACAGCCAAGCATTTAGAAACTTTCCAAACAAGGGTGAATTTAGTTTTACCTTATCCAATATCTGTACCACGAGCCACAAAAAAAAAAAAAAAATGCGTCTACTCAAATGTATGCCGCGCAGCGTCGCAAAAACCCGGTAGCGCGCATTTTTGGATCCCCCCTTTTCGGGAACTTTTTCCACGGAAGCTACTTACATTCGCTACAAACCAGTAGATGACACCAGCTCCCACCCCATAATAAAACACGAAGCTATCGCTCATCCAGCCCTCGTCAAACTTGGCTAAATACTTGTAGGTATACTTCATCTCACCTTAGCATAGACTAACTGCGAAGGCTGTGCAAGGGAGAGCGGTTAGCTTCGACATCCTTGACTGGAGCACTCGCTGCACGAGGGTTCGTGCAGTCGTCGAGGCTTCATCCAAAGCAACTAGCTCGGGCTTATGGCACGCGCGGCTAACAATAGTCCATGCTAAGGTGAGACGAAGTATACCTAGTAGGGAAGAACGCGGTTAAGTTTTAACCGCGGTTAAAGTTAACCGGCTTCGGGCAAACGGGCCCAGAAGAAAAAGCATCTGGCGAGGGACTGATGCATTAAGGAGGAAAGAGCTACCGGCGCGTTCCTCCTTGGTGGTTTGCGGGTCCATATCAGAAGAGCGAATGACATTTTAGCGAAAGGCGACATTTGAGCGAATGGTCGTTTTAGCGAATAACGGGGGCCCGCGTTAACCCATCCGTCGCGCTGCGCTTTACGCCGCTTCGCGGCGACAGTCTACGGCAACTCATTACAAAAATATGAACTCACTTGGCCCACCCGAAAACGCCGCTTCGCGGCGTCTGACTATTCGCTAAAGTGTCGTTTGATGAAACGTGGGCGTTCGCTAAAAACGTCATTCGATCAAGTGAGTGCCTCCCAGTTATTAACGGGTGGAAGTCCCGGATGCATAGGGCGTAGCCAGGGGAGCACAGGTCACATGAGCGAATGCCGTCTTAGCAAACAGCGGTGATTTGAGCGAATCGACGCTTTAGCGAATTACTAGAGCGCGTTCTAACACCCCCCCCCCCCCCCCCCCCCCCCCCCCCCGTGCGTTGACGCCGCTTCGTTGTGACTCATTAGGGAGTTGTCGTAGATCGTTTCCGCTGTCCCGCAACGCTCTCACTTCCGGTGCACGTGACTCCGGGGCTTCGGAGTTCGGAGTCAAGCTCCGAAGCACCGAGTCCTGAGGCGGTGCACGTAGAGTCAAAGGAGCTGAATATGACGTCATTTCCTGACTGGTGACGATTTCCGGCGCTAAAAGAGAGAAAAAAAAAATAATGGCGGGATAAGCTGCTTCGGTTCTGTCGCGGGTCTGCGGTTTGCTCGCTTTTGTTAATGAAAAGTGCTCAAGGCAAGACAAATGACGCGTTCGAATTTCTTTTCCAGGTAAGGCTCTTTTCGGAAAATGCATTTGGCCGTAATATGTTTGGTTTGAATATGCTAATAAACAACGTAAACGTTCATTTGACGCCGTGTCTTGACCGCCGTTGCACGGAAACTCGGTAATATTGACGATAGTCCTGTCCGCGCTCAACAGAGCAAAACAGGGTATGAACGCGACTTTGGAAGCCGGTTGGACACTCACGCAGAGCATGATACCGATCAATGTTTTGTTTGCGTAGCTAATTCGGGGTGGACGTTGGCTGAGGCTCGCTTCGGCCGACAAGACCTTGATCGCCGAGCGCGGCCGAACTTCCCGTGTGTATACGAATACATATTATGGGTTACGAAGGGCAGAACAAACGTATGACCGTGTAAAAGTATCGCAACCGGCGGCATAGATTCGCCGAGCTCTATATTTTGCGTGTGCTGTCGGTTTTTATAACAGTAGCTGCCTTTGCGTCGTCAAGCGAAGGGCTCCATCGCGTTGCATCGCTTCGAACAGCAGAGCTGATGTGTACAGTCACCCGCTTTTTCTTCAACGACCTTGTAAAGACTTCTTCAATACCGGCGTCAAACAAAAGCGATCGTGCTCGCCATCGTCTGCTTTCAGGTTATTCGGAGACCGTCTGGCACAGCGGAGGAAGCGGATGATTGCTTTAGAACAGTGGTGGCCAAGCTGCGGCTCTTCACGTGTTAAAGTGCGGCTCGCGGCTCCCTTTCCTCCCTCCCCCCTCCCCACCCCCCCCCCCCCCCCCCCCACACACACACACACCTACCCGCCACCCTCCCGGTCACACAGAGAAACGGAACACGTTTTACATTGAAAGACAGGTTGCGGTTTGGTATTCTTGTGCGACTACTACCTTACGTACAGTTGAACTGCTTTTGATTTGGATATATTGAAAGGAGTTCAAGATTCGTTTGTTGCTCTGGACAAAAGTTTGCCCCCTCCCCCCCCCCCCCCCCCCCTCTTTCCTCCTCCGCGGCTCTTGGAAGTTTCGTGGGTTTGTTTGCGGCTCTTAGGCCGGGCCAGCCTGGCCACCCCTGCTCTAGAAGCAGGTTTGGAGCCGCGGGTTGTTTTGCCGTTCAGTAGGCGCTCCGATGACTCCAACTCTTGTGACTCCGTTCGGAGCTGAGGGAGCCGCTACTGAACGCGCCCATTGCAAACATGTTAAGTCACCTGGCCCACCCGTAAACGCCGCTTCACCGCGGCTGTCCATTCGCTAAAGTGCCTTTCGATGCAAGTTCTCTTCACATCTTGCAGGTCGCTGACGGTTGACTGCACAGTTTTGGCACCTAAGTAATGTAGAAACGCGCGCACAGAACCAGAAAAAAAAAACACGAAAACATTGATGGCACATTTTCTGAAGGCAGTACACTTTCTTTCTAGTTCGACGAAACTGTGAATCCGTTTTCGCCCTGTGTAGGGGCCACGCAGTCCACGGTTGTAGTTTTAACATGCCGGCACGCATTCCCTGATGATCTTTTAAATTTCGGGACACAAAGCGTTACGTGCATGCCTTGACACGAGAATGCAGCTACTCTGGGCTTTCGCAAAGCTTTTCTAGGGCAATCAATGTTCAAGACGCCTTCCTCCAGTGTCTTCCTCCACACGTGTGAGGATCGGATGCCCCTTGGTGGGTTTACCTTCTCCCATTCTTTTCTCTTGAGCTCACGGAAACGCCTGAGCCTCTCTTTGGCAATTGAGAGCGGAAGAATCCCATTGACTTTCAGTCTGACTGCCTCAATGAAGCTTCACACGTTCTTTAAGGATGACAATTCTGTAGTTGTCAAGTTTTACATGGATGCCTTGTGCTTGAGCATGCCGCCCACTCCATCACATGAGCTTTTCCCGTGCCCTGATGTGGAGAATGTCCACTTGAAGACGACATCCTTTTTCTTGAATTCGTACTCCTGGTGTCTGTTTTTGGAGGGCGCCGTCTGAAATATAAATGAGTTGCGTGAAAATAGGCAATACTTCCTCCAGCCGGCCATCGACAACGTTGGGCGTAAAGAGCGCGTGGGACGAGGCGTGGACGATGTCGTCGCTCACTACGCCGAAGGTTAAACTTCCCTGTTCGGTCGTAGCCATGCAGGTAAAGATGGAAACCACCTTGTTCTCTGAGTGATGTCCTTGCACTGAGCGCTGGATCACGACAGTGCAGCTTTCAGTTTTCAGCAAAATGACAGCACGTGACTTTACATGCGCTTTCTCGAGCCACATGGCTCTACGTTTGGCGCATCTAATGAAGAAGTGGAGAATGCATTTTTTTTTTTGTCCACTTCTGAAACTTGTTAAAAAAAGCCGTGGCATCCAAAAGTTTTTTTTTTTAATCAACTCGTTATTGCATTCTTACAAGGCAAGCTCCTGTACGTCTTCGTGTTCGAGTCCTAGCTTAGCCAGCGATGCGTCATTCATTTTCAAACAGACTTCACATTCTAGAAAGAAGCAGTCTTGCGACGGGCACTTTTGAAAAACGTAAATAAAAATAAAATATCATATTCTAAATCCTAGAAGCGCACAATGCCGGTAAGGTTGCTGTATTTTAGTCAAATGAGCACACATTTCAGGCGATGGCGGCTCAAGTAGAGGACAGATAACCAAAATATTACATTTCTAGATGGTCTTTTTTTATAGCCGACTACTATATGTAAAATAGTTCTAAAAATGAAAATGAAAAAAAGTGGGGTTTCTGAGGAAATCGATTTCAAACTTTTAACATTTGTTATTTCTCACAATGCTTACCTGAAGGTGGCGGAGCGACTAGTCGACAGATCATAATAAACACCCTGGATATATATATATATATATATATATATATATATATATATATATATATATATATATATATATATATTGCGTGACGCCCGTTAAAGACCCCAGGCTAGCAGTCGTACTGCACTGGCTAAATTGCTTATATACAGTGGGTAACAATGGTCGCCATGTCCTGGCAGACTAACCTCCTGCTGTGTAAACAACTGACGACTATTTTGACTTAGACTTTTGACCCTGGGTTCTGCAGCGCGAGCTTTCGCTCCACGTGCTTCAAGCTGGTGTGCGCTAGCCCACTCAACCACCGATTCGCCTCTCCTTAGTCTTTCTTGTTTTGGGCTATTGCATTTTCATTATGTTTGCTTTTGACCAACTAGACCAGCTCTCAATTTTGTTACTTTATTCCACTCAGCACTATTTTACTAGAGGATGGTTACAGCTCTGCTCCTTCCTTCAGTGTGGGCGAAGACTCGTCTGCATGTATTAGGTTGGAATAAACTATAGCGACGAGAAGGTGCGAATAGTTCTTCCAGCACCCAGTGGGAACTTTCTTAGGGTTGTTTACAAACGCTGCTGAGCACCAAGTTAGGGGTGTTTATTCTCATTTTTATTATATAGAATGCGATGATCCCCGAGTAGCGGAAGTAAAATGTATGCTCGGGTATCAAACTATATAATGTAAGTAGATATAGTGAACAAGCGTTGAAGCCAGAAACGTGTGCAACGTTTCACCAATTAGAAGTATTAAGACTATTTTAAGTTCCTTGAATTTCACGTTGTTGGATATCTGGGACTACTTTAAACCGTTTATTCTAAAATGGCTGTCTAGCATTTTATTTAACAAATCATTGTAAAAACCGAAATAAACCGGTTTTTAGGAACGTGTAACCGGTAACCGAAACCGTAAAAAAACCAATACGAAACCATTATCAACAGGAGGCGGTAACCGTAGCCGTAACCGAAACGTTATATTTTTCGATTTGTGTCCCATTGTTTTGGGGAGCTTGGACCAGTAATACTTTTCACGAATACGGCCTTCCCCCCCCCCCCCCCCCCCCCCCCCAGTGTACGCCCCTAGTGAAAAAAAGTCGTTTGTATAGGAAATTTCTTGTGTCCAATAAACACATATGAATCATACAAGATATATAAGAACACATGAGAACCTCTTAAGAACTATATAAGATATATAAGAACCATATAGAAACATAGGAAACTCCTAACAAGTTTCTTATACGGTGCTTCCATGTTCTTATATATCTCATATAGTTCTTATATAGTTCTTATATAGTTCTTATATGGTTCTTATATGTTCTTATATATCTTATATGATTCATATGTGTTTATTGGACACAGAAATTTCTCATACAAATCAGAATTTTCAATATGGCCGCGGCTGTAACCAAAGTGTCCGGACGTCGGGTCGTCGTGGCAGGCTTCAAAGATCTCTCGAAGGTCGGTCGGGATTACCTCCAGCCACGGCGAGTTGTTGTCCCCGAAGTTCTCTTTGTAGAGTACACCATGTCGAATGGGCTCGTGAGAAAACACGTGGCACGGTACTCCCGCACCCTTCCAGGTGCTCTATTAGTGCGCGCAGCTCAGGATCGTCTCGCTGACTTCGTGCCATGTCTTCGGTGTTCACTGCGCCTAGGAAACACTCCTCGTCATCGTCGTCACAGCTGCCGGAAGGTGTTTCGACGGGAGCTCTGGACAGGTAGTCGGCGTTGCTGCGCTTGTGGCCTGACAGGTAGACCACGGTCATGTCGAGCTCTTGTAGTCGGAGACTCCATCGTGCGAGGCGTCCTGACGGGTCCTTGAGGTTCGTAAGCCAGCAGAGCGAGTGGTGGTCCGTGAATACGCGGAACGGGCTCCCGTATAAGTACGGAAGACATTTTGTGATTGCCCAGACGACCACAAGGCATTCGTTCTCAGTCGTGGAGTAATTTCTCTCTGCCTTGGACAATGTACAACTTGCGTAGGCGATGACTCACTCGGTGCCTTCTTGCACTTGAACCAGTACCGCGCCAAGTCCTGCGTCACTTGCGTCCGTGTGAATCTCGGTTTCCGCTACCTGGTCCAAATGTCCAAGAACAGGAGGTGTCTGGAGTCATCGCTTAAGCTCGTCGAATGCCTGTTGCTGTTCCTCGGCCCATTCGAACTTCTTGGCCTCTTTCGTAAGGTTTGTGAGCGGCGCGGAAATCCTTGCGAAATCGCGAACGAAGCGCCGATAGTAGGCACATAGTCCAAGGAATTTTCGCACGGCCTTCTTGTCTGTTGGCGCTGGAAAGGCTGTGACGGCGCGAGTCTTTTCTAGGTCTGGGCGAACGCCTCCTTTACTAACCACGTGACCTAGAAACTTCAGCTCGTCATAGGCGAACCGACACTTTGACGGCTTGGGGGTAAGTCCGGCGGTCCGTATGGCTTGGACTTGGAGAATAGCTCGGAGTCATTGCAAGTGCTCGTTGAAGTCACCGGAAAACACTACAACGTCGTCGAGGTAGAGGAGACAGCGCTGCCACTTCTGTCCTGCCAGTACGGTGTCCATGACGGAAGGGCGCCACGAGAGCGCACGACACGAGAGTGCCGACGGGAGAGCGCACGACAGCAGAGCGCCGCGACTCGAGAGCGCGTGCCATTAGAGCGCGCGTCATGAGAGCGCATGTGCGCGCCTTGGGAATGATCGATATTGCAGTCTTCAAACACATGTTTTCTCGGATAGCGCAGTTTTTTTGCACATAAGTTAGTAGCCCAATATATTGTAAAATATATGCAACATACAAGACGTTTTTTTTATTTCTTTTTTCTCTTATCAAAACGATATTTGTTTAAAGTAGGGCTTTGTGCTTTGTGGATGTTGTCTTCGATATGTGCCGTTCAAGTTTGGTGGGCATTAGAGGTACCAATATACGGTGAATTATGTATGTACATGTCCAACGAGGACCAAGGTTCATGTCGAGTCCTGGCACAATGCACCCAAAGAAACGCTAGAGAGGAGGAAGCAGACGGAACGTTGGAGAGAGGATGAGGTTTCCTCCTCTCCGTCTGCTTCCTCCTCTCCAGCTTTCCTTTCTCTCGACAACTTTTCTTTACCTCTAACAACCATAGCCAACGCGAAAGCATGGAAAGTTTAGTTACTATGGCGCCCGCCTCTCATTCCAGCGTGCCGCTCAATTGCCGCGCACCTTCGCATCAAAGGAAAAAAAACAACAAAAAAAACAAGAAATTAAAAAGAAAAGCTTATTAAAAAAACTGATGCTAGAGGTACGTAGAGGGTATATGGTCACTATTATTACGTCATTACCTACCTGAAATCTGCGAGACGCTCAAAGCTAACCCGAACCTCTGTGTAACGAAATCCGGTGGCTCCGAGGCGAGAGCGTCGGCCTACGGATCCCCATGTGGCGGGTTCGAATCCCGGCCGAGGTGCCCGCAATATGATGGAGGCTTATTGCGGAGAAGACGCCGTGTAACCGAGCTTTCGGTTGCACGTCAAAAGATCCCCAGGTGGTCGAAATTAATCCTCAGTCCTCCGCTGGGGCGTGCCAGATGCCCGCCGTTGGTTTGGCACGTAAAACCCCCAAATTTGACTTTTTTTGTGTAACGAAATCGTCAATGTAACGAAACTGTGAGTTTAACGAAACTGTCAGCCATTTACCCATCACCGTAAAGAGTGGACAACACACATATCCAAAATAATTGCAAAAAAACAAAAAGAAAAACGAACCGGATTGTGGATTGTGTGAAAATGGCTCCGCATTCGTTCAGAAAAAACGATCAGTACGAGGAAATTTGCCGCAAACACCGCAAATATGTTGCGCGTTTTTTTTTGTGTGTGTGTTTTTTTTTAAACCCTATGAAGTAGGTTTTGCATCGTTCAGTTTTTGTGCGGGATTCCTTCCTCTTTTTTTTTTTTTGTTTTGGACAAATTAGCAGCTACGCTTCATGTCTCGCGCGCCGAGACAGTTGTAATCGCGACATAGTTCGTAGAGATTAATGCAGAGCATTTTATCAATCACCCACTCTAACTAAACTGCAATAGCAACAACAACAACAACAACAAAAGAAAACCTTGCAGAGTCGTGTCTAAAATTGCCATTAAATATAAAACTTTCCCTTGACATTGCCAACATCAGTTGTGTGTTATGTTATGTGCTTAAGGCGCTCGCAGCTTGTAACAATGCGCGACTCCCGCGTTCAAAAACTAACACGGGAACCGCTAATCAAAGGTGGCAAAAGGGGCAAGATTATAGGGTGTCATCAAAGCATGAACGTTTTCAAACCCCGAGCTCCCCCCCCTCCTTCCCCCCAATCCACCTTATCAAGTAAAAACAAAAATAGACCGCACAGAAACGCTTCATACCTTGGCGTGAATCCCGAACATATATCAGCGATGTCACCTTGGGTTAGGGCTAACTGCTTTGTAAGCGAATGAAGAACGTTATGATAAAATAAAGGGTGAAAAATACTCCCCGTAACAAGATTTCTAATCACAGTCACTGGCCGATGTCGTCCCGTGGGGGTAATTTACGGTCCTTCGAACGCACTAGCAATTTGTAGATCGAGTGCAGATTGGAGTCAAAGCCGCCTGCATGACACTGGACGAGACCGTATCTGACATGGATCTGACATGTTCGTACGGCATAGCCTCGCCAGCTCCGCATAGTGGAAAGCAGGCTTCTCCTTTCGAGCAGTTCTGTTGCGGAGAAGCGGCATTGCGGGTGATCAGCGCTGTGGGAGGCAGGAGCACAAAACGAGTGGCGACCGCACGTGTGTTTCGACGCATTAGACAGCGTCGCATGCCGTATTTGAGGCAATTCTACAGGCCGCCGCATCGCCGATGCGGCAGATACATTGACACTGGCGCGGTGATTTCAGTTCAACGCTTCAAGCAGAAAAGATTACGCGGAATAATCGCGTGCGTCAAAACTTATTTTAACATTTCTCCATATTATGATGTTGCAGAGCAAAAAAGTAAAACAATTAAAGTGCGTCTTTCTTCCTTAAACAAAGGAGCCGTTAAATGCCCGGGTGGTTTTTAAACAAGTACAAGTTTTTCGGGAAAAACATCGTGAGCGGTAAAGAAATTTAGCCTGTGCAGATGAGGTATAAGGCCGCGCATACATTAGGTACAAGAGAGAATGCAACTTAACGATGACTGATTAACTGAACTTCAATAATAAACGTTTAATTAAATATTTTTTCTTCATGTTCCAACTGAAATTTTGAAGACAGCCGAATGAATGACTCGAGCAATTTAAGCTGGTAATAAAAGAAACCGGCTTAGAGATATTTTTCGACAATTTTCGGCCTTTTTATTTTACCATTTCTAAAATGAATGAGTTCCGCGTTTTTTGCGGCTAGTTTTGGAATCGTAGGAAATCGATGTCGCATATTGCACCGAGTTAACTTTTCTGCAATACACTGTTTGCAAATATCTCCCTTGATATGGCTCTGCCACACGACGCCATTGGTCGTAATGAGCAATGTGAACACTCTGCACATTTATACGAATAATATCACGGTGCACATTGGTGCTCGTTAGGGGTTATCCCCCAACGTTGCCTTCTCCTGTGATATTGTGTGTGTCTCCCTCATAGTGTGGCTTCTCTGCAGCATTTTCAATAGCGCCAATGAGTGATGTGAAGGTCTTTCTCATTGGTGATGCTTACGCATTCACACTCATTGGGTTTGGCTAGGGATTTTTATTGGAAAAGGCCTCCCATTTCCAGCGGGGTTCCCATTTCCAGCACGACTAGGACTTGAGCCGGCGAGACAAGAATCACCAGAACGCAGAGGCGCTCAGCCGGCTGCCTCTGCCAGACGCAAAAGACAAACCGGCACCACCAGGTGATGTACTCTTGCTGAAAGCCCCATGGAGAGTCCATCCCTCACTACTGAGCAGATTGTAAAGGCCCGTTTACACTCTTGCGACCGAGTACGACTGAGAGAGACGAGATCTCTTAAAACTTCTTAAATGTTTTTAGAATGAGGGAACACACTTAAGGTCCCTCTATACTGAGGGACTTTAAACGCACTGGCATTGTGGCGCCATCTATGCGGTCACCCTGGAACTGCATTTCACGAAAGCGAAGGTTTTGCGGGATTTCCGAGGTCAAATGTGCGTAATACCCATAGAAAGGCTCGTTTATAACATTCACAAAAGTTTTTCGAGCCAAGAAAGAAAGGATAATGCGCGAGAAATAAAAAAAAAGCCGGACCGCTGAGTTTACACTGCTTCCCAATAGATGGCGCCAGTGTGTTCTCTGGTTTAAGAAGTTTTAAGGAACCCAGGCTTAAGAGGTCGCAAGAGTGTGAACGGGCCTTAAGTCTCACACGAGATTACCCGGTGTTGTCGCGACTGTACAAGGGACTGCAAGATGGCACAACCTCCAAGTGGACAAGAGACGAGTTCAGGCCATACAAGCGTCGGGAACATGAGTTGGCAAATCAAAATGGCTGCGTCACATGGGGAGCATGTGTTACCATACCACAAGCAGCGCGCAATGGAACCATAAAGATGCTGCACGCAAGCCATCCATGAGTTGTGGCGATGAAAAACACTGCCCGAAGTCGTCTTTGGTGACGAAGGCTAAAGGTCGACACTGAGGACACCGCAGCTCTGTGTGAGACACGGCAGCAACATCATCGGGTAAAACAGCAGCACCTACACATGGCTGGTCACCTGCCATCCGATCTGGAGAGACAATCCGTGTCGATTTCGCATGACCAATCGATGGGGTATCGTATCTGATCATAGTCGATGCGTAAAGCCGATGAGTGCCACGATGTCACCACGGGTCATTGACGTTCTACGCTCTGTTTTTGCTATTTTTGGCGTACTGAGAATACTTTTCTCTGACGACGCGGCAAATCTTGATAAAAAAAAAACAAGTTTGTGAAAGGCAAAAGAAACGAAAAAAAAAAACGGCATTAAGCATTATACTTGTGCACCATAAACCATCTGGCAACCAACGGGCAAGCAGAGCGGATGGTGGGCGAAACAAAGAAAGCCGTCTTGAAGCTCCCAGAAGAAGCAGATCAGTGCAGAATCGCCAGGCTCTTGTTCCGGCTGCACACGACGGTCTCCTCCAGGGCCGTAACCAGGGGGGGGGGGGGGGGGGGGGGGGGGGTTAGGGGGTTCTGACCCCCCCCGAAATTTTTTTCTGGGTACGGCCCGGGTCGGTGCACTTGCAGCCAGCCGATTTTAATCTCCACCTCTGCGCACGCGCAGTGGCACCGGTCGGCTACCGGGTACCAAACCGGGACCGGTTCTTCGGTTTACTATAACTCTCCATTATATGCCACCGATGCACATGATTCATAGGCGAAAATAAGACAAAATGGCCGCCGTTGTCCCCGAAAACCCCCCCCCCCCCCGAAATTTTTTTCTGGGTACGGCCCTGGTCTCCTCTTCCACGGAGAAAACACCTGCCAAAGCAGTGCTCGCCCGACGAAGAGCCTCACCCCTCGATCTCATGAAGCTATGGCCTACGAACAAAGATCGAGATGTTCCCACAGATGGAGTAACGGCAGATTATTCTATCGGACAACCCGTCTACATGAGGAATTTCAGCGGAATTTCGGCCTGGCTGCTAGCGGTAATCGTGAAGCCGATGGGTATATTGGATCTTTCCAGAGAAGGTGGAATGACGGAAGACTTCAGCGTCGACACGTGGACAGGGCCGGATCAATTTACGGGCTAAGGAGGCTGCAGCACCGGACCCCAGGCTGTCAGGGGGCCCAGTGCTGACAAGGGGCGGCGTGCTGAATCTTTAAAAAAAAAGTTACTGGAAGGAACGGACAGTAGGTCCTCCGGCACCTTGGCCTTCTCATCCCCTTCCCCTTTTATAACAAGGAGATCTGGATACCATAAAGTTCCCCTCTCTAGACTAGCTGGTGTTTATGAGGAATTGTTGTACAAGAATTGTACAAATTGCACAAGCGCCCCCCCCCCCCCCCCCTCCCCTTTGTAGGAGGGGGCAAAGCTGTCGACTCGGGCGGTCCCGTTGAAGAGTGGAAGGACGGCCACGGAGCTCTCTTCCGTAATGACTGGATTGTTTTACGAAGAGCGATGGGCCACAAGTGATGCGAGTGTTGCCGAAAACTAGGCGAGAAACACGTGGTACACACTATTTTTGTATATATTTTCAACCTTTTAGCGAGGTCCCATATAAAGATTCATCTAAAACGACAATTTTAGGACGAGCAATTGGAAACTGGAAGACCTCCCTGACCAACCTCTACAACCACAAACGGTCGTTTTAAGGAGCCGGTATTTGAGACGCCCCTCAGCAGGTTTCGATAGGTACTGACTGGAGTTGAAGTCGGTGTCTGGCAACTGGAGTCGGTGCCCGATTCCCCAATGTCCTGGATAAGACATTGGGATCGAGGTTAAGATGACCAAGTTTGAAAGGTAGAAGCTTGTGGGAAACCTTGTCCCAGGCACGTAGCCAGGGGGGAGGCCGGTGGGGCCCGCCCCCCCCCCCCCCCCCCGAAATCTTCCGTTTTGCTGGGACCTCCTCTCCCCTTTCCCCCTCATACAGCATTTTGTCATGGGCGCCCCCCCCCCCCCCCCCCCCCCCCCCGAAACAAAATTCTGGCTACGTGCCTGCCTTGTGCAATGCCTCGCAGAAGTTAAGAAAAACACAATTAATATGGGAGCCTCGATCGAGAATAGAAAGTGAATTAAAAAAAAGAGAGATTTACGGAAGCCATGTTGAGAAGGTGAAAAGAAGGAATTCGATTCTAAAAACTAACAATGTGCGAGTAAATGATATGTTCCATAATTTTACAAGGGGTACTGACGAGAGAAATAGGCCGGTAATTGTGAGGACTATGTTTATCACCTTGTTTATGAAGCGGAACCACCTTCCCTGTTTTCCAATCGGGAAGACTACCAAGGGGAAGGGATTGTTCAAATCTTTTCGAGAGAAAAATAGAGCTCTACATTTTGGGGCATTCTTTAGAAACATAGATGTCACATTATCGACACCACAAGAAGAAGACATATTTAGGTTTTCTATTAAGTTAATTACACCATCATGATTAAAAACCAAAGTGTCTATAGGCAAAAACTTGTGGGGAGTGTACATGTGAAAAAAAACAATCAATATCACGAAAAAATTAACTCACAAAAGCGTAATTTAAAACAGTGGCACACTGACAATTGGAATGTCTTGACCATATATAAACCAGTACGGGATATGAGTGATTTTTTCGCACCATTAATGCCACTCCAGAATTGTTTAGTACTTTTTAGCAACAGAGAATGTATGGTATAGGTGAAAAAGGTTACTTCGGCTTCCATTATTGCTGTCTTATAAGATTCAGAGTCAAAATGATACGATTGCGAGCCTTCATCAAGACCAGAAAACTTAGCAAAACGAAAAATACGTTTTTTTTTCTTATTGGACAGCTTTTTAAGGTTGCGAGAGGGAGCGAGAGGGATGGATTATTTGAGAATGTCTGTAATCGAAAATCTCCTCGGCTTTATGGCTAGCGAGGACAACCTAAATTCCATGGAATCATTTGATTAACAATGACAATTCAAACTGAAAGGTGTATTTATCTCACAGAAAGCTTATAAGTTATCGTCTCGACTTATATTTGTTATTTCGCTATGACAAATTTGAATCTAGCATATGTTTTGTTGTACCGTCTTTTCATGTTTCATTAGTGTGTTCTGGCCAGCTGCTTTTTTTTATACCTGTTGTTGTGTTGATGTGGAGAACCCCCCCCCCCTATGTAATGCCCAAAAGGGGCCCTTAGGGTAAATAAATTAATAAATGGTCAATGCTAAGCTCACCAAAAACGGTGTTATTTAACCACGGCGGGAGATAAGTGAACATCCCTGACGGGGAAGGGTTCATCGCATCTCCTCCCTGCGATCACAAGTTTCGCAGGTTAAAAATCTAAAACTAGCATTTTGTTTTACTTTTTTTATGGCGCACCGGCAGCTAGTCCAGCCCTCATTCTCACTTCTATGGATTTCAGGGTAGTCTATCTGCACGCGCGACGACCCCGCCTGTGGTGATGCACGAGCAGAGCACGAGACAGTGCAAGCTATCCCGTGCGTGGGCGCCTTCGCCCTTGTGAACTACAGTTATGGCGGCGTCCCGCATGCGTGGAACGCTTGGTGAGATCGGTCTATAGATTTTTTTGCTAAATTTCCCAAACATCAACAAGAGTGCTGGGAACGCAGGTGCCCGCGCTGCACGCGTTCGCCCTATTTGCATTAGATATTTGAAGTAAACAACCGAATTCACTCGTTGATAAAAGCGCGTGCAAAGTGACATATTTGTTTTGGATTTTTACTTTAGAACAGTTGCTGTTGCAGAAGGCAGTGCGCGCAGCGCGTGTACCCTAGCAGCACAGATGTCCTATGCACATCCACAGGACATCCCTGGAATGTCGGGATATCCTGAGGATATCCGGGGGACCATGCGTGCTGCTTGGGTAACTACACTCGCGCACGCTCCTTGAGCTTGGGTAATCTAGAAAAAAGTATATTGGTGAGAAAATTCAGAAAGGCGCACTACTTTATTACAGCAACATTTCGACTGAAATAATAACGAACAGATTACCTACAAGGCTCATTCTAGTACAGCACTCCGCGCGTCAGGGATGTCCCCCTCTCACACGGCTCCTCTGGAACTTATGTACAAAATGCCGCCCCCCCCCCCCCCCCCCCCCTCCCCTTTCCGTCAAAAGAAAAAAAAATTCAAGGAGTTGATTGGCTTAATTTTCATACAGCCGAGAGCCTGAGGCAGCCACAAGGTAGTAGCCAGTATGACCAAGTGCTGGCTGCAACCTCCTCCTTGGCTGGCTGGCAGTGGTTGCCTCCTCGGCTGTCTCAATCAATAGGTGGTATTCACTGGGCCTGCAGGTTCGATTTTGCCAGGGAGCGCCACCGTCGATCCGCCATCTTCGAGGTCTCGGTTTGACTGGCTTGGGTACGCTACGCGGTCGTCCGCTGCAAGTGTGTGCTAATTTCATATCGTTGAAGCTTCGTTGGAACAGAAGAGAGAAGAAAAGTTGGTCTCGGGGGCGGGGCCGTTTTCCTTGTTGCCCGCCGAGTACCGTGTGTAAACGCTGAACCGCATGTAAGCCAATTTGGCGAGCGACGGGACGAGACGAGCCACAGCGACGAGACAAGCGACGACGACCCGCTTCGCTGTCGCTCGGTCACTCGCGCGACGTGGCAAACCGTATGAAAGCGACGGGAGCATGCGACCAAGGCGATAAGCGACCCTTTCTAGAAATCCCAAGACCGAGCGACGCGACGACCGATCGCGAGAAATCTCCGTCGCTCGTCGCCGACTCCCGTCGCTGTCGCCATCGCTCGCTAAATCGCTTACGTGCGGTTCACCCTTCACTGTCATTCGTCACGTAGCTCGGTTTTGGGATTTCTAGAAAACTTAGCGCTCATCGCCTTGGTCGTGTGCTCCCGTCGCTTTCATGCGGTTTGCCTCGTCGCGCGAGTGACCGAGCGGCAGCGAAGCGGGTCGCCGTCGCTCGTCTTCCCGCTCGCCAAATCGCTTACATGCGGTTTTTAAATCGCTTGGGCTAATAAAAAATGTTCCGCATTTTTCATAAGCTGCGCACTCTGTGAGCCGCACGGTATGTTTCTGCACAGGAACGAACACCGAAGGCACGACGTATGTAAGACACAGCAGCGATGGAGCAACACGGTTACACGGCCGTATTACAGAAAATCCGCTCGAGAAGAAAAATAAAGAAACTAGCAAAACAAAACAAAGAGTAATCACACCGTGCTACAAAAGCACCAAAGTAGAAAAAATAGTTCTTGCAAGAGCTACCGCCGTCGGCACGGCGGGCGACACGGAGCGCTTCATGGAGCCGAGGGAGCAACGCGGCCGCGGTAAACGAGTCCGATAGCGACAAAAAACGAACTAAAACACACAAAAAATACTCGCATGGCGCTTCAAAAGCACCAAAGTATAAGAATAACCCCTAGTCTCGGTCAAAATGACCCTTTAAAGTTGTAAAATACTGCTAAACCACGCTCAAAAGGTCCGGCCAGATGGCATTCGCGATAGCAAGAGACCTCGAAGATGGCGACCGTGGTGGGCGATGGCAGCGAACCTAGCGAGTGACGTCAAGTGAATGTCACCTATAGTGGCTCGCAACAATCAGACACTTGACGGATCTTCTAGAAACCTTTCTTAAAAATGTCTTTACTGGCCACATTGTTTTGCTAAACTATCTAATCGAAATTCCGAGTTGAAAACAAAAACATTTTTTTTTTTCTAAAGCATTTTAAAGTGTTTGCGTTTGTGTTGCAAGTTGCAACTTGCAAGCAGCCTCAAACGCGCCAGTGCCGCCCGTGTATCTTGCGAAGCAAATAGCGGCGCAGCACTGAAATAAGCTGCCCCTGGAAGGAAATGGTGTCGGAGTACCCGCTCGCGTGTCTTGCGCGTTTCAACAGCAGTGGTTAACGGTTTAAAAAAAGAAATAGTAATAGTAATAATAACGTTTTGATCAAATGACCTTAATTTTCTCAATGGCGGAGCGGCAGCTGTCGGGGAGACTCCGAAGGACGGCCTTGTTTCTTGGCCTCATCCAGAGATGACGCCACCAGTCCACTGGACGCGCCAGGCGAAAAAAAAAGCGCGCTTTTATGCACGCTTTTGCTTCCGCCGGTTATTTGCCAAAATAAAGTGTTACGCCATAAATATTGATAAAAAGATAATAATGCCGTTTTGCAAATAACCAAATAACGTACCTTCGCCTGCGACCATAGACGTAGACTACGGT